>NW_027187361.1:163134-286107 GCF_028583685.1 Petaurus breviceps papuanus
ATGTTCCTAAAAGCTGACTCTATGTTAATGCCTATTTTAGATGTACTATGTTTAATAAGTTTATTCAAGAGAGGCTACAATCAGGATAATTGAAATTTCCACTACTTATGTATCTCCTTTTTAAACCAAACTGATACAAACTGATCTACAAAAAAGAGGGGAAATTATCAATTTTATGAAAGTATTCAGCTTTATTTAAAATTTGAAAACTACAGTACATCTAAAATAGGCATTAACATAGAGTCAGCTTTTAGGAACATTACTGTGTAAATGCAGGCACACTGCTTACTATGAGAGAGAAGGAAAGCAGATTGCAATTTTTAGGTACGATAGCAGAAAATTAAAGAAAAAGACTTAAACATTTAAGTTCCAGGCTCCCAAATGAACGACCTCTATTTAACACCTCAATATACCTCCCACAACTCCCAACACATTTTACACTCTTGCTATGGATCTACGGAACATTCCTCTTCTTATGATTTGCCAAAGAACAAGGGCTGGTGTGGATGGCCAGTATATCTAGTATAAGAATATTTATCACTTGACAAAGATTTGATCCAGTTTCCATCCTCCACATATATATTCTCTGAGAGAAATGCATTCAAAGGGAGTCATTCTGCCATACCTTCTTTCTCATTTCCACAAAGTCAAAGCAATATCTTCCCCTAAAATGTCAATTCCATTAAATTGCTGTCCAGTGGAAATAATCAAATCACATCTCAATGAGGGCTCAGTCAGCAAGCATTTTACTCAGTGTTGTTCATCATTGCAAGAGGGTGCTTGACTGTTTTGAAAAATAATGCGTATATATAACCTATATCAAATTGCTTGCTGTGTCAGGGAAGGGAGAGGTGAGGAAGAGATAAAATCTGGAACTCAAAATTTAAAAAATAAGAATGTTAAAAAAAATTGTTTTCACATGTAATTGGGGGAATATTATTTTTAAAAATGAAAATTAATGTGCTGACCATTATTGAAAGAAATGAGAGGAGAAAGGGATGAGGGTTTAAAAGTGAGTAGGTCATTCCATATGCAGCCTCTGGACAGAATCTTCAAAGTTAAGAAGTCTGCCTCGCTATTTCAATCTATGTTGAACCAAAATGCCCATAAGCAGGTGTCAAAATCCTCTGCAACAAACAAAACATATTATTTGGCAGAAATTATTTGGAAACTCTTTTCCCCAACCTGAGTTATCTCTTCACATCTGAACAACTCAGCAACTGCTGTCTCTCAAACCCCTTTGCTCAGTCAGTCCTGATGCCTAAATGTCATGAAGCAGACATATGGACAGTAAAGATTAGCATTAGGAGGTATTTGTTATCAGCGACATTTCATTGTAGAAAGGAATTGTACCTTGTCGTTTGTAGAAGGTAGAGATAGCAATCTGTCTCCTGAAGTATCGTTTTCCTAGCATCAGTTTCTAAATGATGACAAGATACTTATTTATCAGTCCCATGAAACAAGATCCAATTACTTTTAAAAACTTAACTTGCCAAATGCAATTCTACTCCTGACCACCTGTTCACAACAGAGATGAGAAAAAATCTCACGCCTACAAATTAAAAGTCACACGTCCCCAGTCTGAAGGTCCACCATCATCTTTTCCCTGTCAATTTACTTCAATAAATGTTAAGGGCCCCAAAAAGGCATTAAAGTTCATCTAGTCCAATCCCTTTAATTGTTTCTACAACTTGTATTTTAATCTACTCTTTATTTGAGTGTTAAGTCTCCATTGAGGTCTGTGTCTTGCTTGTGCCCCTAGAATGAATACTAAAGCAGAAACGGAGAAAGACAGAAACAGATGGAAGTAGACACACACACAACAGAAGAAAATGAAATATTGACAGAGCAAGCTCCTGGAGGAGACAGCCTCAAAGTGATAGGCAGAAGGGCTGCTCTTATCAAAATGAGAAATTCTAGTCTCCTCAAAAATTGGAATAAAACAGAAGAGGGAATGGAAGAAAATATAGAGAAATTTTAAGATGTCAAGTAGAGGAAATGAGGAAGTTTATGGCAAGTGACTTCAATTTTCTCAACAGAGTGGGAGACAGTTACCTGCAGGGAAATTGTGGATGTGGGTGGAGGGTGGGACATGGCGTAGGAGGTAAATTGTCAGGACAGGTAGATACGCCCAAAGTCCTAGGAAGAGCAGGAGCCCTAAACCACTGGTCTTGCTTCCCACCCAGCCCCTACAGTCATTATTTAAGGAAACAATATCTGTGCATAAGGAACCGGCTTTTCCCAGTAATTGCCAACAATCTCTCTCAATGATTACAAAAGTCAGCCTAGTTGAAGCAACAAATGCACCCTATAGGAGACAAAGGAAGGGGCAGATGCCAATCCAGTTAAACCCCTACCACTATCTCAACTACTACCTCTCCTCAGATGTCAATGGGGTGTGAATAGCAGTACTGACCCAAACCATAACCCTGTGTTCAGTTCAAGCCTGGCAGTCATCATCAAAGAGAGAAACAGGTGTAACTTCAACACCACCAAAACTACCTACTGACCAACTGCCACCAATGGAAAAGAAAACCCACCACTATCCCCAGACCACCTGTCTTGCTTCTGGTCCAGTTGCTTCTAGAGAAGCATCTCCCTTGGAAAGGCAGCCTGGAAACCTCTCCTGAAGATATCATAGCCATACCTACTGAAGACTCAGAAAAAAAATTTCTCACCATCAAAAGCTTTGGCACTGTTAAATCAGCAGGATCTGATATTTTTATCAGTAGAAATGACATTAAAGATGATGTATCAACATCTGCTTTGCCAACAAACCCTAAGGACGGTAGGCGGGATTTTTCATCTGACTCGCAGCTAACCCTACATGTGTTTTCTTCCCCATTAGAATGTAAACTCCTTGAGAACAGGAACTGTTTTACTTTTCTATTCATATTTCTAGAACTTAGCAGATGCTTTGATGTATAAGTGCTTATTAAATTTTTTTATTCATTTATAAAAGACCCAAGGTTTAGAAAAGGTCTTGAGAGAAGTATAATGTAGAACCAATCAGAAGGGAAAAAAAAAGCATTGCTAAGTAGCAGCCTGGAGCCCAGTGGAGATTAGATCAAATGAATTTTCAGGAGACCTTACTGGAGTGGTTGTGTGACTTCTGTCCAAGAAACTCAGAAGTACCCAAGTAGGGAAGCTTTGAAGGTATTATTTGCCCTTGGGTAAGTCATTTAAACTATCTAGGCCCATTTATTTACCTGTAAAAACATAATAAGTAATTGTACTGTCTACATTACGAGATTTTAAGACTCAAATAGGAAAGTATCTATAACATGCTCTACAACTAGAAAAAGCACCATAGAAATGGGATTTATTTTTTATCAATAGGTAAAATTCATAGTTGTGTTTATAAGAATCATACATTCTAACTGGGCAACAAGATATACATAAAATGATTAGTGAACACCATTTTACATAGTAAAGGAAGGTTCCAGTCAAACAGAATGGGCAGCATTTAGTAAAATACTATTTGTACAAGATGGGCAATAAATTAAATAAAACTGAATATAAATTGAAATATAATTAGAATATCTTATAGAATATCTCAAAGAGATTTCTTTCCACCTGAATCTTTAAGCACTTCTACTGGAATATTTAAGGGTGTTTGATTCACCAATCCTTTAGACATCAGGATGAGCTTGTATAGGTAACAGAGCAGCTCTTCTCACCATTATCATTGAGGAATCAGAAATGTCCCCTCTGCAACGATAAATATGATGAAACCTTAGGAGTCAAAAACAGTGCTAGTTTCTACCTTCAAGATCTGAGCCATGATGTTATTCTAGGCAAATTCCCAGGGCACCTAGAACCCATGGCAGCAGAAAAACAAGAAATCTCAGGGTTCAACTCAACATCAATAAGCAAATTTCACATTCAGGTAGAAATGATTCTGGCTGAGCACATTTAATTTGATTATGGACAAAAGCTGTTTTCAAATATGCCTTGTTTTTCAATATAGGTTTCTAAAAATATATATATAATTTATGGTACAGTGGAAACAACAGAGACTCCTGATTCAAGTCATATCTTTGACACTTACTACCAATGTGAACTTGGTCACATCACTTAACCTCACTGGGCCTTGGCTTCTCCATCTAATAGAAGGATGTTGAACTCCTCGATAGTCTCTGAACTCTCTGCTACTCCAAGCTCTATGCTCCTCTGACAACTTTCTTTTTAATTCTACAAATTCCTTCAGTAATCCTTAAACCAGGTTGTATTATCATTGTTGTCCCAGTTATACAAAGCTAAAATAGGGGGTGTCGTGTGAAAAGTTACTGGCTTCAGCATAAACTGACAAAACCAAGGTCTAATAATTTTTGGAGAAATGTTTATCAAAGAAGTATACTTCAATTCCACATAAACTTTTCCAAGAGAACCTTCAAAATCACTCCCTTCCCAATTTATAAATAAGGCTCTTTAAGAGTCATAGGTGTTGCCCAAGTCCCTATTTTTTAATAGTCTCCCTATACTCAACTAAAAATGTATGTGTGTTCCAAACACGCCTATTTATTGAAAGTAATTAGTATTTCTCTGAGACATACAGATCAAAGATGATTTTTCCCCCAAATGTCTCAAATGGAAACTATTATAGTTATGTTCAGTGGCCCAAACTGTCCTATCTTGAAAGAAGTGACCTCTAAAAATACACTACACCTCAATTTGGTCATCCGAGAGGAAAAAACTACAACATTTTTCATAATCTGACTTAAAAAAACATGCAAAAGTCTACAGGTCACACCTTTGCTCTTAACTTAGTGAGAGCAAATTAAAATGTTAAAGTACGACTATCTAGATTAGATGAAAGTTTCAGTCACTTGGAGAGATGCATACGACTGGCATACAGCATATAGCAATTGGCAAACAGGAATGGATGTTTGCCTGCTGAGGCACGCAAACATATTTGCTTTTTTTCACCATAAACAAATTTGTGCCTACTTTGCAAAGCGTCTGATAACCAGGAATCCTGCTACATTATCAAGTACCCTATGTGCTTCCTAGGCAATAAAATTAGGAATTTTGGTTCACTGTCATTGATAAAGAGGTGACTTTGCTAAATAGAAAAGTAGTAAGGAATCCAGTCAAAGCAGACGGGTGTCAATCTCGCCCATAACCCTAACTCGCTCTCTAGTAGACTGCCTCCCAAAACAAAAGTCATTTACAGATAAGACAATGAGGAAAGGGGACTTCTGAGAGCCAACTAAAATACAGGTGTGATTTTGCCCGTCCTTCCAAGTAATGTAAGAGATCATGTGATGTAGTTTTAAGGCTGAATTTCAATCTTGCCCTAGTACTTATTATGAGTATGACTTTGATTTCACCTCTCTGGACATCGATGCCTCCTCTTTCCCTGCAAACCCACTCCATTCTCCCTGGGTTCATAACCTCAGCATGATGAATATTGTTCACTCGCCTCTTCCCCACTTGGCAGGCTGCCAACTCTTAACGATTTCTGCCTCCACATTTCTCATATCCTACCCCTTTCCCTCACTCACATAGCTATCGCTTGCATTCAACACCCTCCTACTGATCTCTCTAACCTCGCTTCTCCCCACTTCAACCTACCCTATATACTGTGCTGCCAAATGTGATTTTCCTTAACATGACACTTCCCCTGTTAATTCATTCCAACAGCATAAACTCCTATTTCGCTATCCAAACCCTGCACAAGTTGGTCTCAAATCTATCTTTCCAGTGTTGTTGGACAAGCCTTTTCTCTCTTCCCCAAATACATCTCTCATCTCTGTGTCTCAGTAGAGGCACTCTCCCATGCCTGGGGCATATTCCTCAAGAACCATCTTCTATAGGAAGCCTTCCTGAGCCCTCCCCTGCCCATATGTTCTCCTTCTCTCTCTCCCCTTATGTATTTAAATAATTTGTATTTATTTTGTCTGCATATACTAATTTAATTATGCAGTTAGAATTTAAACTCCTCATGAGCAAGACTTTCTTCCTTCAATGTATTTGTATCCCCAGTATCCAGCACAATGCCTGGAACATGGTAGGTGTTTAATAAATACTTATTGATTGGTGAAAGGAAGCTGACTAGATGACCTCTATGGTCACTTCCAGTTTTAAGTCTATGATCTTAGACCTAGACTATGTGAACTGATTCATTTACTGGAAGAGTTGATAGAAACACTGAACTCTAGAGGGATGAAATAGAAAATAGTTAAGTTTCAAACGTCTTGCTGAAAAGGTACAATTGTGTAATCTGTTCTTGAGATGAAACAATCTTATATGATACTATCAAGGGAAATAATGAAAAAGAATAGGAATGAAGGGAGAAGATTACTTCCAGATCTGTTAAAGATAGATCTTTATAATTAATTATATAATAAATTAATAATGGTAATATATATTAATATAATTATATAATGATAAATTATAATTAATATAGTACAAAACAGTAATTATAAAAAAGAATGTGGTCTCAGATAAAGAGAGAAGTAGATCAATAAAACAGTTTAGACATAGAGGGAATCCGAAATAACAGAACTAGGAATCCATTGTCCAAAACCTCCCCAAACCATGAATAACTTAAGAAAGGACTCCCTACTTGATGAGAACTGTTAGGACAACTGCAAACAGACTAGAAAAAATTGGACCAATATCTTATGCTGTTTTCTACAGTAAATTAAAAATGGACAAACCTGAATATTAAAGGTGAACAAATGATATACTTTTAACTGCTAAGGGTATGAGATAGACTAATGTTAACCAAGTAAGAAGCAATTACAAAAGGTAAAATGGAAAATTTTCATTACTTTAAATTGAAAAGCTTCGATATAACCAGGCAACAAGAATTTATAGGCAGTTACTATGTGGCAAGCATTTTGCTAAGTACCAGGCACTGTAAAAGCAAAGTTAATGCAATTAGGATAAGAAGGGAAGTAGTCTAATGAGAAAAATCTTTTTATCAAATTTCTTGAATAAGGGTTTGGTATCCAGCTAAAAGAATTATGACACCAAAAGCCATTCCCCAAAGAATTTGAATAAACAGTTCCCAAGAGTTGCAGTCTGTTAATATGGAGATGAAAGAATCTCCAAATGACTATTAATAAGGAAAATGCAAATGAAAACTGTGAAATTTTACCTCACATCCAGAACATTGGTAATGAAAAAAAAAATGAGAATATTCAATATTGGATGGATTGTAGAAATATAGACATACTACTGTATTGTTGATGGACCAATAAATTGGAATAATAATTCCAAAAAGCAATTTGGAATTATGTGTCTAAAAAGTCTATACTCTGACCCAAAAATTGTACTTCTAAGCATCTCTCCCAAGAGTGTCACTGATAAAAAAAAAAAAAAAGGATAGTCCTATATATGCCAAGACATTTATCAGCACTTTTTGTAGTAACAAAATACTGAAAATAAAGAAGAAGCCAACTGGTTGGGTAACTGTTCAATTGTGGGACATGAATGTAATGGACTGTGCTGTAAGAAAGGAAGAATATGATGAACTCAGAGAAGCATAGAAAAATTTACATGAAATGACACAGTGAAGGAAAAAAGGGGGGAACATACTGGTCGATAAAAATGTAAAGAGAGAACAAGTCACACAAAACATTTGAAAATGAATGTACAAAGAACAAGCTTGACCCCAAAGAAGAGATGTGAAGACACTTGTCCCAATGCCTTTGCATAAGTAGGGGTCCCACAGGTATGGAACACCTAATTTATTGTCAGATATTTTTAGATGTATTGATCCATTTTGCTGATTCCCCCCTCCTCCCACCCCGCCACATACACTTTCTCTTTAAAATTTTTTATTATATGAAATGGCTATTTGGGAGAAGGGAGGGAAATTTAGGCAATATAAAAAAAAGATCAATATAATTTATTTTAAAAATGAAAAGAATGTAGGAAGATAGGATCAAAACTAATTATTATTTGTCTTGCTTTAATATAGTGATGCCCTCAGTGAGGCAAAGGTTATCTTCTTTCTACAGTAAATGACTTCAGGCTGCTACGCTTTTAATTCCTGTGACTAGTTTCTTCTTTTTTTTCTTTCTTTCTTTCTTTTTTTTGGCAGGGTGAAGGTAGGGCAATTGGGGTTAAGTGACTTGCCCAAGGTCACATGGTTAGTGCTAAGTGCCTGAGGTCGCATTTGAACTCAGGTCCTCCTGACTCCAAGGCTGGTTCTCTATTCACTGCTCCACCTAGCCACCCAGAGACTAGTTTCTTCTGTCACTGACAGGACGTCGGCTGTTATTTCTGTCAGTTACCTTCTAAATTTTTGTTTTCTATCTGCAATGTGTTGGAAAGACAGACAACCAAGTTTGACAGAGGCCAAGATCAATGAATGAGGATCTGAGGAACTTTCCTATGAAGTTAACTTGGTAATAGCTGACATTTAATAGTGCCTTAAGGTTTACAAAGTGATCTACAGAGAATCTTATTTGATCTTCTCTACTACCCTAGGAGATAAATATTATAGATATTATCAGCCCTAGTTCATAGAAGTCATGTAACTTGTGACTAAAGTAACTTGTTTTTAGTCAAACAAGTAGTGTGTGTACAATAGGTGGGATTTGAACCTAGACATATTGTCACGTTCCGTAACATGGACTCTTAAGGTCTTTAGTTCTGAGATTCTGTGACAGCAATTTCAGCCACTCACAGGCCTGTGTACCCAAAGACTGATTCCCAGATAAGTGAGGCATTTTTCATTTGAAGCTCTCACTCCTCTCACTGGTCTCAGTGGTTAAAGATTAACCTTACAAAAACAAATTTTGAGTGACTGACTCCTTCTCTCCCTGAACAAAGGGATCCTAATTTTGCAAATATTTTCCATGTGCCAAGTGGAAGCCTAAGAATACATCACCAAATTGACTTCTAGTAGGTTTTCTCAGATTAAAATTATAAATTATAGCACCATACATACAAAGAGCTATTTAAATCGAGGTTTATTTAGAAACAAATGGTGGCTTTATAGTCCAAAGTGATCATCACTATGATGAACTGAAATCTGTAAAGTCAGACAACTTCAACCTTCGTGAATCACCTAACTATATCTAAAAGCATCTTTCAAAAGGGTCAATTTTAATATTTTAAAAAGTCTGAGTTTTTAAATATCTACAATGATGAAAATTCTGCTCTTAATATTTTAAGCTGTTCTGTTCCTTTTTAAAATATGTATATATAAAACTTTATCAAGCACTGCAGTGTCCTGACTACAGAACCATTACAAATGTACCTCACTTAAAGTATAACTACTCTATGAAAATCCAAAACCACAATTTAGGGGGGAAAACTTTTGAAAGTAAGACAGTGACAACACAGCAATATATACAAAGGATAACAAATAAGAAAATAGGAAAAAAAAAACCTTCCCAATAAACATTAAAAACAAGAACAGGGAATAAGATAGTTAAAAGAAATCTTTACTCTGGTGAAAATAAAACCCCAATTTTTTTTTTTTAACTCCATTATCTTCAAAGGAGCAGACAATTTAAAGTATTTGCTTTTCTTCTGTCCCAAAGGACAACAGCTCTGGAGTTACATTTTCATGTCAAACTAGTATTTGTATATTTTTTGGATCATAATTATTATCAATAATATTTTACCAAAAGTGTATTTAGGATTTCATCATCGATTAAATCACCGATTCCTTGTTGTTACACAGAGCTGAGCCCACACTCTGGCTGAAAAGGAAACAGGCTATGTCTGCTTTTGAAAGACCAGATGAGAAAAGTACAGAGAGGTTCAGGACCAGCAGAGTGGCTACTTGTTGATGAAATCTTTGACTGTGGCATCCCAGGAAACAAAGAAACAAAGAGTATTAGATTTAGTCCTGTTCAGTCTCTTTGGTTTCCAGACTGACAAATCCAGCAAAAGGTGGGCAGAGAAGTAAAAAGAGAAAAGGGTACTTAGTAAGAATCACAGTTTTTAGATTCAGCTATTAGTATTTTATATGTAACACTCTTTTCCAATAACAAATGAGTACATCATGGAGTGAAGGGTTTCAATCATGACCATCTCACCATTAAACTATGATGCAAAAGAAAGTTACTGCTAAATGGTCCAGTTTTTCCTTGGAGAAATAAGCTCCAAGGAGCTGATGGAATTGATTATCTCACATTAGTAATGCTTATAAGTGGCTGCAAAAAGTCCACCATGGAAATAAATTTAATAACAAACACTTCATGATTAATATGGAAACACTATATTTAGACTTTCAATATCACAGTCCCAGATATATTGTATAAGCACATAGAAATTAAACTAAAGAAAATAAATGTAGAAGAGGGTGGGTGCACTACATAAGTATAAAAAGGAGACATGTCTTGGAAGGGACACAATTCTAAGGGCACTGGAATATCCATTCTCCAGGTATGTCAAAATAAGAGACCAAAAAGCATGATATTATCAGAGTCAAGTATGATCAGAACAAAATACAGGCCAGTCACAAGGTGAGAGAAAGGGCTAACTCTCCAGACAGCTGGGCACACTTCTGGAATCCCAGCAATGTCCAGAAATGGAGAGGAAGACACACAGCATGTTAGGTGGTGGGCAACCAGTGGCAAATTTGGGGGAGGACCCAAATAAGAGTTGCACAGAATGGGCAGGTAAGTATGGATTACCAAGGGCATTGCTAAGAGAGACACACACATGAATACGATCACAGATGCATTTGCATACTGTCTGAAAACAAACCACAGATACATTTTTTAATTACTGAAAAATAAAAAATAAGGAGAAAAAAGGAAGAAAGAAGTAGAGTATTACAGGAGGCTTTTGCGTTCAAGAGTGGGGGAGCCGATAAAGTTGCCAAAAGAAGCAGAATGTGAATTCCCTTTGCTCTCTAACCTCCCAGTTAAGGAATTATTGCTGAAGGCTTCCTTTCCCCAGTCCACTGCTAAATGGTCCCAAGAAAATGCCTCCTTCCAAATTTGACATGAATATAAATACGAAAAATAGTTTCATTTATAAAATTTTACAATCAACTTTCCAAGAATATATTAATTCTGTAAAAGCACACAAAAATACTTGCCACAAACACTCTGAATGAATTGAATGAATTACAACTGAGCAGTGGAAAACAAATTCCCTCCCCAAAAAATGGCAAAAACCTTCACAGTGCCTAGAAATAACATCTGAATTCTGTTTGTAGGCATTATTTCCATAGTTCTAAATCCTAACTTCTGTCAACGATCTAGCTCATGGAAACAGACAGCTTTATTTCCTTTGAAAATTGGCTTAATAGGGGAATCTTTTGTAACTAGAAAAATAGCCCTAATTAGCTTGCTTCATAGCTGATATACTGTGAAAGCAAACTGAAAATATAACAGCCTGCCACCTTGTGTGGATAACATGCAATTGCAAATCTTTTTCTTGGGAATCTCTTAGTAAAACTTAGCTTTCTCTCTCTACCCAGGAAAAGTATAGGCAAAACAAAAATCAACACCTAGGAATACTAAATTTCATACCGATGCTGACAGATGCGATGCAGATAATGATAATGATTTAGAGATGAACAACATGATGTTCATTGTTCGGGTCGTGATGGCTCGGAGTGAGTGTAAATAGCAATTGTTTTTGTTCTGTCCAGAAACTGAGGGTCTTTCCCTGCCCAACTGATTCTCTTGTGAAGGCAAACTAGACCATCTTTTGCCTTAATTCTCAGCTAGCCTTTAATTACTGAGCGGGCATTGCCTCAGACAAACTGAGGCCTGGGAAAGACCTTATCTTTAAAAGGTCAGGGTCTCCCCACTGAATCAGGGCCCCTGCCAGTTGTATTGACCTGTGTCTTGCCACTGAACTCTCATGACTCTGGAAGAGAAGGTGAGCCCTGCACAGCCCGGCCTCACTTAAGTCCAATTCACTTGCAAGTCAAGATATCACCTCCTGATGTCATGTCATGGTCAACGACGACCAGTAACAATAATATGATGGGACTAAAATAAGCAAGCTGAGTTGACAGGTGGGATATGGAACTCCAAGGACTTCTCTTTGAATTCTAATTTTAAATTTCCAAAAGTATAGCAAAGTGATGTGAGGTTTTGGGGTCCATATCAGGGCGATTATAATGAAAGAGAAATAGCAATGACCTATTTTCTTCTTCAAAATACTTTGTCATTGACTTGAAAATGGGTAAACCAGTGATAAAACAAGCCAAAATCTTAGCACTACAGCATAGAATCTTACCTCTTCACTACCAGCTTCAGGGTTTTATGTGAACCTTTCACCAAGCAAATCGCCTCCTGTCTAAATCCTGAGAGGCCTATATCATTGATGCCCACAATCTCATCTCCAGCCAGTAACTTGTCCACGGCTGCGGCCTTGCTTCCTTCTTCAATCTGAAAAACAACAAATGTCACATCAGTCTGTTATTGTCAGACGATTAAGTCAAATTAAGGAGACATCCAAAAATAGGGCAAGGATAGGGGTGACGAGCTGTTCAGAGGTTACTCTAACAAATAAAGAAATGTATAATTACTGTACATTCATAATTAGCCTGGGCCAGACCTGGCGCTTATCAAATGATGGCTGTTTCAACCGCCATACAGGTAAACAAAAGAAAAAGGTTATCCCATATCAAGTGGCTCCATGGATAGAGAGCTGGACCTGAAGTCGGGAAGACTCATCTTCCTGAGCTCCTGCCTCAGACACTTACTAGCTGTGTGACCCTGAGCAAGTCACTTAACCTTGTTTGCCTCAGTTTCCTCATCTATTAAATCAGCTGGAGAAGGAAATGGCAAACCACTCCAAGAAAACCCTGAATGGGATCCTGAAGAGTCACAACTAAACAACAATTGAACGGCAACAATGATGTCTCCTTGCCAATGTCTGCCGTTAGTCATTGACTGTGCAAGCTAGCACCACTACCACTGGGTCTACAACCAACATTCATTTTATTTTCCTGTGTTTTCTTCTCCATATACTGCACCACTCATTCTCATACTGCCTTGTCCTAGTGACTGATACCTTAGGTATAGTATTCGTGCTCACCACCCTCACTCTAAATTATTGTTTTTTGTTTTTTACCTTTTTGGAGGGGGGAAGGCAGGGCAATTGGAGTTAAGTAACTTGCCCAAGGTCACACAGCTGGTAAGTCCTCACTTTAAGTTACAAGCTTCTTGAGCATTTAGGAAAGTGTCTTACCTCATTTAGTACTGAGCTTATGATAGGCACTCATAGACTCACTGGCCTAATTAATTCTTTAGAACCTTAAACAAAGACATTTTTTAATAATGACTATTTCTATGATTCTCTTGAATTTTTAAATCTTTAACTTAGTTCTTTTTGGAAGGTTACAATCAAAATGGGCACTTGCGTTCATTAATACTTAAGTATACCACATCTTGAAATTACAACAAATACATACTCTTGGAAAGGGCATGGATTATTACCTCCTCTCTTTTCACTACTTATACTACCTCCACCAAACTCTTACAATAGCCTTCTGGTCAGTCTCCTTGTCTCACAATCCACCCCCCTCTTCCCCAATCAGCTGCCAAAATCATCTTCCTTTCTAAAGCACAGACATGACCAGGGCATATCCACCTCCCCTCTTAGCCAAGAAAGTCTGGCCAGACCCTGTACTTGTCAAATGATTCCAATGGCTCCCTATGACCCCAAGGGTAAAACGTGAAATCCTGTGTTCAGCTTTTAAAAGCCCTTCCCAAAGGCAGGTGGGTCTGCCTGCTTCAAGTCTCTTCGCCACTCCATCTCATTCTCTATTGGGCCACTAAAGTGATTTTCCTAAAGCACAGTTCCAACCACGGTCATCACGGCCCCAAGGATTCAACAAACCCAGTGGGTTCCTATTGCTCTCAGGAATAAATACACAATACTCTGGTATTCAAAGTCCTCCATAGCCTCGCCCCTTCCTACCTTTCCAGTCTTCTCACACCTTATTCCGTTTACTCCCCAACACACACTCCCTGACTCAGGACAAGGGCCTTGTGGATGTTCCACGAAGGAGAAAATTCCATCTTTCAGCTCTGAGCATTCTCTCCGGCCGGTCCCCATGACCTCATTGGCTTCCTTTTAAGTCCCAACTAAAATTCCACCTTCTACAGGAAATCTTCCCCAATCTCTCTCAATTCCAATGCCTCCCCTCTGTTAATTATTTCCTGTTTATACCATATATAAACTTTGTGTTTGTGTTTACATGTTGTACCCCTAGTACTTAGCACATAGTAGAACACATAGCAGGCACTTCACAAATGTTTATTGATTAACTGACCTCATTTCCCTGCATATATACTCTATAATCCAGGTCTCTTTGATGTTCCTTCCAAGACAGTTCATTCCCAAAACATTTTCACTGACAGTCTCACATATCCGAGATGCTCTCCCTCTTCATTTCCATCTCTTAAAGACTCAGCTAAAATTCTGCCTTCCACAAAAAGCCTTTCCTGGCCTCCTTCACCCCTGATTATCTCCCTTTTACATCTGTGTACATGTATGTGTGTATCTCTGGTATCAATGCTGATTTGTGAACTAAGGAAATTAGGGTATGGAGTTAAAACAAGAATTGATATTTCCCATGGTTGTTCATCTGGGAGACTAAAGAAAATATTCTACAAGTCATAACACTTACCTAAAACTTCTATGTAATCATAGAGCCCAAAGCAATTAAAAGCTTATACTCTAACGAGCATTTAATCCTAAAGTACTTAATGTTCTAGTGCAGATATAGATAGAGAGATTTGGTCATTTTTCAGTGATGTTTGACTCTTTGTGACCCCATTTGGGGTTTTCTTGACAAAGATACTGGATACTGCCATGTCCTTCCCCAGCTCATTTTACAGATGAGGAAACTGAGGCAAACAGGGTGAAGTGATTTGCCCAGGGTTGCATAGCTAGTAGGTATCTGAGGCCGGATTTGAACTCAGGAAGATGAGTCTTCCTGACTCCAGACCCAGCACTCTATCCTCTGGGCCACTTATCTGCCCCACAGAAAAAGAGATACAGAGGTATAAACATGCGTGTGAAAAATCAAACTTTTTAATCAGCCTCTAGCTCTAAAACTCAAGTTATTTCCAATATGAAAATTTCCAATATGAAAATAACATGACTTTTCTTTTTAAATAGTTCAACATTTCTATCAGAACAATGTAGAAGAAAGATAAACTCAGACTGAAAAAACAGGATGAGTTAAAAGGACAGGATGCATCACAAGCCAAGACAAACTAAATGATAAAGTCAAGGTTTGTATCAAGGAAAGCACATGTTGCTAACTATCCCTGTTCCAGTAGTGACCACAGAATAAGTGTCTGGGCCACGCACCAGCACCCCTTCTCCTCCACGTTTTATTCGTGCCACTCCAAATGTCTACAATTCTACTTGGCTGTTTCAGCAACCCCAAAAGGTGCCAAAACTTCCTTGATGGAATCTAATCTGTCTTTGAGGGCAGAGACAGCCTTGCCACTGTTTTTGTATCCCTAGTACATCATGCTGGGCATGATGCTTGGGCATATAGTAAGCATTTAATAAATACTCGATGAGCGAAAATCAAGTTAACAAGCTTTTTCTTCAAAACGGATTTCTTCTCCAGACTCCGCCATAGTTATGTCAATCCCCAATCTCCTTGACCAGAAACTAGGGGAGTAATTACTGCTTCTCCTCTGGTCACTCACCAAATGGTGTCAATCAACCTTTTCCAGAGGCCTGATATAATAAAAAGAAAAATCCATTGACAAGATGTCATAAAAATTGGATTGTTTTAGTTTTTCCAATTATCAGCTATGTGATCTTACGCAATAATAACGACAAAAACAACAATGATAATAGTTCAAATTCATTCAGCACCTCAAAGTATACAAAGCACTTAAAATATATTATCTGAGACTCAGACTTTTGTAAAATAAAGAAATTAAGCTAGATTATCTCTAAGGTTCCTTCTAGCTACAATATTTAATAATGCTTTTATTCAAGCCATCTTGTGTGTTTCTTCTTGATGAATCTTTCAAAAATACTATTTTAATCAACATGAAACTGAATACTTCACAACCTTCAAGGACCCCCATTTCTTCCTTAGGGTCTCTAATTTCTTTTCTGGACTTATCCTCCACTGATTCCAAATCAAATCAAGTTAATAAGCAAAAACAATCCCTGTTCTATGGAGCTCACAGTCTGATATAGGAAACAGTGTGTAAACAATTATATACAAATAAGATACAGACAGGATAAATTGAAGATCATCTCAGATGGGGAAAGCAATAAGATTGAAGAGGACTGGGAAAGAATTCTTGCAGAAACATCCAAACACATACTGTTGCTGTTCAGTCATGTTCAACACTTCATGACCCTATTTGGGGTTTTCTTGGCAGTGATACTGCAGTGGTTTGTCATTTCCTCCTCCACTCATCCAACAGATGAGGAAACTCAGGCCAACAGAGTTAAGTGACTTGCCCAGGGTCACACAGCCAATAAGTGTCTGAGGCCATATTTGAAGTCAGCAAGATGAGTCTTCCAGACTCCAGGCCTGGCATTCTATCCACTAAACCACCTAACTGGCCCAAACACATAGCCAGGTCCTAGTCAGTGCCAGTAAGAATCTTTCACTTATTTAATTTCACAATGCATATTTCCATTGGCTTGGCAGCAATTATCCATATCTTAAATAATGAAAAATATTGTCTTATAATTTTTTAATGTTTTAATTAATAACATAAACCAATGTTTTACATAATTATATATTCACATTCAATAAACATTTGACCAATTAAGGGGATTCATTATTTACACATACATTATTTACAATTGGGCTCTGGCTGTCCATTTTGGCCTACAAGTTTTTTTTAATTCCTATAGTCCCTATTTAGCATATTTATTCCTCAATTGGCACAGCATTGCCTTATAGAATTTAACTCTTCAAATATATGTCTTAATCTTCCAGTTAGATTATGAGCTCTTTGAAATCAGGTACCATATACAACATATTTTTGTTAACTCCCAAACTCCCACGGTGCCTAAAAGAGTCAGACACTCATATTAAATATTCAATAAATGCTTATTAAGGGGGCGACTAGGTGGCACAGTGAATAGAGCACTGGCCCTGGAGGAAGACCTGAGTTCAAATCCGGACTCAGACACTTAACACTTACTAGCCATGTGACCATGGACAAGTCACCTAACCCCAACTGCCCTGCATTCAACCCTCCAAACAGAAAAAAAAAAATACTTATTGAAAGAATCTTAAATCTAGTCACCCTATTAAAAGAGAGGAAAATCACAATACCAAGTTCACCAAAGTGTAGGGCCCAGATTTCTCTAACTTCCTTAAATTCCACATTCTTCAGCCTGAGTTATAAATGCCTTCCTCAAACCATACTTTGAACCTGTAGCTACAATTTGCCCAAATATTAAAGCAGGTCTCAAATAACAAAATCCAATTCACAGAATTTCATAGAAAAAACCAACATTTCTATTTTGGCATAGCATAAAACTGTTTTTCAAACCTAGATATCAATTAACCAGTCAACTGCAATGCAAATAATAATAGAATCTAACTTTCCTTTTGTATGCCAGATGTCAAACAAGTTAGGAAGTATTAAATATGCTCCCATCTCTCCCCCCTCCCTTAAAAATCTAGGACATAAGGGAAGAAATTAAAAAATGGGTAATGATCATTACAGGCTCTGGGATTAGATGGGAACCTGGCATGCCCGACATGAAAAATCATAAATTCATAACCTGAGACTAGTTTTCCATTTATTTGCACTGTTAAATCATTGGGTTCATCAAGCACTAACACCCCATACAGTGTTAAGCATCTATTGATAATTCAAATATTTGTTGATGATGAAAACAAGGTCTGGGAAACAGGCCAAAGTCCAGAGTGGAATTGCAACATCAGGGTATTCGTTCTGTACAGCACTCTGAGGAAACCAGGGGACTCTAACACCATCATCTGAGAACTTATTTTAGGTAATCAAAAGAAATGGAAAAGATAATTAGCCAAAATATAATACTTAATTTGCTAAAGGAGTTATAATGAAGAGTCTATGTTACCATAACTCTCTTTAAATTATTTTAAGGGAAGAAGACCTCAATCACAAGAGGAAATTCACTACAGTTCCTAAGTTTTCCTTGACCTAATAACCTTTATTCAATAAACATTTGGAATATAGCTACTATTCCACGGCAATGTGCTCTGTGTACTTTCACTAAAAATATCCTTCAAGGATGTACAATATGATAATCTAGTATAGAGAACAACATAGACAGATGTTAGATAGATAGATAGATAGATAGACAGACAGACAGAGAGATAGACAGACAGATGGTTGCTGTTTGTCCTTCAATGTCAAAGAAGACCATGACATCAGGAAGATGATGCCATGACTTGCAAGTGAACTGGATTACACATCAGGACACCGGAGATGGCCCTGCAGATAGATGGATAATTACTAAATTAACCTTCTTTCCAAACAAGGAAAACCCAAGATTCCAAGAAGCACTAGCACTTGAAACTACTGATTTTGTTTTCTTGACACAACATGTTGCTAAGTATTTTAAATCTAATTTCTTCAGTACTTCAGTAAACCTCAGAATTCATCAATGTCGGTAAATTCTCCATGGATGTTCATCCAAGTCCATTCTTTTACCTTCCCACCCTATGTGATTCTTCTCCATATTCTCCCATTGAGTTTCCCTATTAGCTCTGTCTATCCAAGAAGCCAGAAGTTTGCTTCATCATATGAAACACCTCAAAAAAGTTTTCACAATTCAAATGCAGTTATATCTTATAAATATTTCATCTTATTTCCCTATAATTAGGACACAAAACTATAAAGCAAATTCCAGCTGATTATTTAAAAATCCTTCCTAGAATATACAGAAAGACTAACAAAGTTTGCTATGTTCCAAAATTTCTGCTATAATTCAAATTCATGGAACTAAGAATGCAGAAATAGTCTTAAAAATCTTGGTCCCTTTATGATTCTTTACAAAATCCATTAATAAGCATTAAGTGCCTACTATGTGTCAAGCATTGTGCTAGGCAATGGAGATACAAAGACAAAAATGAAAATAGGCCAAGCTCTCAAGAAGCTTACATCTGATCAATATACAAACAGAAATACCAAGTAAAATGATAGCCGTCTTGAAAATGAAGCACCGTATTTCTGCAACCAAAAAAAGTAAAGAATATTGTTATAACCTAAGTTAACAAAACAAAAAAATTAAGTTTTTTTTTTAGTTAATTTCATAGCTGATAAGTGAAGAAAGTTGTCTGAGAGGCTAAAAAGGAGCTGGTGATAAAAGATTGGGCCAGGCTACAATTACCTATGTAGACAGCAGGTGGCACCATTGGACTTAGACAGCTTAGCTGCTTGGGATTCTTTAAAATTAGGCTGAAGGAGGTGAAGAATAAAGAAATAAAACACTATGCTATGTACTTTACCAATATTTTATCAGTTGATCCTTACAACAACCCTGGGAGGAAGGTGCTATTATTATTTCCATTTTACAGTTTCTGGTACAATGTTTACAGAGGCTCACTAATTTGTCCGGGGTCACAGAGCTAATAAAGTGTCTGAACCCAAATTTGAACTGAGGACTTCCTAACTCCAAGTCAAGTTCTTTATCTCCGGCACCATTTAGCTATCTCCAAACATCCTCTACACATAAATTATTGGAAATATCACACAGTTATGTCTTGTAGGATATGTATATTGCTTTTCTCTAAAAGAAACTCATTTCCTTTTCATAAAATAAAAGCATCTAAATAGATGTGGAAATATACAGAAAATAAATAAATTTGTCTTAAGATTAGTCATTCTGATCTTAAAATCACAGATCAAAGCAATGACCTACGGGATTTCTTATTCAATTTTTTAAAGCTTTTTGGTAACTGTTTAGATGTTCAATTTAGTTCAAAATTGTTGTCATTTTTTTAAGAGGAGGGAGTTTACAGATGTTATTTCTTCTATGTGTAGAACTCCCATTTCGTATTAGTAATTCTTCTGTATCTTGTAGTCTAAATCAAAGGTTCTGAACTTTTTTGTGTCTCATACCTCTCTCACACTCCAATAAAGCTTTTATAATGCTATGTGTTTTATTTTATGCATTTAAAAGTTCTTAAAAGGTAGATTCTAATAATGGGTTCACAGGCTTCACAAGACTGTCAGGAGTTTGGATATCTGTAGAGATGATAATTGAACCTTTGGGATTTGAGGAGATAACTGAGAGACAAAGATTAGGATGGAAAAGAAAAAGCCTCAGGACAGTCTCAGCAGAAACAGAGGAGGAATGTGCTGATATGCTGATCCAGCAAGAGAATATAAAAATGAAGAAATAGACTTTAAAGTGAGATGACATTTTATGTGAACAGATTTAGAAGAAAGAAAACAAGATAGAAAACTAAACAGAAAAAGTTGCATTACAGGCACAAACTTTTTTTTAGTTAGTTATGATTGACCTGTGAGGCCCAACCATTAACATGCAGACAACAACCATGAGGTTCCTGCTTAGAAAATAAATTTTGTATTTCTTTTGACAGTTGTCCAAACCATCTTTCCAACAAAAGTACGTTTAGTAACACAATTCAAGCATACAAGTTTGTTTGCTTGTTTTAAGTCAAAAGAAAATCATGTTCTATTTGTCCATAAAAAAGCTATTTATGACAGCATCCCTCTAATTACAAAAGTCCAATGTTCAATTTAAGACTCATAGTGAATCCTAGAACTTCAGAACTGGAAGAGACTTGGAACATTATTTAGTTTAGTCCTTTATTCTACCCACAGGAAAATTAAGGCCCAGAGAGGCTAAGCTACTTGAAAGTTACTGAAGCTATTCAATGCCAAGTCAGCACAACAACCAGTTGGTTCACTCCTGGGCCAGTGTTCTCAGCACATTGATTCTCTCAAACTTAAGAAAAACAGACTTTGTAGAACTTCCCACTACCACTTTTGGAGGGGACTTTTTTCTTATCCCTAGTAGCAATCTTTTTAATTTAAAAAAATGCCCACTGTATGGTCTAAAACAGGGGCGGGGAACCTGCGGCCTCAAGGGTACACGTGGTCCTCCTAGGTCCTCAAGTGGGACCCTTTGACTGAATCCAAACTCACGTTCCCCACCCCTGGTCCAAGAGGAAAGAAATAGGAATGTTTCCTCTATCTCAGGCAAAGAAGGGTATTCAGTCTTTCATGGCCCATGCAGGAAGGAAGACAGTTGACCTGAAGCATTTAAAGAAGGACAAGTGAAATATTGTAGCCCTGAGTTTCTCAGGAAGGAACAGGTGTGTGAATGGGAAATACCTTTTCCTAAAGTTCCCTCATCAACTACTTGAAAGATGATTGTCTTAAAATGTTTCTCCTTCCCTTTAAACCCACTATTTTCTTCTAACTAAAACAGAAACATTATGAAGCATGAGGAACTTAGGTGTAGTCACTGGCGGGGTCCTAAGACACAAAGTCCCCAGAAGAGCAGTGCTTCTGAAGCATGACTCATTGCCTGTGTTTTACTCAGCTCAGACTAGTCAGTCCTCAGCTCACATTCCTACGCACAGACGTCTTCCTAAACAAAGGGGGAGAACGTTCCAGGAAGTGTCATTGGCTCTTTGGTTTCAGTGTACATGATGACATCTTGTTCATTTTCTTTCTTGTCTGACGATTTCTACAGCTTCTGCCCTTGGACTAAGAAGGAAAGATAATCCCATGGGGGCTGGGGGGCTCCTTTTCTTTCATCCCCAGAATCTCCTCTATCTGATATTCACAATGAGGAAGGATAGAGTGAATCAACTACAAGAATGAAAGTATTCTTCCATGGAAGTCATTATGACAACTCCAAGTCATATCCTCAACTCCCTAGGACTCCCCCAAATAACTTCTGTCAGTCATATGTACCTACAAGAGTAGACATCAGAGATTCTTAACCTGGGTCCATGAAATCTGTTTTCCTGAATATTTTTTAGTATTTCAATATCACTATCTGCCTTTTAAGTTCTATGCATTTTATTTTATGCATTTAAAAACATTATTCTAAGAAGGGGCCCAAAGGCTTCACCACACTGCCAAAAAGAGCCATGACCTGAAAAAGATTAAGAACCCCTGATAGAGAGTACTAAAAGGCATGACCAATTCAATGGGCAAAATAAGAGGAAGTTGGCTGCAACATTTTACAGATGCTAAAATATTCATGCTTGTTATGTCTTAATACTTTGAACTGTAAGATCAATATAGAGGTTATTAAATATTACCACTATGGGCTTAATTATTTAGTAAGTACAACTTAGTTCACAACGGACATCATTATCTTAGTAATTCAGACCATTCAACTGTCAAGTCTTCTCAATTCTTCCTCTTTAGTATCTCCTGAATCTGTTCCCTCCTTTCCACTTAAAGTTCATCTAGGCTATCACCACTTCTTGACTGGCCTATGATTATAGCCTCTTAATTGGCCTCTTAATTGGTCGCCCTTCCTCAGGTCTCTCCCCTGAGGCAGCATAATACACTGCACAGAGTAATAAACTTGGATTTAAATCTGAACCTAGTAGTTTTAATCTAAATTCACTAGCTGCGTGACCCTGAGCAAATCAAAACCTCTGTGCCTTAGTTTCCTCATCTGCTAAATGGTGATAATAATAGTACCTGTCTCTGAGGGCTGTTGAAGGCATCAAACAAAATAATATTTGTAAAGTGCTTTTCTTTTCTTCAAAATCTCCCCCACCTTTCTACCTCTGCACTTAAGTCATCAAATTAGAGTTTATGTTGATTGACTTTAGAGGGTCTTAGAGAGTTGTTCATAAAAATGTTCATACCTCCTCATCCTCACAACCAACGTTAATATATAAACTACACTCATTTTCATGATCTTCTCTTGCAATACTTATCATTATTTCTTCAATACATGATGACCAAATATGATGTGTCTTGTTTTCTTTGAACAAATTATACAACCCATTCTTCCAACTCCTTTCTATGCCTCTCTAAGAAACACCTACGAACCATTCTTCCATTGAATGAAACTTCCTTCTTTCTCCTGATTACAGCCATAGCAAGATAGATACAATTCAACTTTACCATACAGAAAAAAACCTGCCAGAACCTAATGTTCCACTGGTATATCTTTCCATAAATCCTATTACCTCCACATCATACAAAATGCTAGAGAAGTTCATCACTTCTAGCTAATATAATCAGGTAGTTTCATGAAGAAAATAGCATTTAACGTAGGCCTTGAAAGATGTGCAAAATCTTGATAGGCAGAGTGGGAAAGGAAAGGCATTTTGGTACAGGAAATATAATGAGCAAAGGTGTAAACATGGCAAAGCACACAAAGAATTCTGAGAATGAGTGGTCCAGTTTGGCTGAAGCGAAGGGTTCATGTTAGGTAAGAGGAGATAAGGCTCAAAAGATAAGTTATGGTCATAATGTAGAAGACCTTAAATTCCTGGATGGTCTTGGACCTATAGGCAATGGAGAAGCATTATGGGATCTGAATAGAGAAGTCACACTATAAAAGAGATAATTTAGTAAGATGAACTTGATGTAAAGGCAGGACAAACTGGAGGAAGAAGTTTAAAGTATAGACAAGGAATGAGAAGGCAACCACAAAAATCCAGGAAAACATTATCACTGATCTCACATTGAAATAGGGCCGTGGGAATGGAGAAGAAGAGACGGACGAATTATCACAAAGGAAGAATCAGTAAGACTTGGCAACTGAATCAATGAGAAGAGACAAAGAAGAGAGTTTTGAAATAGTCAAGGAAGGATAGATGTTGACTCTAGGTAGAAAGTGATCATCTGTGATTTCACTGATGTGGGAATCGACCGTATGGATTGCAACTAATCTTCCTTTAAACAGTCTCAAAAGAACAGAACAAAATCAGCTTTCTACTATCACTTAATAAACCCAGATCTGACTTATCAAATGTAGGACTATAGAAATACTTCACTTCCCTCTGTAACCTCTAAGAAACAGGAGACCAATATATCATGTAAACTAACTCCAAGCTGGATCTCTACTTTGCTCTAAGCCTCACTCTTATGAGTAAATGAAAAGGTTAGACTAATGATGTTTAAGATCTCTACCAACTCTAAATCTGTAATGGTCCTTTTGTTATTTAGCCTACAAAAGTAATTCAAGTCACCTTATTAATATGTTCATTTTGTACTTTGAATGTACTGTCTGAACACAGTGTATGTACTATGCAGGAAATAAACTTGACTCATCCAAGAGTGTCTAATTGTAAAATATCCTCAGGGTACTTCTGATAATAAAATCAGACTCATAGTCTCTAAAAAGAAAACATACAGTGATATTCAAGTAACATTCAGAAGGGGTGGGAAACAGGAAGAGAGGAGGGAGGGAGGAGGAAGAGAGGGAGAGGGAAAGAGAGAGAGAGAGAGAGAGAGATTAATCTCCCTCTTGGGGCTCCTGCCCTCTGACTGGAGAGCGTGGAAGGTGAACACTAGAGACCTCCTTCCTCATCCTCCATCATTTAAGATTTCTAAGGGAATTCACCTCATATATAATTTCCCACCCTGTTGCTTTCCAGGACTTCATGATCTCCAGATATCTTCCAGTCTCTCTTATCACTTCCCTCCCCCTCTGCAGGACTTCATTATGTCTCTATTCCAGATAACCCGTCATCCTTTCCTCTTCAGTTTCTTTTAATGTGTTATCTTCCCCCTGCTAGACTATAAACTCCTTGAAGGTAGGGGACTATATCTTGCCTTTCTTTATTTCCTCAGCACTTAGCACAGTGCCTGGTAAATAGTAGGCATTTAATAAATGTTTATTGACTCTGACTTTATAAGAGAATAGGATGGAGGGAACTGTACAATTAATAATCATAACTGTGACTATCTAAACAAAATAATGCTACTAAAATTTGAAGAGAAGTAAATGGGAAAAAAAATCTTTGCAGTGAGTTTTCCTGAAAAGGATCTTATTTCTAAGATATATAAGAAACTCATTCAAATCTATAAGAAGAGACATTCCCCATTGATAAAAGGTCAAAGGAAACAAACAGGTAATTATCAGAGAAGAAATCCAAGTCATCAAAAGATTGTATAAAAAATTCTAAGTTACTCATGATTAGAGAGATGCATATTCAACCCTGAGGTCCCACCTTATACCTATTAGATTGGCAAAATTGACCAAAAAAAGGAAAATTAGAAATGTTGGAGGGCTGTGGGAAAGAAAGTATGTTCATGCAATGCTGGTAGAGCTGGGCATTGGTCCAGCCATGATGAAAAGCAGTTTGGAACTCTGCCCCCAAAGTCACTAAAGTGTGCACACTCTGACTGAGTGATAACAATACTAGTACTCTGCCCAAACGGAGGGATTCCTTGTAGAGTTAGGTCCTCCAGATGCCCATGTTTACCTGGCAAATGGTGCTGAGTGCAGCAATCTCCAAAACAATGCAGAACCTGCTGGAAACGCAAGGAGTTTGGCCTCTTCGTTCACATAAGACCAAATGAATGTGAACTGTCTTTTGTCCAGATTTTTACATGTACTTGGATGGACACCCTGAAGAATATGCTCATTAATATATAATACACAGTATATACTGTATGTATACAGTACAGCTAGTCAATAATTTGGGTCAAGATTAGAAAAAGAGGAAGACAGAGGGCTATATACTGCTTTCAAGAAACCACAAAGTTCTTTTATTGATGACAAACTTCCCGTGAAAGCAAAAGTCCTTCTTTTTAAAATTAACATTTTACCATCGTTATACAATGTCAAGGCGTGAAATGCAGTTGACTCAAAAGAGCTATAAACCTAACCACAATTTGTATAACATTATTTCTATAGGAAAATGAAATTCTGCTTCCAAGTTTGGGTGATGTGATTTGATAGAAAGAGAACTGGCCCAGGGTTCAGTTAGATTAGGCAGTTAGGCGGTAGAGTGATGGTGGGACTTCAAAGACAGGAACACCTGAGTTTGAATCTGATTTCAGATACTTAATTGCTGTGTGATCCCGAGCAATCTTTTAACCTCTGCCTGACTCAGCTTCTCCATCTATAAAATAGGGAAGTAATAGCTCCTACCTCACAAGATTGAGAGAAGAAAATGAAGATTTACACATGTGTATGTGTACACACATATGTACATGTCATGTGTATGACACACACATTTCACTTAGCAAACCCTGAAGCAGTTTTAGAGTTGTTATTACAACATCATTACTAATATCTCAGAAAGCCTGGATCAGAATCCTAATTATGACTAGCTATGTGATTTTGAACAAGCACTAATTTCCTCTAAATTTGAGTTTCCTTAGCTGGAAAAAAAAATGGAAATAATCCCTGCTCTACCCACCTCACTGGGTTGTTTTGAGGATTAAATATTGTACATGAAGGCAATATTTAAACTCTACAGCGCCACACAAACATATGACAGAACATATGTAAAGTGCTTTGCAAACTTCATAGTGCCAAATAAATGCTAGTTATTATTATTTAGCAATACATCTGCGATAGTACCCCCCCACACACCCTTAACACCATAACACAGTAGTTTCCTGCCAAGAATGTGTTTGGAAGCCTCTCAATATTAGAATCAGGTGGGGATCACATTTGTTTCCTTCTATCTCCCCAATCCCACTAATCTTTTGCAAGTAGAGGACATTTGAAATTTCAGGAATTTGTCATTTAGAAAGCGGTTCTGTTAGGATTTTTTTTTTTGCTTTGACTGCCACAAACAACTGATTCCATAAAACACGATGATAAAACTAGTGCTAAGTCGCTCATCTTGCCTTTTCTCACAATAATCATGTGGATCAGACAGCACCAGTATTGTGCCCACTGTTAAGATGAGGAAAAGCACATCGATAGGAAGTGATCCACCCTCAGTATCAAGGTAATAATATACAGATCTGTGTGTGTATACATATATATATGTGTGTGTCAACTATATCAACCACATATTGTACTATATTACCCAAAGACTGCTCTACTTAGTTAAATATTGCTTTAAAAGAAAAGTAATAAAGGAGCAAATAGGAAATATATTGAAAGTATATTTTCAAAAATACGAAATATATGAAATAGGTAAAATGACAGTGGGTCATGCTTTTATTCTTTGCATAGAGGTACTACTTTCAGAGTCAAAAAAAGTTTTCATGAAAATGGAGAAATTCAAATAATCTTTATCCCATATTAATCTAAAACCTTACTTTAGACTCTTACCCTCGAGCTTTTTTCATCATATTTCCTGACAATCAAGTTGCTTATTATATCTGCAACTGTGAAAAAATGACAAACTCTCTGGGCCTCATTTCATCACCTGTAAAATGAAAAGGTTGCATCAGATTGGCAAGCATGGGGGGATAAAAGGGAAAATGACAGTTTTTTAGAGGAGCTACAGAAAAATAGGCATGATTACAGCTGAGAACTGGTCTGGCTATTCCATAATTTGAAACTACACCCCAAAGCAATCACTGTGTGTGCTCTCTTTGACCCAGTGATACCACTCCCGAGCCCATACTCCAAGAGAGCACAGAAGAAAAAGACTCACATGTGCAAGAATAGTTATAGCAGATTTTTTTGTTATGGCAAAAAATTAGAAACTAAGATCTTAGATGTCCAATTACTGAGGAATAGCTGACTAAATTATGGCAAATGAATACAATGTAATAGCAGCTAGGTGGTGCAGTGGATAGGAGCTGGACTTGGGACTCAGGGAGTTTTCTTGTTACTGAGTCATTTCAGTCATGCCTGATTTTTCATGATCCCATTTGGGGTTTTCTTGGCAAAGATACCGAAGTGGTTTATGGTTCACTTCTCCAGCTTATTTTACAGATGAAGAAACTGAGGCAAACACGGTTAAGTGACTTGCCCAGGGTCACCGACTAGTGTCTGAGGCCAGATTTGAAATCGCAAAGATGAGGTCTTTCTAACTCCATGCCTGGCACTCTATCCACTTCACTACCTAGCTTTCTGGAGTCAAGAAGGCCTGAGTTCAAATCTGATCTCAGATAATATGCTAGCTGGGTGACCTTGGGCAAGTCACTTGACCTCCATTTGCCTCACCTTCCTCAACTATAAAACCAGGATAATAATAGGACTATGAGGACCAAATGAGGTAATAGTTGTGCTTAGCACAGAATCTGGCACATGACAGATGGTATATACATGCTAGCAATTATTGTTTTCATTAACAGAATACTATTATCTCATAAGTAATGAGGAAATAGTTTCAAGGGAAAATTGGAAAGATCTGGAATAACTGATGAAGAGGGAAGTAAGGGAAGCCAGTATAACAATTTATGCAATAACAACATTATAAAGGATAAAAAACGTGAAGGAATAGAGAACTCTGATCAGTGCGATGACAAACGATGATTCCAGCTAGAAGGCTGAAGACGAAGCACGCTGTCCACTTCCTGACAAAGGGTGACATACTCAATGCACAGAATGAGAAATACATTATTGGGCATAGCCAATGAAGGAATTTGCTTTGCTTGCCTATGAATACTTTTTACATGGGTTTTCCTTTTCTTTTCGAGGTTCGATGGAGATTGTGAGGGGGTAGGAGAAAGAGAAAATAAACACTTTTTTAAAAAAGGAAATTAGATTAAAAGTAAATCCAAATGGACACACAATAATATTTAAGACCCCTTCCGTACCTAAACCAATGATTCTATATAGAAGGATTGGATAAAAGACAGAAGGGTTCTTAACCCAGTACTCACAAAATTCCAAGAGGTCTGCAGATAGATTTCCTGGATTTCATGAACTTAGATAGGAAAAAAAGTTACTTCTTTATTTTAACTAATCCATAACTAAAATTTTAGTATTTTCTTGAATTACAAATGTAGACAGACAACAAACATTATTCTAAGCAGGGGTCCAGAGAGACAGTCTGCCAAAGGGATTTAGGATACAAAAAAGATATTGTTATCTACTCTATGGTGTCCTAAGTATCAAAAACTACATCATTTCCATGACTTAACTTTTAGATATATAATGAAAATATCTGGGTACACTCCTGAACTCCAGAATCTCGGTTGGGAGCTTAAGAGCTTTGTTGTTGGCTTCCACACCACTTAGCACATAATCCCTAATAAATGTCTAAAGAATATAGAATTAATATTATATAGCTAATAGCTAGTGAGTATATGAATCAGAAAATTTGTAATGAGAACAGCACATCTTTCTTCTATTTGGATAGTATTTTGCAATGCAAAAAAGTAGATCTTACAAAATATTTCAATAACAAAATGGTTGTGAAATCTAAAATAGAATATGCGTTGAAAAATAATGGCTACCATTTATACACTTTAAGGTTTGCAAAGCACTTTACCTGTATTATCTCTCATTTAATCCTCACAACAACTTTATGAAGTAGGCTTTTACAAATGAGGAAACTCAGGCTAACAGGTTAAATGACCTGCTCAGGGTCACATAGCCAGTTAAGTATATGAAGTTACTTGGATTCCAGTCTGATCCCAAAATCAGCATTCTACCCACTGTGCCACCTAGTTCTTGGGAAAAGAAGTCCAGACTAGGCTCAGGGGTTTGGGGGAAGGAAGCAAGATCTGCGTCACCTTGCTTCTGTGGTTAACACATGACTGACCTGTGAAAAATTCAGAGAAAGTGCAGCTCCTCTTGGGAAAGACCATCTGATACAGGAATGTCATTAATCTAACAGCATAGAGAACCTCGTTATTCTTTCCATGGTCTCTTCTCAATTCTCTTTGTTTTGTTTTTGAGATTGAGGGTGGGGAGAAGAATTACAGGTAAGGGAAAAGAAAGTTATAGCCATAATATTTCAAGAAACAACTAAAATAGGTCGCTAGTATGACTTCATGTTTATAATTTTCAAAGTGAAAGAACATTTTGAAGGAACTGTCATGAAATTAAGGAAAAGGAAGGGGAACCAAACAATAGAACACATTGTCCACATCTTTCTGAATGACATGGCTAATTATTTATAATAAAAGCACTGTTAGTTCTACCATTAACAAAGAAAAATTGCTGTCTTTTTTTTAAAGAGAGCATTGCCCTGGTGAAATTTGAGAACACATTTAAAAGTTAACTTAGCCCAAGTTATTCCACTTATTTTAAATGAAGTCATAGTTCTCTTGAGGCATGCATTTTCTTTTTATTAAGTGAATGCTAGTGCTAATCTCACCATCAGAATTTTCTCATTCTCTTCTCTCTCCCACCCCTCTCCTTTTGCACCCAAATAGTTCAATTTCCTTTATATCCTAAAAACTCCCTGAGACTTTAAAACCTACTTTTGCAATTTAACTTCCACTAATCCCCTCATAATCCAACCTTCCATCGAAGCTAGAACACCTGTAACAACTCCAGATTACTAATCCCATACCTTTTCTCATGTCATTCTCTCTGTCTGGAATGTTTCCCCCCTAATCTCAACCCTACCCCCCCCAAATCCTACCCATTCTTTAAGGTCCAGCTCAAATACAACCTCTTCCACCAAACACTCCTTGATCAACTTGGCAAGGATGATCTCTCCCTACCCTGAACTTTATAATCATTTATCACATGCTGCTAAATACTGCAATTATTTGTTTCATGTTCTTACACCTTTCCTTCCCCACGGGATGATAATCAGGGTTTTGATGATAAGGACCATGTATTATACTATACATCCATCTATCTCAAGCTACCTTAGATCAATACCTTGCACACTGAAAGCACCTAATACATTTTTGCTAAATGAATTCTCCACAAACCTATTCACCTTATATCTTTACTGAACACTGACCTCTATAAACTGGACCTACCAGGTTATTCCGTGGAATAAATACTTTATTAGTCACTCCCTCAATCAATAGACATTTAATGAGCCACTATGTGCCAAACACTGTGCTGAACTCTGAACATTGTACTTATTTCTATCACTGACCCTAAAATTCAATCCAATTCAACACACATTTATTAAGAACCTACTACATGGAAGGTCCTGTGTCAGAAGCGGGGGATATAAAGGTAATGTCATGGTGCAGTCACCTGCTATGGTATAGGGGCTTTACACCTCCTAGACATATAAACACGATTTAATCTCTACATTGATTCATCCACTCAAAGCTGCCCTCATAATGTGAGGTCTAGGTTCCCAGAGAAGAATCACTACCATGAGGTTAGATTCCAATTCTCTCAAGGTCCTAGGAATAATATTTAGGGGAAGTATATTCTCCCTGCTCACCACTGGGGCCCCCTTTGATGCTTTCTATTTACACAAATTAGCTATCCACAATGATGATACTTTTATTTTTTTGCTTTTTTGGAGGGGGAAGGTAGGGCAATTGGGGTTGTGACTTGCCTAAGGTCACACAGCTAGTTTGTGTAGGCGTGTTGTGTGTCTCAAATGTCTGAGGCCAGATTTGAACTCAGGTCCCCCTGACTCCAGGGCCGGTGCTCTATTCACTGTGCCACCTAGCTGCCCCCCCTGATACTTTTAGATCTTAAATATAATCATTTCCTCAGCAGTAAGGGGGAAAAAAAAATCACAAGTACATACATAAACCAATAAAAAATATATTGAAATCCACACAGAACTTGTATCACACTCTCTCAACCAGGTACCCAGTATCTACTTATAGGACACTAACAGTGAACTGTATGAGAAGAAAACGCAGAAGTTCAGTTAGAACAACTCTGTACTGAAGGACGTTTACGCCATTGGTCCATTCTGGAACATTTATACCACATCAAACCACGAATTGTTTGTCCTTGGTTCCTCATGGTCCAGATGGGCACATCCTTTCCATCCGCCAACTATTATTTCAACGCAATTTTGACAATCACACTAAAAGAATGTTTTCAAAGTATTTCCTCTTCCTTTGAGTAGCAAAAAGTTCTCTCTTCGAGTCAGAGAAATGTAAAATACATCAGGCTGGCTATCTCTGGGATATGATGCATCCCAATTCTTCCAGCAGCTCACGCTTCAGCCCTATGCACTCACTGACAATCAGAATAGATTTCACAGTAAACAGCTCCCGTTGACTCTCTGGGGGGCAACACGAACCAGCTTGCCAGCTCTCCTTATACGGAAAGGAGCATCAGTACCTGTCTTTCCCCTTTTCTGCTTTTCTATCTCAAACCAGAGAAGACATAAAAAGGCAACAGTAACTTCTAAAATGTTTTACTTCTGTTAAGTTCAAGGCAAAAGGCAAACAGCTGCACAATTCACCTAATTAGGAATTAGCAGCCCTTTGGCTTCTTGTCAGTTGGCTAGTCTGATCGCCGGTCTCTTCAAATAGCTACAACCAGGGGCGGCTAGGTGGCACAGTGAATAGAGCACCGGCCCTAGAGTCAGGAGGACCTGAGTTCAAATCCGGCCTCAGACACTTAACACAAAAGTTAGCTGTGTGACCTTGGGCAAGTCAATTAACCCCAACTGCCCTCCAAAAAGCAAAAACAAAAAAACCACAAATAGCTACAACTAAGGGTTACTCTTAGGCCCGTGATGTTTCTTTCCTCTTTTATCAGGTTCTTCAGTCTCTTCAACATATAAGTCTCAGACTCCCTTTCTTATCTCTTATAAATACATCAATGTATACAGTATAGTCAATTTATGATTCAGAACCCCTGGCTCTCAGTCATTCACCTTTCACTTAAAATGACATAACTCCCCATTTTCCCCTATACCCCATTTAAAAGCATACTTCAGGATCCAAATATCAAGATGATTCCTCATTATTTATTTATTTATTTTGTATTATTTATTTATTTAATATAGCACAAAGATATATTAAAATACACTAAAGGATCACAATCTTGGAGGCCTTAAATTCTCAACCCAGTCCAACACCTCACTTTTGCATGCCTGAAATTATGCTTTATTGTGCTCATGTTTCCAGCTTTAAAATATCTCTGCCCATCAAACTGCTCACATGTAAATGGGGCATCCTCCTAACCTTTTCACAAGGTGATTTATGACTTTACATTTACTGCACAGTACTTCAGTAGAAAACTGCTTTAAAAAAAAAAAAACACCAATCTTAAAGCTATATTTCTCCATACACATTTTATTTTTTAAAGTTTTTTAGGATTCAAATTTAATTTTTTTCAATCAACAAAAAATTGGTTTTATTTCCCTCCCTCTCCCCCCCTTCTTCACTGAAAATTTAAAAAATAAACAAAACAAAGGAAGAACCTTGTACAGCTACACATATTTAAGGAAAACAATGCTGGCTATATCAAAAAATATTTATGCATATCTTTTAGGAGTTTTCATTAAATAAAAGTTCTTTTCCTATTTCTTTTAGGTATCAATGTTCATCTATAACAAAAGCAATATTTTAAATCCTTCAACAGTTTACTTAGATCTTTTCTTCATACATATGTACTTTTCCTACACATTTCCAGATGAAAAGCATCTAAAAGGGAAAATATCTGCCAAAAACTGAAAAAAAACTAACCTTTGTAATCAGCACCCTACGTTTTAATAAGGAAGAGACATGTATATGAATAACCATTATTGTTGTTCAGTCATATCTAATTCTTCATGATCCCATTTTTTAGGGTTTTCTTGAAAAAAAATACTAGAGTGGTTTGTCATTTCCTTTTCCAAATCATTTTACAGATGAGGAAAGTGAGGCAAACAGGGTTAAGTGACTTGCCCAGGGTCACTTAGTAAGTGTCTGGGGCCAGATCTGAACTCACGAAGATGCCCAATTCCAGGTCCCGCACTCCTTCCACTGTTCCACCTACCGTGTTTCCCCCATAATAAGACCTATCCCGAAAATAAGCCCTCCCCTTACTGTGTAAGATTCCTCTAAAATAAGCCCTTCCCCGAAAATAAGCCCTATTGAGATTGCTGCTGTAGTGAAGGTGATCCCCTGCGCTACACGCTACATTACAGTACCCTCTGTATGCACCGTCCCCTCCCCGCCCCCCGGGTGAAACACACGCCGCGCTCCAAGCTGCATCCAATCAGAGCTGCAGCAGTGAGCGCGTCATCCTGTTCTTCCCCAGTGATTTGCTTGCTGGCACCATTGAGAGCAGTGCCGTGGAGGAGAGCTGAGGCAGGACAACATAAGCCCTCCCCTGAAAATAAGCCCTCTGGTGTTTTTCTTTCCAAAAAAAAAATATAATAAGACAGTGTCTTATTATCGGGGAAACACGGTAGCTGCCCTGTAAATAACTATAAATATATTATAATAATTTCATTTTTGCCTCCATAAAACCTCTTGTACTTGCTGTCTTCCATCATGTCTAATTCTCAGCTATCATCAGAGTACAGTATGATGTAAATAGAACTGGATTTCAAGTCAGGAAAACCGAGGTTAAGAGTTGATTCATGAGTGTTGTCTTCGTCTATGTGAAGATCCGCCACATGAATGAGAGCCTAAATTTGCTCATTCTGGTCCCAGAGGGCAGAAACAGGAGCAATGGCTAGTAAAGAGTAAATTAAGGTTTGAGATCAAGAAAAAAAGGGGCAACTGCACAGCTAAATGGATAGAACACTAAATCTGTCATCTTTGTGAGTTCAAATATGGCCTCATCGGGGGCAGCTAGGTGATGCAGTGAATAGAATACCAGGCCTGGTACTCAGGAGGACCTGAGTTGAAATCAGGCCTCAGACCCTTAACACAAAACTAGCCATGTGACCTTAGGCAAGTCACTTAACTTTGCCCTCCAAAAAGCAAAAAAATAAAAACCAAATATGGCGTCATTCAGTGACTAGCTGTGTGACGCTCAGCAAGTTACTTAACACTGTTTGCCTCAGTACCTCATCTGTAAAAGGAGCTAGAGAAGGAAATAACAGTCCAATATCTTTAAGTAAATCCCAAATGGGGTCACAAATGAAACATCATCTATCTAGACCTCAATTTCCTAATTATATATAATGAGCAAAGGACTAGAATATTTGAGGTGGCTTGAACATTTAATTTCATTTGACCTCTCTGCTTCCAGTTTCTCTCCTCTTGAAACTATCTTTTATACCACTCCCAACATAATCTTTCCTAAAGAAGTCTCAGCATAAATTCAATCTATTATCTCCTCCTCATAAATTCAATAGCAAAATATTTAGACTACTACATGTTTAAAAGTTTTCAGCCTATTTGGCCAGTCATTACCGTTTTAAAAGGATGACTGAATTATCTATAAAAACATCAAACTCCTTCCAGGTTAAAGGTCAATTTTTAAAATAAATTGTGTATCTGCTATGTGCCTAAATTTCAAGATAAAAAAGATTCTTGTTGGAGGCAAAGTCAGTGATGATAACAGATCACACACACATATCCCATCCCAACAAGGCTATTTTTAAGACAAAACATGGATTTATTATTTGTGCCTATGTCAGAGTAGCTCAACACTCAATATATCACAGTCTCAACTACAATGCTATTTTTGAAAAAGAGAGCAGCCTAGCTTTACCAATAGACTCAAGGACTTTATTCTGTCCTTTTCTGGACAAAACATAATGTTACAATGACATGTTTATCTGCTAGTGGAGGACAACTGTCATATTTGGGATTTTAACAGAAAGTTCTATAAAAGGAGCATCTGAATAAATCATAATGAATCAGATCATATTTCATATGACCACCAGTACTGGTATGTTTACCCTTAGAATACTCTTAAAAAAAAAAAAAGTTTTATATTTATGAGTTGAACGGCTACCAATGAACTAGATACAGATACCGATACCGATACCAATACACATACAGATAGACAGAAAGATAGATAGATACTGGGGCAGCCAGGTAGCACAGCGAGTGAGAGCACCGGCTCCAGTGTTGGGATGACCTGGGGATCGAATCCGGGCTCAGGCACTTAGCACCCACCCAGAAACACCGGGCCGTGTAACCTTGAGCAAGTTACTTAACCCCGATTGCTTATATAAAAAAAAAAAAAAAGATATATAGATACAGTGATCTTTCATGTGCTGGAAGCCCTTTATAATAAACCCGCATTTAAAATTACATAATTATAGAACTAAAAAAAAAAAAAAAGACTATGTTAGTATTGATTGTGCAAGCTATTACACATTACAAACTTTCATTTCCCAAAACTTTTATATAAAATTCTATCTATTCATTTTTTTTAGACTTATGTCTACAGAAAAACAAATATTTAGAGCTAAAAGTCTAAAATTTCTAAAAGTCTAGTCCAAAATTTCATTTTACAGATACGGAGTTTAAATGATTTGCCCAAAGTCATACCAGTGGTCAGTGGCAGAACTGGAATTTAAATGTTGATTCTGACTCCAAACCCAATATATTTTCCATTATACCACACCTTGTACACAATCTATGCAATGATGAGACTGTGAGGTAAGAGAGATCACTTCTAGCTGGGAAATGGAGGAGGGCACCAGGGGAGAAGCCATTAAGGGTAAGGTAACTTGCCTCTCCTGGAATCAGAAGGACCTGAGTTCAAATCCAGCCTCAGACACTTACTAGATGTGCAACTTTGGGCAAGTCATTAAATCCTGTTTACCTCAGTTTCCTCATCTGTAAAATGAGCTGGATAAGGAAATGGCAAATTGCTCCAGCCAGGTTCTTTGCCAAGAAAACCTCAAGTGAGATCACAAAGAGTCAAACACGACTGAAGAACAAAAACTCTTGCCCTAAGTCTTGAAATCATGTTTCAATAAGCAGAGAAAGGCAATTAGACCCTTCTAGACAAGAGCCCTTTGGTGACAAAAGTCAAGGGGATATAGCGCAGAACTAGGCAGGAGGGCAAATGCGGTAATCTTTACCCTGCCACAGAAATGAAATATGTATTTATGCCCAATGGTAGTCATGGGGGCCCCCCATCGAGGATTAGAAAAGAAATTTACACAATAACTTCATTATGTATTTAAATGGAATAGCAAGTTGTACATAATAGGCTTGGAGTTTCATGTGCAATCATTTTTCTAATTATACTATGTTATGGAAATGCTTGTTTTATCCCACAAATAAAAATAAAATAACTTAAAAGTTTTAAAAAGAAATAGCATTATACCCCCAAACAAGCCTCCAAAAACAATGAAAAACTAAAAGATATTTCATAAGCATAAAGCTTGTTTTTAAATATGGCTACTTTGGGCTCCCTAGTAACCAAAAGTTACGTAATTTAGATTAAACTAAGGAGTAGGGAAGAAGAAGGAAAAGTTGCAAAGAGAGGGAAGAGAGGGAAAACAACCTTAGATTTCATCTGGGAAGCTAATAAAGTCAGATTCTAAGAAACTTGACCTTACAAAGTCATTTGAACATTTGCCAAATCTGAACAAGTCAAAGAACCCAAAATTTAGCCTTCAGATCAAAAGTCCTGGGAATGCTAGAGACAAACACATTCAAGGACAACTTTGCAAAGAAAACTAGGGAATCTGAGATCTTACTCTAATCTCCCATGACATATTTCAATCTCATTCTTTAAACACACATTCATTTCAAAAGAGCTCTAAATTTCATCGATGGGATAATCTCTCGAGAGGCAGCATAAGAGAAATGGTTTTAGGGGTGGCCAGGTAGCTCAGCAAGTAAGAGCACAGGCTCCAGTGTCGGGATGACCTGGGGATCGAATCCCGGCTCAGATACTTAGCACCCACCCAGAAACACCTGGCCATGTAACCTTGAGCAAGTTACTTAACCCTGATTGTTTAAAAAAAAAAAAGAGAGAGAAATGGTTTTGTAGTCAGAGATCTGAGTTCAGGTCTGTCTTGGACTTACACTGACTCTGCAACATTAGACAAACCACTTAACTTTTTAGTGCCCCAAGGCATTCTATAAGACAAGTTAGAAAGTTAACTTGCAGGGCAGCCAGGTAGCACAGCAAGTAAGAGCACCAGCTCCAGTGTTGAGAAGACCTGGAGATCGAATCCCGGGCTCAGACATTTAGCACCCACCCAGAAACACCTGGCCGTGTAACCTTGAGCAAGTTACTTAACCCTAATTGCTTAGGGGTGGCCAGGTGGCTCAGCGAGTAAGAGCACCGGCTCCAGTATCAGGATGACCTGGGGATCAAATCCGGACTCAGATACTCAGCACCACACCCAGAAATAACTGGCCGTGTAACCTTTGAGCAAGTTACTTAACCCCGATTGCTTTAAAAAAAAAAAAAGTTGACTTGCATAGGTAGAGTGGGATTTCCCACTCAAAACTCCCTGTACCGATGGAATGGAGGCTAGATTTGAACTCAGGTCCTCCTGACTCCAGGGCCAGTTCTCTATTCACTGCCTCAGCTAACTTGCCCCATGAATCAACTCTTAACCTTCAGTTTTCTCTGACTCAAAATCCAATCCTCTTTACCTCTAATGATAGCTGAAATTTGACATGATAGAAGAGGGTAGATACAAGAGGTTTTATGGAGGCAAAAATGAAATTATTATAACGTATTTATAATTATTTACAGGACAACTAGGTGGAACAGTGGAAAGAGTGCTGGACCTGGAATTGGGAATCTTCAAGAAAAAGGGGCAACTTACTAGCTACCGTGTTTCCCCGATAATAAGACCTATCCCAAAAATAAGCCCTCCCCTTACTGTGTAAGATTCCTCTAAAATAAGCCCTCCCCCCAAAATAAGCCCTATTGAGATTGCTACTGTAGTGAAGGTGATCCCCTGTGCTACACGCTACATTATGGTACCCTCTGTATGCACTGTCCTCCCCCCCCGCCCTGTGAAACGCACACCGCGCTCCGAGCTGCATCCAATCAGAGCTGCAGCAGTGAGTGTGTCATCCTGTTCTTCCCCAGTGATTTGCTTGCTGGCGCCATTGAGAGCAGTGCCGCGGAGGAGAGCTGAGGCAGGACAACATAAGCCCTCCCCTGAAAATAAGCCGTCTGGTGTTTTTCTTTCCAAAAAAATAATAAGACAGTGTCTTATTATCGGGGAAACACGGTAAGTATCCTGTTCATACCCCAAATCTGTATGGAATAGAATTTTCAAGATTATTCACAAGGTAGGGGCGATCTATAACTCAATTTCTGAGTCCTCAGCAACAAAAATGAGTGAATAAAAAAGGAGAATCTAGTTCATATGAAAAGTTTTTTAAATATGTTTTACATGATGCTAGGGAAGACCAAGTCACCAACCCAGATGAAGAGAATTAACTAAAAAACATCTACAATCAAAACTTCAAAGAGAAAGAGAGCTGGCACACAAGAAAAATTAGAAGTCCTTAAAGAAGTGATGCAATAGTTTTAAAAACAGGCTATGAAAGAAATGATTACTATGGAGGAAGAAATTTAGAAAAACAATCAAGAGCTTCACAGAAGAGGGACAAAACCTTATCCTAATTATAAACTCCTTAAAAATCAGAACAGATAAAATAGAAGTTAATGTCTCCAGGAGACAACAGGAATTACTTAAAAGTCAAAAGATTGAGAAAAAAGACGAAAATATAAGGTATTTCACATCAAAAGCAACTGATCTTGACAATTTAACAATTTAACAACTATTGGACTTCCTAAAAGCCAGGATCAAGAAAGAGAATTTGGACATCACATTTCAAGAAATCATGAAAAAAAAACTGCCCAGATCTCTTAGAACAAAAGGCAAAGGGAAAATAGAAAGAATCAACCAATGACCTGAAGAAAACCCCAAAATGAAATTTCTCAGGAACATCATAACCAAAATCCAACACTGGAAGCCAAAGGAAAAATATTGGAAGTAGCCAGAAAGAAAGAATTCAAGTACTAAGGGGCCACAGTCGGGATCACATACCATTTAGCCTGGAACATGGTATTCCAAAAGGCATAAGATATAGGCTTACAGCCAAGAATAACTTATCCAACAAAATTGAAAATAATCCTACACTTCAAAAAATGGGTCTTTAATGAAAGTTTCAAAGAAAGAAAACCTATGGATTGTATTCAAGATTAGATACGGAAAAATGCACTCTTCATCATCATAGGTACATTTAATATCCAATGAGATGAAGGTGGTTTTGTGATGAAGAATATGTGTCAACATTTTGTGAACCCAGTGGCAGATGACATTAAACAAGTGATTGCAGCAAAAGGAAAATCTAGTTTATATTGAAAGTTTTTAAAATGTTTTACATGATTACACATGTATAACATCAGATTGCTTTTCATCTTGATAGGCAGGCTTGGAAGAGGAGAAAAATTTGGAACTTAAAATCTTTCAAAAAACAAATGATGAAAATTGTCTTTACATCTAATTGGAAAAAATAAAATACTATTGAAAATAGTTTTTAAAAAGTTTTTTAAAGATGAAAATTTTATTTAAAAAAACAATAACACTGAACTAGGATTTAGGAGAACAGAGTCCTACAGACCCCTCCATCATTGCCACCAATTTAGTTCATGTTTGCTGAACACCCAGTTTGTGCTGTTATATCTTTCTGTGACTCCCAAAGAAATCAATTAACTCCTTTGAACTTCAGTATGCAGTTCTGTAAAATAAGAGGACTAAAACAGGTGATACCTAAGATCCTATTTACCTTTAAAAATCTGTGATTCTTGGGGTGGCCAGATGGCTCAGCAAGTAAGTGCACCGGCCCCAGTGTCGGGATGATCTGGGGATCGAATCCGGGCTCAGATACTCAGCACCACACCCAGAAATAACTGGCCGTGTAACCTTGAGCAAGTTACTTAACCCCAATTGCTTTTAAAAAAAAAATCTGTGATTCTAGGCACCATTCTACATGTTGTTATAAAATTGAAACATTTGCTTCCATTATTGATTTGATATTAAATAATTGTTTAGGAGTACAATCCCCAATTTTAGTATTCTGATAGAAAACTGTAACCCATTTTATAATGTGGCTTCCAGGAACCCAATGGGGCCACAATGGATATGTCTGCCCTTTGAGACAAGTCGCTCTTCTTTTTATAGAAACATAATTGATGCTATCTATCATCACAGAATCAATAAACATTTGAGTTTTGTATTTGGCTGATACTTTAACTTTTTCCACAAAGAAAATAATGTCTTAGAAATACTATGAGTGTATATCGGATATTTCAAAGTAATGTCCCCTAGTCTAAAATTAAGTACAACCAATACCACACAGCCAGAGTAGGGGGAAAAAATAGATTTGGTCTTGAACAGAGATTATGTAAGAAAACTAAAATAGCTCATTTTAAAAAATGTCCTTAAAAAGAGAATCTTAAAAGTCCTTTTCTTCTGCCAGAGGAAAAGAAAAATCTAAAAAGATGTTCTTAATGGAGCTCTGATGTACCTGAACAAAATTTTCAGACCTTGAACAGAGTGACTACATCTGGGTTTTACTAGGGAATTGAGTTTGATTATATTCCAGGCTTTGCTTCTTATCTGCTCCTCATAATGAACCTTCCCAGGACCAGCTGTAATGCACAGTTGTACATTATATAGCTTCTTAATCCCTGTAGGAGGAGAGAGTCAGGATATGACTGCTTCCAGGAAACCTAACTGATTTATTTGAATGAATGCAGAAAGTGTTTATTAAGCACATTTTCTGAAGATACAAATAAAAAAAGTAAGCCAGTCTTTGGTTTAAATTAGATTATATTCTAATAGGGTGTCACAATAAATCTAAGGACTCAGTGGCCGGGGAACAGCTTCTCCTTAACATTACTATTCTTTTATGTAGCATCCAACAATCTAACTTGTTCAACTTTACATTTATGTTGTGGTTTTGTGCTCAATTTTAAAACCTTCACTTTATCTAAATCTTCATTAAGATTTACCAATTGTAAAACTTGATAATTTTTAAGTCTTATGCTTGCTGCTAACATCTAAGAAACAAATATTTGTTAAACATAAATTACTATTCCCCCATAAAAGCATTAGTAATTAGTATATCACAAAATCTACTATGTTCAGCATCCTTCCAAAATAAATATGGTTTTTATTTTAAATTCTTAAACTTATGGTGCTTTAAAATATCTTTTTAAAAAACCTGGCAAAGACTGAGTATTACCTCATGTGTTTGAAAAGCACCTTCAAAGAGTCAGTTTTCAAGTTTGACCAAATCAAGATGCCAATGTCTTGACAAAGAGTATAAAATTCACCTAATATTTTCCTAACCCAAAAGAATCAAACTTCTATTAAATACCTGAGCTAAAATGTCAGGCACTGGGCTATTAGGCAAGTTACAATTATTATCTCATTTGAGCCTCACAGTAACCCTAGAAGGTCGATGCTATTATTATGCCCATTTTACAGTTGAAGAGACAGAGACAGAAATGAAATAACTTGCCGACACACAGAGAACTCATAGGTGTCTGAGGTGGAATTTGAATTCAGATCTTCCTGACTCCAGGCCCAGTGCTTTTTCCTATACGCCACTCCTCTTCAAATTCTTACTCCATTGGTGCCAGACGTCTTAACCTGGGCTACTAGATAATTTTAACCCTTTTAGGTAAAGGATAGCATGCTATTTCCCTACCCCCGCCCCCTCCAATTAGACCTAACTTGCTGTGCATCCCTTTAGGCGAGGGTACTGAGTTTTGTGCAAATTCTTATACCTACCCAAATCCTTCTTTCTCCCTCCTACACTCCTTGTGGTTAGGTAGGACAATACGTGCCCAATCTTGCCGACTCCCTACAAGTGGGCCCTCAGATGTAAGTAAGCTTGCATGTTTGCAGAAGCAGCTAGAAGGCTCAGTGACTAGAGTGCTGGGCCTGCAGTCAGGAAGATGGGATTTCAAATCCTGTGCCTCAGACACTTACTAGCTGTGTTACCCTGGGCAACTGACTTACTTCTGGCTTGCCTCAGTTTACTCATCTGTAAAATAGGAATAACAACAGCACCTAGTTCCCTGGCTTGTTTTGAGTATAAAATGAAATGATATTGGTCAAGAACTTCAAACTTTTAAAGTTTTATCAATATATATATATATATATATAAAAGCAATTATTATTACTAATATTATTAAGCTTGTTGCAGGAAGCATGTGAAGTACTAAGTGAAACCTCAAAACTGAAATTCTCTGGTTTTCACTTTATGTAGGGGTCCTATTTTAACTTAGAACATTAGCAGTAATCACTAGCAAACCTTTTGAGGTTTAGAGGTGGAAAAAGATTTTAAAGAACAACTCTTCTGTGTCTTATGGTCACATAACCACTACAGTTTTTAAGGAATGTATTTTTTTACTTTTCTTTTGAAAAAAATGTTTCTTTTTTCAAGTTCCAAATTCTGTCCCTTCCTCCCACACCTCCCCCACTCTTCGAGAAGGCAAGTAATATAACCATTGTACATGTGAAGTCATGCAAAACATATTTCCATATTGACCATGTTGCTAAAAAAAAAAAAGGCAAGAAAAACAAAGAAACTAGAAAAAAATATTCTTTAATCTGCACCCAATCAGTTCTCTCTCTGGAGGTGAACTGCATTCTTCATCACAAGTCCTTTGGAACTGTCATGGATCATTCTATTTATTTGAGTAGCCAATTCTCTAACAGCTGATTATCATTACAATATTATCGGTACAATGTACAAAGTTCTCTAGATTCTGCCCGCTTCATTTTGCATCAGTTCATTTGTCTTCTGAGTTTTTCCTGAAACCATCCCCCTTCATTTCTTACTATACAACAGTATCCCATCATAATCATATGCCACAACTTCTTCAGCCATTCTCCCAATTAACTCAATGTCCAATTCCTTGCCACCCCAAAAAGAGCTACTATAAAAATTTTTATACGTGTGGTTCCTTCTTCTTCTTTGATCTCTTTGGGATATAGATCTAGTAGTAATATCTGGATCAAAGGGCATCCACAGGCTGACAGGCCTTTGGACATAGTTCTAAATTTTTTTTTTTCCAGAATAACTCCACCAACATTGCTGTTTCTATTTTCCTACATCCCCCCTCCAGCATTTGTCATTTCTTTTTCTGTTATATTAGTCAATCTGATAAGTGTGAAACAACTGTGTTATTTTAATCTGTATTTCTCTAATCAATAGTAATTTAGAGCATTATTTTTTCATATGAATATTGATAACTTTGATTTCTTCTGAAAACTGCTTGTTCCTATCCTTTGACAATCAAATGGGGATTGGGTTTTGTTTTTAATAAAGTTGGTTCAGTTTCCTACATATTTGAGAAATGAGACCTTTATCAGAGAAATTTGCTATGAATTTTCTCCGAGTTTCCTGTTTAAGGATAAAAATTATTCAAGAAAATTTAATTAGGATTTTTTCTCTTAATAGACTCTGAAAATGCAAACATATTCTTGCTCATCGTAGAAACACAATTTCCCCTAAATTTTAAGCTCTCATTCAAATGATAATACTGACTACTGACTAGCAAAGAGAACCGATAATCAAATAGTATTAAATCTTTTTGCCTCTAGTCTACTTTACAAATTTAATTCTTCAAAAGTATCCTATCCCATTAAGTTCAGAAAGTTTCACAAAAGAATCAGCCAGATTGCTAATGCATAAAACAATAAGTCACTCAATCACAGTCAAGATTTCAAAAATAATGCTTCAGGACTAGATTTTCTGATTAAATAAATGTTCTGGTTGAGTTACCCAGAAAACCTTTTAAGTTTTATTTGTTGTTGATAGTTCCTATAAAATGTATGAGTTCATTTTCTTTCCTCACTATACACAGAATACTAAAGATAGAGTTTCTTTGATGATTAGGGAGAATATCGTGTTCTCAGAATCCAACTATCCATTATGATGAATATTCTAGCTACAGAATAAGAACACAGTTTCAGAAAATATTTTAATTGATCAATCCGCTAAATATTCATGCTGTATATTCCAATACAACTTGATCAACATCATAAGGACTGCTTATTAAAATGCATACTCTTCCTACTAAAACATCTCTATTTAAAGAGAAGGAAGCAGTAAAAATTGTCTTTTATCTTCACATAATTTAAAATTAGAGCCTGAAAAGCTGACTGGAAAAAAGCAGTTGGTCCAAATTAAATGCTATTTTTAAAAGTAAACTATTAAGTGAATTAACAAGGCTCTACATCTTTTCCCCATTTGTCTGAAAGCAGTTCTCAAATGAATAAACTTCTGGGGGTTGCTCTAAGCTGTCTCGACACTGACAAAGCAACCCCCAAGATTTGGGGAAGATCTCCTTTCTGATGTCATCGGTCCTCTTTGAGACTGAAGAATTAACAAAACCCTGCCCACCAACAACCCCACTACATCTTTACTGCCCACATTCTTGTATATGTTAGTGCTGTTCCTAGCCCCAGGAACTCTGAAATCCTTAGTCCCTCAGTTCTCTGAAGGACAGCTGGGTCCCACATTTGATTTTTAAGGTAAGGCCAAAAAGCTTCCCACTGTACTACTAAAAGAGAAAAACATTAGTGTTCTGACAAGTGAAAAGGGGCCAATAATTTAGACTCCTCCCTGCTCTGTGTTGTCATATGGTATAGAATTTTCTCCAAAGAGAAAATTTTAAGTTACACTTAAAGGGAGAGGCAGAAGAATTCAAACCCATAAAAGCCAGAAAATACATTGCTCTCATTCCCCTTAATTCTGCCCTGCATGCATATCTACATTATGACAAGATCTGAATGACCTTACACATCATTGTCTAGCACTCTGAAATATTTCACTGGTTTTAAAGTGATCCTTCATGGTTTTGACTAAGGTATTCTTTCAGCCCAGACAACCACGACCACTCTATCTGCCTTCTTAACTAGGCTTTCACTTGGCTTCATAACCTAAATCAGTTATGAGAATGGATTTAAAGAATGAGTAGTTTAAAAATTCATAACATCCATACCAGGTTATAGAGTCAAAGAAACTGGCGGAAATTTGCAGTGATCAAATCACACATAATCAGTGCTCTAAAGGTTTTTCATTCATCTATGCTGTTCTTGTGTCAACACTTTGTGAGCTATTCTGAGGAAATCCCGTTTTAATAAATAACATCTAAGCTCTTATTTTATTTCCACTACCCAGCTAACAGCACATTAATTCACTAATGCGGTTAAAACCAGTTCAGCATAAATTTTATATAACAAATGCATTTAAAGTCCGTTTCCAAACTCTACAATCTATTTAAAGATTTCTGGTAAGGTATTTACTTAAAGTTGAATACAGGTATAGTATTAGCTATGCTAGATAAAATATCGACCTGTTGTTTAACATATTGAATTATTGATCTTTGGGAACTTAATCTTTATATAGGTCGTGGTTTTATTTTGGTGAGGACTACTGGTCGAGTGGACTGGTGGAGGTCTAAATGATAAGGCACCATCAGCTCAGTATGGATATAAGAATTTGTGTGACCATGTGCTATGTGACACCAGGCAAGTCAACCTGTCAATCTCAATTTCCTCATCTGTAAAATAAAAATAACACACACCTTTAGCACCTTCCTCACAGGGCTGTCAAGGAGCTTAAATGAGATCGTGTATTAAAGTGTTTTGCAAATTTTTAAATGTCAATTATTGTTACCTTTTCAAAGGTCGTTGTCTCAGGTAAGCTGCTCATATAGCATTCACAAAGTTACTCAGGTTGTTTCAAAAGTTCTTTTGCTGACCTCCAAGATCAACATCAACCCTAGAACTAAGAATTTGGGTGAAGTTCAATTTTAAAACTTGATATTTCAGGAGGAAAAAAATGTCAATGTCAATGATTTCAATGAAAATGCCTTCCATTGCATCAATTTTTTTCTCTTCCTATACACTATAACACTGAGATAATAGAATTGTGATGTCATTCAATAAATTTTATTGTCCCTTTAGGCATCTATGTATTAAGTGCCTATACTGTGCATCAGACACTTAGGACTGAAAATCAAAGAATGAAATAATCTCCATTTGCAAGAAACTTACTTTCTGTCATATATTTAATATATGTTCACATATACATATAATATGCACATAAATACTTACATACATTTTACACACACACACACACACACACACACACACACACACACACACACAAAGAATAAATCCAAGGTATCTAATAGGAAGCAGCTAGGTAGCCCAGTGCATAGAGCACTGGGCCTGGAGGCAGGAAGACCTGAGTCCAAATCCAGCCTCAGACACTCAGACTGTATGGCCTCTGGCCAGTCACTTTAACCTTCCTTTGCCTTAATCCACTGAAGAAGGAAATGGCAAACCACTACAGTATTTTTGCCAAGAAAACCTCATGGGATCATGCAGGGTGACCATAGAATGACAATAGTTTTTGCACTAGTGGGTCTGCGAGCAAAGAATGGCTTTTATGTTATTATATTATATTTTATACATAATAATATATAATTATAATGTATTTTATTTTATTATACAAAACTTTACTTTAAAATGCAAAACCCTTCACAGGCTGGACAAAAAAGCATACCCTCTTGTTGATCACTGTGCCAAAGGATTTGGGTCCAAATACTGCCTTTGTTACTTCCTGTGTGTTTATTTTATTTTAAGCTTTAGAATTTAGAGCATGAAGCAGCTCATCTAATTTAATCCTCTTCATTTTATAATTGAGGAAACCAAGGACCAGATATTAAGTGACTTGACCACCAACACACAGGAGCAGAGACAGGATGTGAATCTAAATCCTCTGACTCCAAACCCTGAATACTTTGATTCCACATTATCTTGGTAAAGTTGATTCACCTGTCTAGGGTTTCAATTTCTTTATACGTAAAATAACATTGAACTAGATAATCTCTAAAGACCCTTCTAGCTTCAGATCCTCTTTACCAGAAACCATACCTTCCTCTCCCCCTTTCATTTCTGCGCTCTATTAGTAGTTAAGTTATTTGTCCAGCATGTTGTAGATGGGGAAGGGCAAATAATTGAATCACATTTGTAAACTCAGGCAGAAGTGTAGTATGCACTATTGAGAATAGTTACTAGCAGGTTACTACCATATGAATTCCTTCCACTAAAGGGTTTAAATGGACAAGTCACTTAATCTCTGTGGGGTTCAGTGTCCTCCATAAAATGAAGACATTATGGAGAGAAAGACTTTGAGGTTCCTTCCAGATTTAAATCTAAGTCTATGATTTTATGAATTTTTTCAAAAATTGGGGGAAGGGAGGGAAGGGGTTGGGGAGTGAGATGGCAGAGTTTCAGACTAATAATACAAGGAACCTCTCTCTCCACTAACACAAATCATCCACCATTTTGCAACTTACATAGTATTAAGAGATTTGTTCGGAGCATTAATTTTTTAAGTGACTTGTACAAGGTTAGGGTTCGACTTGAACCCAGGTCTTCCTGATTCCAAGGCCAGCTTTCTGTCCATTACTGCCTACTCTGGCCAATAAATAAGTTTTCTCTTTTCATTTTTTTATACCTATGCCTGGTTGTGCTCATGTTTTTCCATTTTTTTTAAATTCACTACATAATGCCAGAAAGAGAAAATCTAGGGGAAATGAGACGGGTAGATTGGGAAAAAAAAAAATAAAGAGCTAAACTAATCAAGAGATTCAACTTTATAAGAAATTAAACAATACAGTCAATGAGTAAGAATAGGCATATGAATGTTGGATAAAAAGCAGATTTATAGCTATGTAAAGTTTACAAATACATTTAAGCTTCTTACATCTAAAGATTCCAATGACATCTGCTTCAGTAAAATACAATATGCTTGTATTTAATATACTTCAGAATTCTTCAAAATGACTAGAAAGACTCTCACGTACAAGATATCATATTCGACTTACAATCTGGCCACTTGTTCTCCAAATAAAAGATTCTTCCCGGCATCCCAGCTTTCTTCTCCCTTTCCCACTTATTCGATCATTCCCAGCCACGGCTTTCCTGACATCCTGTTCTCTTTTCTTGTCCATCAGTACCATATACTTTCGAAGTGTCTTGATGCTCTCTCTAGTTGTAGGTTCACATGGCTCTATTGTTACAGAAAATTCCTACTTTCCTGTTGGGGCACTGCATTCCAACACATCTCAGTCACAGGTTTCAAAAGGCCACTTGGTAAATGACATTCTCTGTCCACCAGACCATGCTATGCTGACATTAAAGACAGGTATCCTGGGGACCCAAGTGTACAGGGTTACCTGGGCCCTCTCTGATTCTGTTACAATGGGAGGTAATAAAAATAAAGTACCAATTGATAGAGATCTATTACAGTTCTCTATTGACATATATCCCACTTACATTGTGAAATGCTGAATTGTCTGTAACATTTAAAAAGTCACATATCTGACTTACCAGGTTTCTCCTACTAAGACATTCTCACTCCTTTGGATGCTAACTTTGTGCCATGACAAACACGGTGCATTAAAAATGGTTCTGAAGCTAAGTTTTTCATTTAAGTAAAAAAAAGCTCACATGCTCAGGAAGAGAGAAACCACAACGAAAGTCAACCATCACTGAGAATCTTTACATTCTCAAAGTGTATCAGACATAGAACTAAATTAAATAGAGAAGCAGTCAGCTGGAAACCCTGCATCTTATTGAAAAAGTCATGAGACTGAAAAAGAAAATTAATCTTATGGAAGGAGGATAGCACGGGAGAAAACAAGGGAAAGAACATGAAATTGGGTGTAGGAATTCTACGCAACACAAATTATAAATGCTACTAGATTTTTTTTTTTAAATCCAAGAAAAATGAACCTCACTGTAACCAAATTTTAAAAGTTAAGAACCCCCCCCCCCAAAGAACAAACAACAGGAAAATCCAGGAACTGGGTGAGGGAAATTAAGCTTTCATATCTGTCTTTATCTGACTTTTATTTATTTATTATTTATATAAATTTATTATTTATTCATATGGCTGCCACATCCCCAACTCAACTGCAAATGTTCCATGGTTCTATGTGTTTCTTGAAAGTAATACATAACCAGTCACTGAATTACCAGAAATATTTTCATATTATTATAGTTATTGGGTTGGAGAACTGGAGATTATCTATTGCACCCTCATCATTTTACAGGTGAGGAAAAGTGAGGCCCACAGCAGCTAAGTCATTTGCATAAGTTCATAGGCTTCTACAACCTACATCGTCAGAGACTCTTTTCCATGACACATCATCTTTCTTTCTACAACCACTATTGGATGCTTTTAGAACTAAGATTTAAGAAAACATACATTGTCATTTACTAAGTAGTTCCCTTTATTTTATTAATAGAGCATGTAATTCATTGTTTATTAAAGCATATAAGGTAGGAGTTTTTAACTTTTTTGGTGTCACAGACGCCTTTAGCATTCTAGTGACGATAAAAATTACACAGGAAATCAATTATGTTGAAATATAAAATTTAATTTTCTTTAAAAGTTTGCAGAAGCCAGGTAAAGAATATCTAAGGGGATTTTGCTCCCAGGGCTCGAAGCTCAGGAAACCTGACAAGGTAAATAAAATCTGGCCACAGGGGCAACCCAAAATGAAGGCAGATGGTGCAATACCTGTGAACCTTCTCGTTGATTCTTGTTCAACAATTAGCCAAACACATTCCACATAGTTGGAATCATACTGAAATTCATAATTTGAAAAGAAGTAACAAGATTAATGTTATATTTTTGTTTTTAAACTAAGAAATCCCACTACCAAAGCAATAGTTTGTGTTTCATTTATAACACTTGAGATATATAAGTAAAAAATTATAAGGGGCAGGTAGGTGGCACCAGCCCTGAATTCAGAAGGACCTGAGTTCAAATGCAGTCTCAGACACTTGACATACATACTAGTTGTATGACCTTGGGCAAGTCACTTAACATCAATTGCCTTGCCTTCCCCCCCTCGATAAAAAAAAAATTATACAGGTCACCAAGTGACCTTTGTTTTGACATACCTACCCAACATTACTTGTAAAACACTCCATATGTGAAAAGGAGGCAACACATCATTCTTGATAATAAATAAAATTCCAAATTCTATTTTCTTACTGATTCCCACATAAAATCAGGGACTTTTTGTTTTTTCAGAATCTCAAAAAATTCAAGTGAGGAAGGGGGTTCTGTGAACACATAGAAGGAAGGCAGAAATCAAATTCTAACACAATCCAAGGTAAAGAGCCAGCAAGCAGGGACAATGTGTGTGTATGTGTGTGTGTGTGGGGGGGGGGGGGTTTGCAAATAAAGATTGACCACTTCAGTGTAGCATGGTGAAGGCAGCGCATTGTAATGGGAAAAGTAAGATCTTAGGTTCAAACCCAGCATTCAGGATAATTTTCTTTATTGGTGATGTCACACTCTCTATTGGACTCAATTTTCGCATCTATAAAGTGTAAACAATAACATACTCCCTACCTCAGAGGATTTTTTACAAAAAGTATGGAAAACACAAATCTTAGGAGTAGCAGCTAGAGGGTAGAGAATGGAGACTTCAGGCCATGAGGGTCTGAGCTAGATTTCTGCCGCCCAATAATTATCAGTTTTGTGACCCTGGGCAAACCATGAAATGGAGGTAACTGATAATTAATAATAATAATAATAATAATAATAATAATAATACCTATACCTCACAGGATTGTTAGAAGGATGAAATGTAAAGTACTCTATCAGTGTGAGCTATTTATTATTAACATACAGCAACGTCTTCCTCTTTATCAGCTCTCTAAGATGATGATTTCATCATATAATTATAGAACCTAAGATTCGGGGAGATCTAAAGTTCCCCCCTTTTTCTAAAAAGTACTAACTTTAAAGGTTCAGTCTCTTAGAGAAGAACAGTGCAGATAATGAGACCGGCCTAATTCTGCAGTTCAAGACTACCAGGGTGGGGTAAGCTTTGTGTTCCTCACAGGCTTGGGTGGAGCATACATTTTTTTAATAGATTGCCCAAGGCTAAGGGTAGTATGGGTGTAGAAAGTCTCTCTGCCCAAGGGCAACATGATGTCACTCTCAGTCCCTATTCTTTCTCTCATTAACTGTTAATCAATCAAAGTGGATTGCCACTCCTTTTAAGACTTTAGCCTCCCCTACAAGGATCCTCTTTGGTCTAAGAGAGAAATGAGCATCCTTTTACTAATAAAGGTGCTGGTCTTATATTATATTAATAAATTATGTTTTATTAATATATTATTATATTAAATTAATAAAATTATTAACTACTGAGAAATTATGTCTCTCAAACCTTTATAATTGCCACAATATATAGCTTGTATCATCACACGAGATGGAAGGGACCTTGGAGTTCAAGCCCCACATTTTACATATGCAGAAAGTGAGACCCAAAGAAAAATGAGAGCATACACTAGTTGGTGGCAGAGACTAGAATGAAGGTTTTCTGATACTCAGAGTTCAATGGTGCCACTCTGTACCACAGAGAATAAAATTTAGGTAATAAATAGCCACCTCTGTGATGGAAGCAAAACTATTCAAATATATGTTCCAGAGAATTCACTCCAAAATTCACTGTCTTAATTCTCAGAAATTCTAGTTTACTTTTAACTCTTAATCAGTAACACATAAGTTAAAAATCTGGAAGTGAAAAGGTCAGTCAGTCCCTTTACAATTAACAAATTGTGTTGACTTTAATAACGTGGTTTATAGGTAGACAGGTTGGCACCTACAAGGGTTTGAACAATTCCTCATTTTCTATGAGGGCAGAAAGTTGTGAAAATGTGCCTATTCCCTGAGAACAAGAGGAAAATTCAACTTCCCTTAAAAATAACTTATCCTTTAGTGTTAGAACTAGAATGGACCATAAGAGTTTATTGTGTAGAACTCTCTCTGGACCCCCCTTTTACAAGCATTTATGAGTATAACACATGGCAGACCCGATTATAATGTGAAATTTGGTTTTTCTATCACTGTTTAGCATAAAGGTTGCCTAGTAAATATTTATTGAATAAGTAAATAGGTATAATTGACAGTATCCCAAAAAGAACCCAATTCAGGTTCACATTAAGAACCTGACAAGTGCAAGGAACTAAGGAGGAATAAATGTATTTGTTTACTATTCATTTGTTTCATCATGCCTGTCACATGGACCATAGCACACCAATACTGTGCAAGGCGTTTTCTTGGCAAAGATACCAGAGTGCTTTGCCATCTTCTTCTCCAGTGGAATAAGTGACCCCAGCCACCTAAGGTGCCTCTACACGGATTTACATGAGGAAAAAATTTAATTAAATATAAATTGCATAGATAGCACATGGACCCGGAGTCAGGGAAACCTAAGTTCAAATCTGGCCTCAGATGCTTACTAGGCAAGTCACCCCGGACAAATCACTTAAGCTCTGTCTGCCTCATTTTTTCTGATCTGTAAAATGGGAAAAATAATAGCACCTAGCTCCCAGGGTTGTTGTGTGTATGATCTGAGAGATCTGTATAAAGTGCTTCGCAAACCTTAAAGCACAATATAAATCCTAGTTACTATTATTATTAGACATTAAACTTAAGGGCAGAAAAGTACTAAAGAAGGGTTGAAAATAAAGGAGAGGGGAAAACTGTATAGCCCTCAATCACCAAGCTTCCCAATTATATCATTGCAAAGTGATTTTTAGAACCTCAGTCCTCCCTCAAGAGTATGCCAACAAAACCAAGTAATTGAGAACCAAGTAACACATTATACATTGTGTATTTCCTCCACTAAGATAAAATTATCTTTGAAAATACTTATGTTCTTATCTTCCCTGTAAGGATGGGTGACAGGAAGGGAATGAATCTGGAATTCAAAGTTTTAAAATCAAATGTTTAAAACACATACATATGTGTATGTGTGTGTGTAAATATATATATACACACTATTATCAATATCATTTTACACGTAAATGGGAAATAAGATATACAGGCAGTGGGGGCACAGAGATCCACCGTGCCCTATTGGAAAGTTGGAGGGAGTATGGGAGAAGATATGGGAGAGAGCAGATTGGAGAAGGGGATATCCAGTGGAATCGCTATTTTGGGGTAGTGGGTAGGGGAAAAAGGGGGAGAAAATTTGTAATTCAAAATCTTGCAGAAATGAACAATGTAAACTAGAAGTTAATAAAGCATTTGATAAAAAAAAAAAAGAAAATACCTATGTTCTCTGTCCATTATACCAGACTGTCTCTCATATACCACACACAGATGTTCTACATAAAAATATGTAACCATTTAAAAAAAATACGTAACCATTAAAAAAATCTGAAAGCTATACTGCAGGTATCTAGAAGGGAACAAACACCAATAAATCACCCTGTAGTACTGCAGTGTTTCTAACTAGGCAAGGCAAGTAAGCTGTTAAAAACAACTACATGCACTTAATTAAGCCAAAATCCAAGCCAGATGCCTTATACTGCTTTTATAATAAACTGAGTATTGTCACAAAAGGTAATACTAAAACACTCTCTGGAAGTTCCTAGAATTGCTGGATAAAGATTCTAAATTTTTCTTTTCACTCAACCTATTATTCCCTTTTCCCCTCTTGGTGGGGAGGGGGTGGAAAGAGAGAGAGAGAGACAGAAAGAGAGACAGAAACACAGAGAGAGACAGAGAGAGAGAGAGAGAGAGAGAGAGAGAGATGAGTTCCAGGAGTTGGGCAATAAATTGGCCCAATATGTGGAATGTGAGATGTACATTCCTGTGCAAACTTGGTGATCTGATTTACTTTCTTGTGCAAACCTATGACTACCAGAAAACCTGAACAACTAACTTGCTTGAAATTATTTCATGTTAATTGGGATGAGCCGGAGAAGAAAGGCATCCAGTCCCAAAACATTCATATGCAAATATAGGAATCTATTCAATAGATGAAAAATACTGAGGCAGAGATTGCCACATTTACTTTTTATGGCTGAATAAAGTTCCTCCAGAATCAGTGAAGCATTCCCTACTGTTTTCATATGAATTATATTAACAGAAGTAGAGCACTTTGCCAGCCTTAAAACACTATATAAATGCGAGGCATTCTGAGATATTTCCCTCAACATTCTCATATAATTTCTCAAGAACAGGAGGGAAAAAACATGCAAAGAAGACTGACCACTTCACTGTAGTGTGGTGAAGGCAGCCCATCATAATGGGAAAAGTGAGAGTCTGAAGAGGGCTCTTAGATTCAAAGCAAGCATTCAGGATACTTTTTTTTTTAATTTGATAATGTCACAATCTCTCTTAGCCTCAACTTTCTCATCTATAAAGTGGAAACAACAATTTATATAGTCCCTACCTCAGAAGGTTTTTTACAAAAAGTATGGAAAACACAAATGAAAGTACTTACCAGATGTTATTATTTTCTCAAAAACACCTGCATTTGATTCATTTTAATAAAGAAAATAAGGAAAATGTATTCAAATCAACCAAAGCGATGTTTGGATAAAGATTAAAAACACACACTCACATGCAAAAAGAAGTTTCAGGTAGTATACACGAAAAATATGATGCAGGTTTTTTTCTTAAACATAGGTAGTCTATTAAGTAAAATAAAAATTTTTTATATAAAAAAATAAAATAAAAAACTTTCCAAACTATCACAGTTATGCCATTATGCAAATTTAGGGCAGAAGCATACAAACCTTTAAATATATACCTTAAACACTAATTTAAATATAAATAAATAAAAATACTAAAATATATCTAGATTCGATTTTAAATAGTTAATTTCCCCTTACCTCAGATCAACTTTTCCAAATGACCCTCTGCTCACAACATCCTGAAACACAAATGTATCTCTCCCTATGTTTGCAGTGACTCTATGATTTCCACTTTCAACTTATCTTGCTGTATTGTATGATCCTGTAAATTATCATCTTCTCCTCTTCCTCATTATACTCAGCCACTTTCCAACAAGCCAAGAAAGCATGACAACAACTTAAGAAACTGGGTTTCTATGAAACATGACAAGGAAAATGGGGCCAAGGTGGTGGGATAGGAAATATTAACTGAAATACTGGATAAGTCCATACAAGCAAACCAATCCACTTTGCTAGCTGCAAACCAGTCATGCAAGTACATGTTGAACATTATGTGAACTACTGCAGATTTGGGCTGATCATGTGACCATCAAATTGATTTCTTGTTCATTAGTTCTCCTTTTGGGGCATTCATTTCCTTATCTGCAAAATGAGTGGGTTGTATTAGATATTATCTCAGATTCCTTCATGTTCTAAATTTTGTGGTCTATGGTAATGAGGTAAAACTGGTAAACATGAAGAGACAAGAAAATACAGCTATCAATAACCAAGACTAAAGACAAAATGAATACTCAAAAACATCCAATAGTGTGGAGACACACAAAATGGTAACTGTCATCTCTTCAGGTTTAATTCTAAGTGCTAATGATGAACATCATGCATTTTGTTATATTTTTAAAATTACATCTATTATATTAGCAAAAATTACAAAATTGTTTATTGTTAAAGCAATAATGCTAATCAGTACACAAATCATTAGATGTACCTTCATCTCAGCTCTGAATATTTATGTTTCAAATGTATTCTTGTAAACAACATAGTGTGCTTTTTAATCCATTCTACTCCCCCCTCACAGCCCAGTAGCTTTTTATGGGTGAGCTCATTCCGTTCATATTCACAGTTACTTGTGTTTTTTCTTTCTATGTTTCCTTTCTTTTTTCTTCATTTCCTTCCCTTTTTTTTTTTTTTTTTGAGCAATCGGGGCTAAGTAACTTGCTCAAGGTCAGTCATTTCTGGGTGTGGTGCTGAGTATCTGAGCCCGGATTTGATCCAGGTCATCCTGACACTGGAGCCAGTGCTCTTACTCTGAGCCACCTGGCCGCCCCTTCCTTCCCTTTTTTTAAGGAAAAATAAAGGTAGTAAAAGAAAAGAATTGAGGTTAATGCTAGTTATCTTTAATTGGATCGGTCTGAACCTACTATTCTTTCCATCCTACCTCTCTTCATCCAGCCAGGTCTAAGTTTCTTGGTCTTACCCTTTCTTTCTCTCCTTTTAATTTCCCCACTTTTTAATCTCTTCTCCTTACTTGAAGTTTGTTTTACTTAGGAATATTACTTCAATAACTCTATCCTCCTCTGTTAAACACGCTTCCTTTTTTTCTGGTTTCCCTTGGTCATGTTAATGTCTTTCTATAATATATTCTTTACATGTGTGTATATTCAATCTGCCTTCTCCCACAATCCCTGTCTCCATGTTTATAGATTTGTCTAATATACCCTAGTTATGAGGAATATTAACTTCCTCCATCTTCCTCATTTTTCCCTCAGGTATTCCTTTTTCCCTCCTCTTACTTCACTCAAATAAGAACAAAACTCCACCTCAGCCCTAAGTATGTCTTTCTTTACTTCATCTTTGGCTCTTAGAAACAGTGAGACTTAAAGACACAATATAGCTTTGCCCCAATTAGTATGTAAACACATTATTTAGTCCTTTCAAACTGATCAAAGATAGTCATGTTTATAGTGGGGGTTTCTTAATCTCTTGAATTTGCATTTCAAAGATTCAACCCAACTCATTTTCTCAACAGAAATTCTATTATTCCCAAGAATTATACAGTCATGTATAATGCATAAGTCATGTATAAGAAGCTGTTCTTGGTTGCAGGTCTTTCTCTTTGTCATATCATCTTCTAAGACTTCCTTTTCTTCCTCTTCCTTTAGTAACTACTATATCTTACCTGACCCTATCTGGGGTTTCTTGGAACTTGATCTCTTTCTTCCTAACTGTTTAGCTATGACACTTCTAGATGTATTTGATTTGGAGTTTCTGTCAGTAAGTGACCAGTGGATTCTTTCTATTTTCAATATGCCCTCTAAGTTGTAATAATTCTGTTGTTTTTTTTAAATCATTTCATGAGGGGCGGCCAGGTAGCACAGCGAGTAAGAGCACCGGCTCCAGGGTCGGAATGACATGTGGATCGAATCCGGGCTCAGACACTTATTAGCCACCCAGAAACACCTGGCTGTGTAACCTTGAGCAAGTTACTTAACCCCGATTGCTTAAAAAAATTTTTTTTTTTAATAATTTCATGAAACATAGTATCCAGAGTTTTCCTAAAAGTAGAATATACATAATAAAGAGCTGTGGTTTTACATATAATCTTTTTCTGTCATATTTGTTATCTGTTAAAATCAGAATTTTAAAAAAATTTTTAAAGAAACAAACATACTATCTAGGTTTTTTTTTTTTATTTTCAGGACTATGTCATAGTTTTCTGGAAATCTAATGATTAAATTAATTAATCTAATGATTAAATCTATCCTTTTTTTTCCGGATCACCTGTTCTTAACTGTAGATATACCACCTGTTCTAATTTTTCAGCCCTATCATTGTTTTAATATTCCTTATTGCCTTATTGAATCTTGTAGTTCTGTTTACTCCATTTCATTTTTTCATAATCTCCACTACTTGGTAAAGACTGTAGACTTTTTGCTCTTAGTCTGTTTAGTCTCATTACAACTTTTATAATTTCAGGTTTTTATCCCTCCTTTCAGCAATTCCTTCACTGCTTTCATCCATTTTTGAAGTTTTTGTGGCCAATCCATTCTTTTTTCTTTGACCTATTTGTGGTTATCTCAGAGTTTTCTTTTTCCTGTGATTTACTTTATGATTCTCTTAACCCGTAGTGCTTTGTTATTGTAGGAGTTCCCCGTTTGTCCATGTCTACAGTTTTAGTTCTTAAATTAGTACTTTGTTTGAGGGCCAGGAGCTGCCCCTTTTACACTACTAGCCAATACTAGCTTTATGAGGAAATGTTGTATTAGTGATACCTCTATTAGTCTGGGGGTTGCTGTCCCTGGGTAAGATGAAAGATGGCGCCAGGCACTGCCTTCTTCCAAACAGTACTGGTCCAAGGGGCAGGAGAAGGATATAGCACTTGGTACCAAGTCCCATCCACTCCCAGAGTTCTTCTATGCAGGAGCTTTCTCAGCCAGCAGCATGGCCTTCTCGATTTCCTCGGGGAGTTTTCCAGCACTGGTTTTGGTTTGTGTCGTCAGTCCTAGAGGTTAGCACTGGGTTTGGCTGACTGAGATCACCTAGCTTCTGTCTCCTGAAGTCTCCCCATATCCCTGGTCATGTAGCATTACCCATTTCCTTAAACACCACACCTATAGCGTGGTGGTTCCACCAAAATCAGAATTGGGGTTAAGTTGCCTGGGGCATACTTACATTGATGGGTTCATTACAAGAAACCTCAATCCACAAAGGAGGTGTTTTCTGGAATAGAAGACTCAGTGATATTTGGGATTGGGGACATTGGGGTGGGGGGGTACTTAGAATTTCAGTGGAAACTACTCCATTATTAGTAAGTATTCCTAAAGGGAGCTGGGTCTGTTTAGAGCTTTCTACATAACAAGACTCATTATTAAACATCTTTAAATCAAATTTTCTCTAGAATAGTACCACCCCTATTTATTTGTTTGGTTTGTTTGCTTGCTTTTGGTATAGGACAATCTGAAGAAGAAAAAAAAACCTCATACGTAGAGCAACATAACAGATATAAACACAAAGTTGAAATGGAAATTATGAAAAGATTTTCAACTGGGATCCATTTCTTGCTAGTAAACAGCACATTACTTTACACTGTCTCCCATGGTTTAAGAGATCTCTGGGTTTGGATGCCAGCTCTGATACTTACTATCTGTGTAAGTTTATTAAATTCTATCAGCTTCAATTTCCTCAATGAAGATGTTAGAGTCCCAGGGTTGGGGAACATGTGGCCTCTATGAAGTCTGTATTCAGTCAAGGGTCACACTTGAGGACCTAGATGACCACATGTGGACTTAAGGCCATAGGTTCCCCACTCCTGTAAAATTAAGACTAACTGGTCTCTGAAGTTCCTTTCAATTCTAGAACCTGATTCATCCCTAATGAAAAGGAAAGACAGTACTCATAATAAAGCAGTCCTTTTTACACAGAAAATTCCTCAAATTGCTTAAGTTCCTTATAGCTTTTAAAGCACCTTTTGCTTTACAGAAATGCTGGTTATTATTATTTAAAGTCCCTTGCAACTGAGATAAGATGTTGGGTTCTACAAGGTTCTCTCTGTCCTAAACCACAGCTAGAAGGGCTTCAAGTAAAGAAACTGCATTAATCTGTGCTTCATGATCTGCTGAGAAATAGCAGAAAAAGTCAGAAAAAATAGAAAAGCTCATCAGTCATCCATTTTAGAAAAATAGTCAAGTTCCATAAGAGTCTACCCAACTACTTTAAAGGACTCAGCATATTTCCCTCAGCGTCTTTCTTCCTACTACCCAATCCCCTTTTCTATTTCTTTTAAAGCTCTATTAGCTTTATTGCAAAAGAAAATAACAAATAGCTTCCTTCAACAGTTTTGTCTGTGACCTTCATACCTCTGCAGTAAGACAGAGGCCAGGGAAGAAGCCAACTGACCAAGCATTAAAATTTGAAGATAAGAACACAGCAAAAAAAGGAAGTTTTCTTCTCTCAAATATCATTGATTACTCTTGCTGCTGTGGAAATTAAGACCATTCACATAGTCAGACCTGCAAGGTAATACTCGGTTTTGCCCATTTGAGACATTAATCTGCTCTTATAATAGGCAGTGATATTTACCAAATTAGAACATGATAAAATCATCAGCAGGGTTTGTAACAGCCAGAATAATCATAGATTAACATTTATTTGGTGCTTTAAAGGCATACTAAGTGCTTTCCTAAAAACAATTCTATATTTTTAAGCCTATTTATAGATGAGGATGTATCCAGGGTGGCATAATGGACATGGAACTTGGCATCAGGATAGCTAAAGTTTGACACTCATTAACTCTGGGACAATGGGCAAGTCACTTCACTTGGCACTTAGAGCTACCATTTTCTGATTTTTAAAATGAATAAAGCATTTTGTAAACGCTGAACACATAATTGTGATTATCATATTGCATTAGAGACAGACCCCAACTCTTTGTGACCCTAGTTGGGGTTCCTTCTGTAGCTTATTTTACAGATAAGGAAACTGAGGCAAACGGGTAAGTAACCTGCCTATAGTCACATAGCTAGTAAGTGTCTGAGGTCAGATATGAACTCAGGTCTTCCTGACTTGAGGTCTTGTGCTTTCTCATCACAGCACCACCTTGCTGACCACAAACCCAAGGACATCTGTTAAGAATACACCATGGGCCAGGCCCTTTGCTAGGTTTACAATGACAAAAATTAAATTAAGACTCCAAACCCAGGGATAATTTAGTTTTTGTCATCGCAACCCCAGCACCTAGCAAAGGGGCTGGCCCATGGTACATTCTTTTTTTTTTTTTTTTGCTTTTTGGAGGGCAATCAGGGTTAAGTGACTTGCCCAAGGTCACACAGCTAGTTTTTGTGTTAAGGGTCTGAAGCCAAATTTGAACCCAGATCCTCCTGACTGCAGGGCTAGTGCCCTATTTACTGCGCCACCTAGACACCCCCGTGGTACATTCTTAATAAATGCTTTTTGAAGTTTTGTCCCAAAGTTGAAAAATTATACTTTTCCAACTAGCTGTGTGACCCTGAAAAAGTCACTTAACCCTATCTGCCTAAGTTTCTCATCTGTAAAATGAGCTGGAAAAGGAAATGGCAAACCACTCCAATATCTTTGCCAAGAAAACCTCCAAATGGGATCAGGAAGGGTCAGACACGACTGAAACAACTGAAAACAACTGAAATAATAAAAATCCTCTCTGCAAAGGTAGGAACAGAGAATGTACTGTCAAACAGGTGACATGCCGATTAACTTTACTGAGTGTCTTCTTATCTTTTCAAATTTCTGTCACATGGGATGGTTTGCTGGGTATGAGGAGAAAAGAGTGATATATTTGAAAATGCAGTTCATGCTATAAAAAAAAAGATATCAGTAACAATGTCTTTAAAAAAAATACTTGCTGAATAAATGAATATCATCATAAAGCCAGCAATTCAACCCCAGGTTTTTGAAATTTAAAAAGAAATCACCAAAATACTGAAAGCATGTCTAGAATTAATTCAGATTTCCCTTATTTTATTTGTAAAATTTTAAAATTTATTTCTTAGAAATTTTTTTTCCTAACAAACTGAATCACAAAAACAAAAATCTAGTTCCACATTCATTAGAATGTGAACTTCTTATGAAGAGAGATGGCAGGTTTTTTGCCTTTGTTTATAGCACTTAATTAAGACACTGTCTGGCACAGTGCAATGTACCTACCCCATACTATGAGCTTAATAAATGCTTTCTGACTGACTAGTTCTCCTAAAAAACACTGCACAGAAAGCATTAATCTATTTTCCACTCCCAGTTGCTGGTCAACTTATAAAACTGAATTTGAGATGACAGGCTCATAGATTTAGAGCTGAGAAAGAAAGGCCTTAGAGATCTAGTCCCACTCCCTTATTTTACAGATGAATAAACTGAGACTGCAGTATTCTCAACAAAGCCAGCCCCTTTAACACCAAAGCCAATGAATTTAAAAGTCAGAAAGGAAAGTGACAAAGACTTTTTGCTTATTTTTAGAACCCAAAGTTAAGTACTTTTTTCCCCCTAAAATCTGTTTCTTAATTTTTTCCCTTAAATTTATTCAGCTCCTGGTGAGGTTTTATAAGCAATAAAACTGACATGAATCAAAGCTTTTATTAAGGGCACATTATGCAAAGTCTGTCCCTGTACTCAAGGAGCTTACATTCTAAAGCAGTAGCCACAAGCTGGGAAGGCGGGACCACACAAAAAGGACTTGGGTCCAGATTTATAGGGGTAAGTTGGGGCCATAGAGGAATAGATTGACACAGCCCATTCAGGAAAGGTAGAGTTGAATTGGTCATAGTTCATGGTTCCTGAACTGAAGGCAGAAGGGGATAGCAGCAGGGCTAATGAGGACGAGGTGGCCTGAAAGGAAATTCTTCTGGGAAAGGCTGTGACCAAGCCACAAAAACAAAGACTCCGGAAGAGAAGTTCCTCCAGGATGTGGTCTCCAGTATAAGGGGCAGGGTGATTCTGGAGATGGCCAGATAGAAAGGTATTTATTGGAACAGACTCCACAGAAAGTCTTTCAAATAAAACTTGCAACATATCAATTATCGCTATTTGCTAGCAATTCCGGTTATTTGCTTGCTGATTCTCGCTCCCCAAAAAAATCACATACTTTGTTAAGTCTCATCAAAAGCTTAAGCAAAATTGTATCACTGCATACTCTATGATGCCTGTGTGTTGTCAGAATACTGGAGCCAGAAGGGGTAGTGAAGATAGTCTAGTCCACTATCTATTTCTATTTTTTGGTTTATCTATGCCTGTTGTTCATCTATCACATTTCTGTCTGTGATGAACTTCTTTCCTTACCACTGAACACTCTCTTGTAACAGTTAAACAAACAAACAAAAAAAAAAAAAAAAAAACAAGGGGTGGCTAGGTGGTCCAGTGAATAGAACACCAGCCCTGGAGTCAGGAGGACCTGAGTTCAAATCTAGCCTCAGACACTTAACATTTACTAGTCAAGTGACCTTGGGCAAATCACTTAACCTCAATTGTCCTGCCTTCCCCCCTCCAAAAAAATACAAAACAACAACAAAAAACGATGTTAAAAACAAGATATACACTATGTATGTAATATTTGACGTCCACAGTCCCTTACTTTCTCACTGAGCAGAGAAAACTGTGTTTTATTATGTTCCCCAAGACCAAATTATCCTAACTAGTCACGTCAACTGCATTTCAGTGCTGTCATTTAAGCAAACACAGTCCTGGTGCATCTTTTCTTCTAGGTGTGGATTACTCATTCATCTCGGTGCACACTTTACTATTTGCAATTTTTTTTTTAAGTTTTACTAAATTCTTCACAGTTTTCATTTTTTAAAGCACAAGAATATCCTATTATTCATATGCCCCAGTTGGATTAGCCTCTGCATGATCAGCAGACATGACCATATTCCCAAGTCTCTGCTACCACAAAAAGTACCTTATTTTGGTACGGAGCCTATCTTTGATTTCCTTTGAGTATATTTCCAGACAGAATATTGGTACTGGACCCATAAAGATTTGAGTTCAAAGCTAGTCTCAGATACTCAAATAGTTGTGTGACCCTGAATAAATCACTTAATCTGTGTCTGCCTCAGTTTCCTCAATTGTAAAGTAGGGATAATAATATCCACTTAGCAGTGTTATTGAGAGGTTCAAATGAGATATTTGTAAATTGCTTAGCACGGTGCTTGGAAAATAAGAGGCCATTAACAAATGCCCATTTCCTTCCATTCCTCATCTCTCAAAGTCACCAAAGCTAATTCAAAACCATGAAGAGCTAGAACCCAGGTTTCCTCACGCTCTTTTCATCCTATAACGCTGCCTCTCAATGTTAAAGGGTAAAGTGCAAGTGATTTAATAATTTCTCAGAGTCTACAGAAAAGATATCCTAACACACTAGCCCCAGGAGGTCCTATTTTTAATGACAGTATACTTTCTAGAATGAGAACACATCCTAACCTTTTGTTATAGTTTGACATCTGTGAACTTGCCTAAAGAGAAGGGGAAAGGTAGGGTATATGGTTACTGTAAATCCTATTTGAAGAAATATATTTGTAAAGGGGAGAAAAAAGCTTTCACGGGTCACTGTTTACAAAGATGCTTTATATTTGCCTGGTATTTATTTACAGAAACTATTTTAGAACCCCACACGAAATGTTAAATATTAACAAAATTAAATGCCTCTCTAAAGTACTGTGTTAATGATTTGTTTGGGGTGTGTGTGTGTGTGTGTGTGTGTGTGTTTATGAAATGGAGGGTAACTAGGGGAAAGGAAGGATTACAAAAGATATGTCTTTAAAGTGAGTAGCACCAAAAAATGCTAGCAAATCCAGGGCAAAAATAATAAAGTCATATATTGAGTTGTGTAAGGAATGTAGAAGGACATTTAGCACAACCCTCTCATTTAATAGATCATAGGATTATATGTCTAGACCTGGATGAGACCTCGGTGAACAACACCCTCATTTTATAGATAAGAAAATTGAGGGCATGGAGATTGTGACTGGCCTAAATCCCACAGGTATTAAGGGGACAAGAGGTGACATTTGAACTCAGATCCTTTGATTCCAAAACTACTCATTCTAGTGTATCATACACTCACTATATACAGAGATTATATTTTCCAGTGCTCAGATTTGGCATTTGTCTGTTAAAGGAAAATTCCAATCCAGAACTTTCTTCAAAGCACTATTTATTTTCTTAAAATAGAGACTATTTAATAAAATCTACTACATATGGTCACCATATATGTAACAAAAGTAAATAAAAAAGGAACGGTATATGAATATGGGTAGGAATAGTTAACAGAAGATGGGTAGCATACAGATCTCCACTCAAATACAGTTTAAGCCCTATTTTCAATAAACTCAACTATCAACAAGAGTTTAAGTGCCTAATATGGGCCAAATGTTAGAGAAACCAAGACAAAAGTGAAACACTGCTTTCCCTCAAGGAGTTTCCATTCTGTTGGGAGGGATAAATTATGGCTATACAAGTATATACAAAAAAATACATACAAAATAAAAATAAGGTCTGGGTTTTTTTCTTGTGGGAGGGGAGGAGTGAGAAAGAGAGGAGAGCAGAAAAGGGTTCATGAAAGAAGCAAGTGCTTGAATTTAGCTTTCAAAGAAATGAAGGCATCTAAGAGGCAGGGATAGAGGAGAGATTTCATCGAAGGCCTGGGGAACAGCAAATGCAAAGCTCAGAGAGAGGACTATAAGGGAAAAATAGCAAGATCAATATGGTTGGTGGGGCGGCCAGGTGGCTCAGAGAGTAAGAGCACCGGCCCCAGAGTCGGGATGACCTGGGATCGAATCCGGGCTCAGACACTTAGCACCCACCCAGAAACACCTGGCCGTGTAACCTTGAGCAAGTCACTTAACCCCAATTGCTTAAAAAAAAAAAAACTCAATATGGCTGGAATGTAGATATTATGAGGGGATAGATAATATATGGTGGTGCAGTAGATGAGAGTGCCAGGCCTGGAATCAGAAAGACTCGTCTCCCCTGAGTTTAAATTGGGCCTCCGATACTTACTAGCTGTGTGACCCTTGGACAACTGACTGAATGTTTGGGGGCTGGAAAATGAAGGAACAAGACAATGAATTTGCAAACTCGGCTGATCAGAAAGATAGTAGTGGTCTTGGCAGGAATAGGGAAGCTGAGAACAAGGACTGATTTGGGGGAAAAAACCAAAGTATTCTGTTTTAGACGCGTCGAACTTGAGATACCTTTGGAACATTTTGTTGTTTTTCAGATGTTTTAGTCATGTCTTATTCTTTGTGACCCCATCTGGGGTTTTCTTGGCAGTGATTTGTCATTTCCTTCTCCAGCTCATTTTACTGATGAGGAAACTGAGGAAAACAGGCTGAAGTGACTTGCCCAAGGTCACATGGCTAGTTAAGTGTCTGAGGCCGAATTTGAACTCGGGTCTTCCTGACTGCAGGCCTGGCACTCTATCCACTGTACTTCCTAGCTGCCCATCTATGGGCACATGGAAGCATACGCACTATGGGATGTAGGCAGCAACATATCCAGAAGGCAGTGTGTAATGCAGGCCCGGTTCTTGAAGGAGAAATTAGGCCTGGTTATATCCACCTAGCACTACTGCATAGAGACAATAGTTAAACCCAGAAGAGCTGAAGGGGTCACCAACTAAGAAGGTATAGACAAAGACACCCCCCAAAATAATTTTGCCTGAACATTTCCTTTTTCAGACAAAAATCATACAAAATTCTCCTGGCCTCTTAATAGAAAATGTGCCAATTATAAATTGGTGTCATGCACATTAACAAAGAGAGCGATTAGGGGGTCAGCATCCTAATCTAATCACCTAATTTTACTGATGTAGAAACTGAGGCTCAGGTAACATTCTGACTTGCTCAGAATCACAAACAGCAGATCCAGAATATGCAAGACACAACGCTATTTATAATAATGTTTAAAAAACACCATTGCAAGGGTTCAGAAACTTTTATTTCCAGTTGCTCCTAAGACGCTGTATTACAGAAGACACAGTTCTAAAATGTTTCATCCTTTATGTATAATATATTATTATATATTATAATATATGTTGCATATCATATAATGTGACAATGTGATAGGTGATATAGTGTGATATGATATCATATGATAACATCAAAAGAATATCCACAAAAATTTTGAAAGCCTAATTTTAATTTCACATATCTGTTTTTCACCTAGTCTACTGGCACAAACCAGAAATCCCTGCTACTGGGAGGAGAGCTGAGGTTGGTGGTAATCATTTGTCCTTGGGACTTCTGGCCAGTACGATGATAGGTCCCTAGAAGGCAGGGGTTCCCACACTGCCTAAAGAGGGGTGAACCAGCTCAATTCATATATGTAAATAAGCAGTGGGATCAGGTCATGACTGTACTAACATCAAAAATACATGAAATAATAAAATAAATACAAACTTTCATATAAGAAAGAGTGTGTTGTTTGGGAAGAAAAAACTGTCTGAGTTAGCAGTATTAAAACACCACGGGGAAAGTCTGTTCCAGACAGGAGATACCTGACAAAGGTCGTATTTTTATTTTCCAAGAGCTCTCACTTCCAACTAACAATTTGCCAGCTGTAAAGTGGTACCTTAAAGTGCTCTTGCTTCGTGTGTATTTTCTGAAGTCTCTGTTAAATTTAAATTGCCTGTAACACTTTTCAATCTATTACGGCCAGACACAGACAAATGACCAATTTTTAAAACTGGCATTATTTGCATTATTTTATTTAACGTGTGAAAAATACACAATTACCCTCTGATGATTTTTTTAACATTGCCATCAACTATGCTTTAGCCAAGGTGTATTTTTCAACTCAAGAATTGTTTATTAAGCATACTCTGCCCTCATAAGAGCCCTGTGCTTTTTCATCTTGGTTTTGGCTTATGTCTAACATGCTTTCACCCCGTTTTTAACTACAGGGCTCCTACAATTCATATTTATTTTGTACTAGGTTAGGTCCTAGAGGGTGAGAATAGAGAGAAGGAAACAAAATTTAGGTAATAGCCTGGAGCTCAGGAGAATTATTGGCCCAGGAGATCCACTTGGGAGCTGAGTCAGAGACCATGCACTGGAACACTGGCTCAGCTAAAGGTCACCTGTGTATAAATCATTTGCCCTCTCCTGGTCTCAGTTTACACAACTGTCAAAAGAAGTGGCTGGAGCTCTAAAGTCCCTTGGGGATCTAAGTTCTATGATACTACAATAATAATAAATGGTTGGGGAGTAAATGAGATTTCCAATGAAAAGAGAACAGAGATAAAACAGGGAAATTCAGGTCAAAGTCAAGCTGGAAAGAAGACTTTTTGCATCGTGGACTTTCCTGGTAGTCAAGCAAAACTAACAGACTCCCTTCTCAGAACAATTTTTAAAATGTATAAATACACAGGATTACCAGGGAAACCAATTATATTAAAATAGCTACCAAAATTTTTTTTTTTAAATTCATGGATGGACCCCAGGTTAAGAATCCTGCTTTAAAGATAATCTAGCTCAGTATCTTCATTTTGCAGGGAAAGAAACTGAGGTTTACAGAGGTTACATTAATTTTCCCAAAAAAATAAATAAATAAAATTTAATTAATTTTCCGAGGTTATATGATTAGTTGACAGAATCATTCCCAGAAACCAAGTCTACCCATTTGTAGCCTAGCAGTTCTTCCCCTCTATCATTATTTCGTCCCATGGACTTTTTTATTTTTATTTTTTAGAGGGGGGAAGGCAAGGCAATTGTGGTTAAGTGACTTGACCAACGTCACACATCTTAGGAAGTGTGTCAAGTATCTGAGGTCGAATTTGAACTCCGGTCCTCCTGACTCCAGGACGGGTACTCTATTCACTGAACGATGTAGCTGCCCTGTCCCTAAGGCTTTTGAACAATTCTGGTCTGCAGTCTGGTTTCTAGCAAGCCATTTTCAATTAAGGCTGAAGAAATATATGGTATGGTAAGGGTTTATGGGATCATAAATTTGGAGCTAGCAAGACCAAAGATCTTCTAGTCCATCTTCAATTAAGTATTCCTGTTTTCCAGACAGTGTCAATAAGTCATCTCCTAGATAGATCTCAATTATATTCCTTGTATCCCATGTACCCCTTCATAAAAACAAAATACATGAGGAAAAATGACAATGGCTTATTTGAACAGCTGTAGGAACACTGATGTTCACTCCATTCTCTTACCCACCATCCCCCACTTCTGGCACTTGTTTTCACAGGTCAGAACTGCACTGCCAAATTAACCTAAAATTTTTTATACAAGTTCAAGGGAGACTTGAAAGCAAATGCCTCCAATGGTCTTCCATATGCCTTCAAAATAGCAAATTCAATTCAAAATTTCCATGGTATGCCCTTGTAACAAACCAGGCTTCCCTTTGAGGACTTAACACACATTTCTTTATCTGCCCTTTTTTCTTCCTTCTCTCACTTCCAAGTAAGTTAAGAGTACAGGAACATTTTTTTTTTCTCAGATTACTCATAGCTAAGTAGGTTTTCCCAAGGCACTATCTCTGAGGAAAGTACTGCTGCTACTTTCTGATCTCTAAAACTGAATCCAAGGCACCATTATGTGAACACACACATAAATCAGTCACCTACCCACAATCTCCACAAAAGGTGCCCAAGACTTACTTTCTATACAGCAATAAAGATTTTAAAGGTCAAATTCCTTAACTTATCATCATCTGATTTCACAGTCTAGAATGAAAATATTAAGTCATCATATTTACAGTAAACATAGCAATTGAAATTCTTCCAGCAAGTTGCTATCATATCCAACATGATGAAACTTGTTTTACATAAAAACACCCCCCCCCCCAAAAAAAGATGACTTAGTCATTTAGGATTAACAGAAACTAACCAGGCAGTACTCATAATTCTTTTGCAATTTTATGCTCAACCACCTATATTTTAGGAAGTAGATGCTTTTAAAACAGCCTTAAATTTTTGTGTGTCATTTTTGCGTGGCAGTCTAGTAAGACTTATGGATTCTTTCTCAGAATAATGTTTTTAAGTGAATAAAATAAAATACAAAAATTACAAATGAAACCAATTATAATGAAATATAATTTCCCAATTTTGTTAAATTTATAGACCCTCCCTGAAATCTATTTATGAAATCCATGGTAAAAAATTAAGAACAAATTCCATGTAAAATTTAAAAGTACAATAGACCACAGTAAAACCAATGGGAAATATGCATGAGTCATAGAAATTTCCAGAAAAAAGCAGAAAGAGGGGGCATGTTCAGTGTACACAAGCAGGCTGGTACAGGTAAAATTTAAAAGTACGGATGGCCAGGTGGCACAGTGAATAGAGCACCAGCCCCAGAGTCAGGAAGACCTGACTTCAAATCCAGCCTCAGACGCTTAATTCTTACTAACCGTGTGACCTTGGGCAAGTCACTTAACACCAATTGCCCTGCCCTTCCCTCTCCAAAAAGCAAAATAAATAAAACTTAAAAAGTATATTAAGAAGTATAAGATCTATGTAAACATTAAAATAATACTGAACTTCCAAAACTCCCTTCTCCTTTCACCTCACAAAGCTGAGATAAGGAATCTGAAGCGGGTTGTGACATAGAGCCAGCCAACATCAATGCATAATATACCTGGTACCATGAGAACAAGGCCAAAAAGTGGGGTTTCAAATTACCCACGCACTTTACTAAGTATTCTGCTATTCCACAAATGGTGTTCATGTTCTAAGTTCTTCCAACCCTTAACCCTAAACATGCCATCAGAAAAGTGGACAAGAATAATTTCTTGCTCAGCTAGGCCCAAGTGATTTCTTATTCTTGGTGTCAGAAGTGAGATATTGGTTAATTCAATAGACCACAGTAAAACCAATGGGAAATATGCATGAGTCATAGCAATTTCCAGAAAAGAGCAGAAAGAGGGGGACGTGTTCAGTGTATACAAGCAGGCTGGTACAGGTAAACCCTCCCATACACATGTTGTATATACACAATTTGCATGTTTTCTCCCCCATCAGGATGGAAGCACACACACTGAGGAGACCATGGGTTTTGCCTCTACTTTGAAATCCCTTGTACTTAGCAGAGTACCTGGAACATAGTGATTAGTAGATCTTACTGATTAAGTGACTAGACATTATGGATTAGTACAGAGGATAAAAAAGAAACAGATCCAACAGGAGAGACAGAGAGGTGGAAAAACAGAGAATAGACTTAGCTCTGAAACCAAGGGACAGGATCATTTCACCTGGAGAAAGTCAGGATGAGGAATCCAGAAAGTAGGTGACTGGGTTTGGCAATTAGGTCACACAGGACGGCTTCGAGAGCCAAATTCTCCACTGCAATAAGGTGGAAGTTTACAAGATTACAAGAGCCAGAAGAGAAAGTAGGTGGTGACTAAGTGGAGGAGGCATCTGGCATTCTTCAGCCAAAGCAGAATGATCCGATGTTCTTTGAGTGCTTATTCCTCTTGGTGCCAAAAGTAAAGCAGTGGGCAAATCACCAAATTAAGGCAGAAATACACTTCAAATACAATAGCAGCTGACATTTACAGGCACTTCAAAGTTTACAAAGCATTTTATATAAATTTTATAAATTAAACCAACAAGTATTTATTAAATATTTATTATGTGCTAATGGGGGGTCGGGGGTTAACGAAGAAAGGGAAAAAATGAGAGTCCCTGCCCTCATGGGGTTTACTTAAGTCTAAATCAAACTCTCCACTATATCACACTTTTTCTCTTACAATCCCATTACAAAAAGGAATTCTTTTGCCAGTTAAAGCTGACTACACGAAATTTTTTCCCTAAAAATAATCTCATTGGGGAGGCCAGGTAGCACAGCGAGTAAGAGCACTGGCCTTAGAGGGATGACCTGGGATCCAATCTGGGCTCAGACACTTAGCACCCACCCAGAAACACCTGGCCGTGTAACCTTGAGCAAGTTACTTAACCCCAATTGCTTAGGGGCGGCCAGGTGGCTCAGCGAGTAAGAGCATCGGCTCCAGTGTCGGGATGACCTGGGGATCAAATCTGAGCTCAGATACTCAGCACCACACCCAGAAATAACTAGCCGTGTAACCTTGAACAAGTTACTTAATCCCAATTATTATTTTTTTTAAGCAATCTCATTGCAACTATGCCCAAAGGGTAATCAAATTGTGCATATCCTTTAACCCTGCAATACCATAACTAGTTCTGTATCCCAAAGAAATCATAATAAAGGGAAAAGGGCCTATATGTACACAAATATTTATAGCAGCTCTTTTTATGGTAAGAAAGAATTGGAAATTGAGGGGGTGTTCATTAGTCGGGGAATGGATGACAAAGTTGTAACAGAGGAATGTAATGAAATACTATTGTGCAATAAGAAATGATGAGGAGGCTGATTTCAGAAAAATCTAGAAAGAGTTACATGAACTGATGCAAAGAGAATTTTGCAGAACCAGGAGAACATTGTACACAAGAACAGCAACGTGTTCAATAATCGACTATGACTGATTTAAGCTCTTCTTATCGATGCAATCATCCAAGACAATTCCAAAAGACTCGTGAAGGAAAATGCTGTTCACATCCAGAGAATGAGCGAATGGAATTCGAATGCAGATCTATTTTCACTTTATTTTTTCATAGGTTTTTTCTTTTTCTTCTGTTTCTTCTTACATGACATGACTAACATGAACATGTTTTACATGACTGCACGTATGTAACCTATATCAAAGTGCTTACCCTGTTACAGAGGACTAGGGAAGAGAGAGAGAAAATCTGGAACTTAAAATTTTGTTTAAAATTGTCCTTACACGTAAACTGGAAAACAACATTTAAAAGGAAAAGCAATTCCATTGACAGAATTGATATTTCTCAGTCTCTCTCTATTAGCTGCAGAGGCAATAATACAGACCTCCTCTGTAATGAACTGGCAAACACGGGATGGGAAAGTGTTCAGATCCCAGAGGAAAAATGCTAAATACACAATCCTTAACTGCTATTCCTTTCCTTCTCCAAGATCTAGGATTTTTTATGTTTTATGATGATATGGCAGTTTAGATGCCTATTTCTAGAGCACCTGCACAATTAAGGAATGTTCTGAGATGAAGGTCAGCTGAAAATACACAAAATACTAATGGAAAAACTCTGGTACAGAGCCACACTAAAGAAAGAATCTGTTCTATTACTTGTGACAGATTTATCTTAACCAAATCAACAAAGTACTCATACAAATGACAGCGGAAATAGTTTTGTAAAGAATAAATTACAAGGGGCAGCTAGGTGGCGCAGTGAATAGAGCACCAGCCCTGGAGTCAGAAGGACCTGAGTTCAAATTCAGCCTCAGACACTTAACGCAAAACTACCTGTGTGACCTTGGGCAAGTCACTTAACCCAAATTGCCCTACCTTCCCCTCTCCAAAAATAATAATAATAAATTATAGTACTATTTGCTGTGATGAGTTTTAACCTTAACCTAACAAATAATGGGCCGTACAAACCCTTGGCCTTGAAACCAAGAAGACCTCTGACAAATATTCCAACTACTAACTACTACCGCTATTATGACTACTACAACTTACTACTACAAATACTATGACTACTACTCATACTCATAATAATAGCTTACATTTATATAGCATGTCATGTGCTACATGACAGCCACCGTGCTACACACTTTAAAATATTATCTCACATGATCCTCACCAACAACGTGCAAGATTGGTGCTATTATTATCCTCATTTTACAGATGAGGAAACTGAGAAAAACAGAGGTTAAGTGACTTGCCCAGGGTAACACAGGTAGTAAATGCCTGAGGCCAGATTTAAATTCAGGTCCTCCTGACTTCAAGTGGCACTCTACGGCCCGCCTAAGCTGTATGACTTTGGACAAGTCACTTAACCCTTCAGTGCTCTAGGCAGCTGAGGTTATAAATCGAAGAAAGGTCCACAATGGTAGAGACTTTCTTCCTCATCTAGGAGTTTTCTGTCCCAGGGAAATCAACAGTACAATCCCTAACTCTATAAATGATTATATAATACTGACAGGAAGTCATTTTCCTTAACACAAAGTATTAGGTACACTGATGCCTGTAATAACATTAAAAAGCTAATAAAAATTGAAAATGGATTAAAAGCTTCATAAGGTAGTCTCAAAGACCATCATGCAAATCGAATATAACCAATAATGCAACGTATTACTGCCACTTCTGTTACATGGCAACTAGAAGACAGGAATTTCAGAAATAAAGAGAAGTGCTAGCAAAAATAAGTCTTACTCTGAGATGAGAGACTATAACTAAGTATTTGGTGTACTCATGTGTAACTCTTAAAAAGAGAAAAAAAAATTAGAGCTAGCTAAACTATCTAACTTTCAATGCAAAGCAATTTAAGAGACATTATGGCAAGGCACAGGGTAGCACAGCCAAGAATCAATCAACTGGTGTTCAGGAACCATTGTTCCCTTTACCTACCTCCCCACAAAGCAGCTCTCTAAAATGCATTCCCCACTCCACATCCCCTCAAAAACTTCCCTGTATATATCACATGAATATGTGTGGCTTCCCCAGAGGTAAGGTCTTTCATATTTGTCTTCTTATGCCCAGTGCCTGAATGGTGCCAGGAACACTGCAATCCCTTAATAAGTGTTTGCTGACAGAGGGATTGATTGAATAATTGCTGACCTGCAAAGGCAAAAAGTTTCTTAAAACCCAGGGGACCACCTTCCCCTTGAAAAGGCAATTAAAAAACCTCAAGAAAACAGATGCAAGTCACCCAAAGGATAACTCTTATAAAATGAAAACAAGCTTGTTATTGCATGCATAGTTGATAAAGGTTAGCAATGCTTTCCAAGAGGTTAGTGCTAATTTAGGAACAGCATTATTCCAAGTAAATGGAGCATAAACAATGTGTGCTGTTACCTGTTCGTCAAAATTATGCAAGAAAATGCCGGTGTAAGAATTCAAAAGTTAATATATATTAGCATAATTTTGTTGGAAAATAAATTACATTGCTAGAAATCACAGTCTCAGTTCCAAGAAGAGAGGGATGAAACAGAGCAGACCCCCTAACTTCATTAGCAAATGGAAAATGTACCTTCAGCAAGGAGATATCCCAAGATCATTTCTTAACCTGTGGTGTGAATGAACACTGTCTCCACAAAGACAAATCATAATAAAAGCTCAACAAAAAAGACTCACTAATTTGTGCCTTTGACCATGTTTGCACAGCGGATAGAACGCTGGACCTGGAATCATGAAGATTTATATTAAGTTCAAATCCAGCCTCAGACACTTAACTAGCTATGTGACCTTGGGCAAAAGGTCACTTAACACTGCTTGCCTCAGTTCCTCATCTGTAAAATCAGCTAGAATTCCAGTATCTTTGCCAAGAAAACCCCAAATGAGATCAAAGAGTAAGACATGACTGAAACAACTCAACAACATTGTTCTATTATTTCTCATGGCACTGTTAATTCTATTTGCTGTGAGGTTAAATTATGAGAAAATAAATTAAGTGCCACCCCCCAGATTTTCTCTTTCTCTACTTTGGAACAAAGGCCAATTGATTACAGAACCTCTCCAACATCAGTTCTAACTGGAGCAAAAAATATTTCAAAAAAATTCACAAGCACCATTTGCGTCTGGATGGCAATCTTCATTTTTTTCTTACTTCCACCCATCCAAGGAAGGTTTAAAAGTGATTAGAAAGAATAACAAAAGAAGGTAAGGGAAAGAAGACCAGGAGTCAGGGTACTTCAGCTAAAATCCTAGTGTAGACACTAACAAGCTCTGTAAGTTTAGGGAGAGTCATTTCACTCTAGGATTCAGTTTAAAATAAGAGGGTTGTACTAGATTAGAAATTCTTGACTTTGTTTGGGCATAGAACCCTTTGGCAGTCCAGCAAAGCTTATGAATCCTTTCTTAAAATAAAGTTTTTAAATAAATAAAATCAAACACAAAAGGATTATAAAAGGAAACCAAATGTTAGTGAAAATAAAGATGTAATTTTTTTCCCATTTAAGTTCACAAACTCCCTGAAATCAAGTAAAGAAGCTCTTAATTAGATGATTTCTTTGGATTTCTATATTCTGTGGTTCAATGGCTTCTCACTGCACCCAAAGCCTAAATTCCCTGATTCCTTCAAAAGGGCCAAAACCTGAAAAGCATCTTCTTGCATAAGAGTAGAGCCCTGCAGAGAGGGTACTAGAAAAGAAAGGCTGTTGGCAGGGATTCCTCTTCACATATGTCCCCAAATCAGCAGTTTTCCCCATGAAGAGCCAACACTAACACCACCCTCAAGCATGAGCTAGTTGGATTCTGATTTTCAAGCAAGCAAATAGCTTGGGAAAATGTCTGACTGTATTTGCAAACAGCCTCACAAGCCATGAGCTTCCCTCTCAATAATAACCCACACAACTGACCCTCCTGAGAACATGATTTAAGAAAATTCGGTCTCACACAAAAGGGGGACTTTGGGTGGAGAATAGCACATATATTGTCACAGTTGATGTTCTGAATAAGTTTGCTGGAAGCCCTTTTCCCCCCTCCCTTTAAAATATCTGTTACGAGGAGGGATTGCTGTGTGGAGCAGGGGAAGGAGATATTCAGAAATTAGACTGATAGGTAATAAGGATCACCAGAGGCACCAGACATGGGCAGGCTCCATCAGCTGGTTCAGTGAGGCATGGTGGACGCTAGAGAGACAGCTTTGGACATCTTGGAATGACTGTGGTGCGTGTGCGGGTGGATATTTGGTTACTGGTTCTGGTCAGATCGCCTTTTTAGACCGAGTGAAGCCATGAGAAAGTAGTCAAAGCAGAATGAGATCTTTAGGAAGGTGCTGGCAGTTCTGTTTTCCCACCACCCTCAGCCTCCTCTCCTATCTGACTGGGAGAACTGGAGGTTGTAAATGCTCTCAAAGCTTTCCTTTACAGACCGCAGAAACTGGACTGCAGCTCATTGCATTCCCCATCTGCAGCTCTGCCCGGTTTCAACTCCATGGAAACAGATGCTACTGCCCAATGCCAGGTACCCCTGGTGTCCACCGACCCACCCCCTTCTCGCTTCCTTTTGTCTTTTTCTTATCTGTATTCCCAGTGCTTAAACACAGTGCTTGGCACACAGTAGGCACTAAATAAATGTTTATTTAATTGAACTGCCTATATGGCTCATTTTTAAAAGTTTCTTCCAAACATATAGTGAGGTTTTTCAAACCCTTTTCTATCCCCTTGCATACCACCCTTGAGTTGCATTCTTTGGCTATACAGACAGGAGAAAAAAATACTCTGTCCTACGTTAGAATATACCAGGTAATTAAACCAGGACCATATGGAGGCACTTCACCCTGGAATCCCCATCCAGATATCCCCTATCACCACACTCTGCCCCAGTGGGACATTAATTAGCAAGATAAAGATTCCATAGTACTCTCCTGCTTCCAGAGCAATGGTGCCCACTTAGACTGCTGCCAGGGACCTTCTGGGCATCACCATCTAATAAGTAATTGAGGCATTAGGGGGACTTCCAACTGAGATCTATGCTCAGGTAGGAAATGGCATTAGTAGGAAAAGAGTGTGGGGGGGGGGGGGGTCTCTTTTCCCTACCCACCAGGACAGATGCCAAGCAGTTACATTTTTATGTGCCCCAATATACCTATAGCAGGGGTCCCATTTGGATAAATTTCCTGTTCTCAGTCTCGGGCATGGCAAGAGGCCTGCATTTTATCACCTGGACTGAACATTTCTCAGCAGCAGACTTTAGACTTGTTTGTGAGGGATGAATTACATGGAAAAAAATAAATACTCTGCCCTACATTAAAATTTACCAGGTAATTAAACCAGGAGTTAATTAAATGTTAATATTTATTATATATAATATATATTTCTATTTGTAGAACATATAAATTACATATATACACACACATAAATTATATAGCTATAAAAATTAAATGGAAATACTTTAAAACAAAACCAGGAATTAATTCATTAATTTAATCAAATAAACCATCACTAGTTTATAAAAAAAATATAGCGGCCAGGTAATTGAGTGATTGTGAGGACATATTATATATCAGGTAGACCTGCCTTGGTTGAGTGCAAACATGTAAGCTGAGAGGAAATCTGGGAAATATTCTCCTATATGGCACTGCTAATATTCTATTCAATACCTGGGCAAATCTGATCGAGAGAAATTAATTGAACACCTGAGGCCCACCTGAAGTCAAATATTACTGCTTATTCACCATCCAAAGTTGAGGAGAAAAATCAAGGTTTTCTTCATTATACTGTCAAATTAACACAATCTTACTTCTTCAGTTTCTTCATCTGCAAAATGGGGATATCACCTACTCTAATCTACTTTATAGAAACATTTTGAGAGAAGCACTTTGTAAACTTCCAAATATTATAACTCAATTTCACATGTTCTAAGAGTCATAACCATGTGCAATCCAGTGAAACAGGGGCAAGAAATATGATCATACTTAACTTTAAGTTAAGCTCTTTAAGAGCCTCTGAAACTTTAAGTGACTTGTTCAAAGTCACAAAATCACAAAGGGGTGGTGCTAGAACTCAAACGTGAACCCAGGGACATGCTTCCATAGCCAATGGACTTTCCACTGTCTCTATAATGGTCCAATCAAATGATCAATTAATAAACATGCAGTAAATGTCTACTTTGTATCAGGTACTACACTAAAACACTGGAGATACAAAAAGAGGCAAAAGACATTACCTGTCCTCGAGGAGATTACTGCAGGATAAGGAACTCACTCTATAAATATGAACCATTGTTATTTTACTAAAGAAAAATCCAATAAAGGAAAGAGGTTTTCATCACAGTATGAAGACAAAGGAACACTGAAAATAAAGTTATGAGAGGGATTGGAAACTGGAAGACTCACAGGTCTTTTTCTGGTTCTGTAATTATCAGAATTTGTGACCTTGGGCAAAGTCACTTCACCTCAATTAACTACAGCAGACCAAACACAAAACCCAGAATCCACCACAATTGACTAAACCCTCTACGTTCAGCCCAACTATTAATTTTTTTCACATTCTAAAGTGAACACCAAATAAAAGGAGCGTTTCTATACGCCAAATAAAACAGAGAAAGAGGATGGTAGAGGAAATTGCTCATCTCTAGGACGCACCGCTAGCTTTTCCTTTTAAATACATAATATATTCAGCATGTAACTATCACAGTTGTCCTTGTCTCCATTTCCCCTCTGAATTTCCTTCTGTTCTATTCTGAGCATGTGAAAACATACTTCAATGACCCCCTTTTCTTGGCAACCCTATCACTAACTCTGGCTTTTAAAAGCCTTCGTCACCTGGTCCCAAGTCTTCTTACAAGTTATTCCCCTCCACATATGCCACACACCAGTGACGCTGTCTTCCTTGCAATTCCTAGAACAAGACACTGTCTTCCCAGCTCTGTGCATTTTCACTTACCATGGTACCTGACTTCATCTCTCCATTCTGGGAATAATTCCTGGTTCCCTTCAAGTTCCAACTAACATTCCAACTTCTACAAGAAGTCTTTTCTGAACCCTCTTACTGTTAGTACCTTCTCTCTGTTAACCAGCTCCACCTTACCCTATAGGCGTCTTGTCTGGACAGTTCTTTCCATGTGGTCCCCCCCTTAGATCCTTAACAAAGACAGGGGCTGTGTTTGCCTTTCTTTCTACTTCCCGGAGTTTAGTACATATCTAGTACACAGAAGGTGCTTAATAAACGCTTACGGACTTGACTCTCATGCAGAAGGCAATGGAGAGCTACGTCATAGACATGAGAGGGTTGCAGGCGATAACAAGGATCTGCAAAGACAAGCCATAATAAAAGACATCAATAAACGTCATCCTGAGAAAGTGAGGAAAAACTCTAATACTGAATATATTCCTCCTTGGTGGAGGAACTTAGAGGACAAGGTTAAGGACAGACAGCACCTGGGTTACAAACAGCATCGGTGGAAGGAATATTTACATAGAAAAGTTCACAGATAAATTTGAATATGCAATGTTAGCAGGTGCTCACTTGACACTGTACAGCGACGGCTGTAGGAAATTTTAAAAATGTGTTTTTATCATAGGGCTAGACTAAAAATGGAAAGAGAGAGAAGTGGCACAACTTTCTAAAGGAATAGTAGTGACCACAGCCACCTCTTAAAATAACAACTTTTAAAAAATGTCCTTAACCCTAAATTACTTTATCTAAATGAGCAAAATAGAAAAAGACAGGCACCGTTTGCTCTGGAGGAGGAAAAGCCATTTCTCAACACCCCAGAACTGGCTAGCAGTTCTAATATACTTTTTCCTGAACTAAGCAAGACTTTCAAAAAAACTTTAAAAGTAGATTTGGAAGTGATAATACCCTGGAAGAATAACAAAGGCAATAGCAACAAAATATTTAGGCAATACAACTTATTAAATACATTAACACATCTATTTCATTAAGTTCTTAAGGGGGAAAGTCTAAAGGTTTAAAAGAAAAATCTGGAAATGAATTTTCTGAATGATGAGATAGATGGCTCAGAAGATAGAGGGCTGAACTGGAATCACAAAGAACAGAGTTGAAATCCAGCTTTACACATTTCCTTAACTGTGTGACCTTGGGCAAATAGCAATTTCTCAGTTTCAAGTTTCCTCTTCTGTTAAAAAAAAAAGGGGGGGGGGACACCAGGGGGGAAATAATAATACCTTTCACAGTTGTTTTGAGGACAAAATTGGAATATTCATAAAGAACTGTGCACATTTTAAAACGCTATTATTATAATTGCTACCTACTACTAAGGTCGTTTTAAGCACTACAAAACCATTTCAATTTTAAATATTTAGAGAGGTGAGCCCTTTAGCCTCTTTTCCAAAGCTCCCAAAGGTTAAGAATAGTTAATTTGCATCTAGGGGAAATCCTTCTAGTAGTAATCCCATTATATTATAAAACTAGACATTTCTTTTAAACAAGTGAAAGTGTTTTACTCCTTTCACTCAAGTGAAACCATTAAACTCTCCCAAATCCGGTGAATATTGAGACAATTATGACCCAGTGAGTTGGCTCCAGTTCCACCTCGCAGGATATTTCAAGGGAATGTTTGGCTTGGACCATCTTTACCTAAGCACACCAGGCTTCTGTACTGTAATTGCAAGTCCTAATAGGGTGAAACATCTACATTCACTGGCCTGACCCAACTAAACCCCTGCAACAGTTCAAAAGGGTAGAATTCTTCTGTGAAGGCATCATAGAAGCACAGCAGGGCTATTGATGTTCTTACTTGCATTCCAATACCCAGAATGCTTTTCCAGCTTACCACAATTGTTCTAGGGATTCAGCGGTTCTGAATTCTGGGAAAACTTCTAAAAAGGTTTTCATGCAATTACATTTGCACAGAACTAGCTAGCTCTTTACTACTAAAAAAAAGAATAATTTTTAAAGCCAAAGTGCAAAAATTTCTCTAATAGCTAGTTTCAGTTTTATATTTGCCTCACTCTTACCAAAGAGAATTTCATGTAATCTTTAAAATGTTATTAGTTCACATTAAAAGGATATCATTATAAATTTCAACAACAAAAACCAGACCACGCTAACCTTCTTCACTAAATACCAAAATGTTCTCGTATCAGAATCTATAACATGATTATTATGAGTACTGAAATAAGAGGCACAGAACAACTATTTGCTATTATGAAAAAGTATCCTCAGTTATTCAGTTCTCATAACCTATGAACATTCCAACACATAAACAGATAATCATTCTTTTTACGAATGACAAGCGCAAAGTATAATTATAAAGTGAAAAAAATTATAATCTTAAATCGAGAGCTAGAAAGAACCTTAGAGAAACAATTCAATCCCCAAATTTCACAAATGGGGAAACAGGACCCAAAAGACTGCACAATATGCACTAAACAGTACAGGGACAGCGAGGTGCACAATAGAGTTTGATGCCTGGAGTCAGAAAGATCAGAATTCAAATCTAGTCTCAGACACTTACTATCTGTGTGACCCTGGGCAAGGTCCTTAACCCTGTTTGCCTCAGTTTCCTCATCCGTAAAATGAGCTGGAGAAGAAAATGGCAAACCACTCCAATATCTCTGCCAAGAAAACCCCACATGGGGTCACAAGGAGTCAGGCCTCACTGAACAACAATAGTAAATGATAGATCTAGAATTTGAACTCAGGTCCTGTGACTCAAAGTTCAGTGCTTTTCCCACTGAACCACAATGCCTTTATTTATCACAAAAGAAACACACAAAAAAAGGTTTTGGTACTTTTTGTGTCCTTGATGTATTTCTTAATGAACACAAGAAATCTGCCTAACAAAAATGATGAAAATTTTTAAGTTAAAGAATGTGGACTTTTCTATCTTCATATTCTTTTTCATACATTATAACAGAAAGAGAACACTAGAAATTTGTTTCTAGTCCTAGCTCTGCAATATGATCAGCAATAATGACCCCGGACAAGTTATTTAATCTTTCTAAGCCTCTGTTTCCTCACCTTTAAAATAAAAGTCATAGACTAAATGATCTCTTCGTAGGGTCCTTCAAACTCAAATCTTCATATGTCTCGTGTACGATTTTAATTTAATCTGGTGTACAATTTTAATTTAATCTGGAAGGGAGTTCCATCAAAATATTAATCTACGTTAAAAAAATTCCTACTCAAAAGACAAAAAGAGTTGATTAATAAATTCATCCTTAGCTACAACTTTAAAACAAATGGTTGCTTTAATGATATTGCTGTAAGACAATCTAAGAAGTTTTTTGGAACTTGACCAGATGTCAGAGGTGTCTCTTCCAATTTAAACATTAGTAGAAAGTGAACAATTTACTGTCTCTTTAGACAAAACTCTTTGAGAGGAATGAACCCATCTCCTCTATGGTTGCAACTCCCCATAGATCCTACTAAAATTTCATACACACAGCAGGTACTTCTATAAATGTTTGTCAATGATGTTGATAATCATCAACCCTTCCAATTATCTCGTTACTTCCCTGACCTGCTGAGGTAGCAAATTAGGAAATTTAATCTTTGTCAAGAAATGCTGGCAGCACTTTATTTTATTTTTATAGTCTAGTCTTTCCTTTCAAAGGAAAGAAAATGCTGGGAAAAGAAGCAGCTACCTTCGGAAGACATCTGAATTCTGTTATTAAATCCATATTTTGGAAGTATATTCTTCAACAGTTGAGAAATCTATGATTACATTCATTTAGGCATCCCTGCTACCAACAAATATCATAACCCCTCTACATGTTAGTAGACTTTATTGAATTTGTGAGGACAAAAATATTTTCCCAATCTGATGTCCAACTTTCCATGGCTGAGCCTCTAGGTTTAGGCTGGTACCAGGAAGACATTGGGCCCATACCTGAAGACTTTACAACTTGATAAGACTTGCTACAGATTGCACAAGACTTTGAGAACCCAGTCACCTTCCACGCCATATCGAGCAGGGATTTTGCAGAGGAGTTTGGCTGACAATATCTTTCAAGGTGAATTGCTCCAAAATAAGTTATGAAACACTGATAATCTAAAACATTTCTTATGACACACAGAACAACTTCATGCAACATAGTCATCCCATAAATCCAAAGATAAGCAAAGAAATGCATTTTTCAAGACTCACAAGAAGGATGTTCCCACAGGACAAAAAAAGGACACCCAGGTCATCTTATGACAATTCTTGGATGTAGACTCGGGTGTGCTTCTGGCATGGCAAGTACCTCTTAAGCAAACACAACAGCAATTTCGATGTGCACAAGTATCACAGGGAGGTGATTCAGGACCTGAACTTGACTTTTTTCATGGACAGAAGGTTGATTCTATGCTATAACTCCCTACCTGCTTCATCTGACCCCAGAGCAGCGGTGGAGAGAATCTGAAGGTAATAAGTATAAAGAATGGGCACAATTCCACGTGTAGTTGACTGCTAGACTAAGGTTAGCTCTGATAATAGCACCACAGGGAAGTAACTTCAAACTGGGAGAGATAAAGTCAATTATTTTTCAATAAAGGACTACACTAAATAATATGGTTAAGATATTTAATTTGGTGAACTTGATTCCTCTAATGGGATAAGCTTTTTTGAATAGAATCTTAGAACAAGATAAAAAAAAGTCTCTACCTCATTTCACTTCTAACATATTACCTGGTATAAGATATAAGGTATAGAAGGTACTCTATCTGTAAATTAACAAATTAACAGTATTCTGAATTAAAATTCCAGGAAAAGTCCAGGGCTTCTAAGTTTTAGTATATGTCATTTTTTTTTAAAGGACCAGACTGATTATTTCATTGGTACAGGAAACTATATGGTTCTCACTGAATAAATTGCATTCAGTTTCCCAGATTTATTTACCTATTCAGTATCATCCCAAACTAAAAAAATCAGACGTCTGTTCTTTCAACAGCAAGCTACTACACATCACTGATTTTTTTTTTTTTTTACTCTGCATTATGGAAGGAAAGGTCAAAGAACTTTGGACTGTAAATCCCCAGTTCTGAGTCATAACTTTCCTTAAGGCCTACATGGCTGGAAGCCATAACTTACAGCAAGAATTGACTAGATATTTGATAGTCCAGGACCTCTATTATACTAGCTTTACCCTGAAGGGAAAAGAAGATGAAATAATTAAGGATATAATGAACCCTACACCAATTAAATCAAAGATCCTCCTTCTCCCACAAAAAATCAGAAATACCAATGTTTGTGAGTCATATTGAAAAAAAGGTCAATCAGAAGGCCAATGGGACCAGACTTAAGATTTTGTACATTTCAATTATACATAAATAATAAGAATGCTTAAAATGCTATAATCCATGACAACCTAGGTCCAGGAGCTCTGAGGAAAAAAAGGAAGAATGGAGAAAGCAGGAAAAGAGAGAAAGGAAGAATTTTTTTAAATTTTCTGATTATGATGAAATTCACAAACATCACCAAATCTGAACATCTGCCTATACAAAGATCAGAAAGTGAGGACTGTATATAAAACTGACAGCTTGGGGTTTTTTGTATACATGATGTGCCAAATGTCTTAGTGCAGCTTTAAGCTTCATAGATTATAGCTTAAAACTATCCTAAGGCATTTGGGACCTTCTGAGTTTCAAATTTAACACATGAATTTCAAAATTGCCTTGCTTGTATTTGTCTCCTTCTGAATTTCCTTCTGCTGTTTTCTGTTTTTTAAAGGCTGCTTGATGCTTTTTTCTTTTTTGAGGGATCATCATCATCACTTAACCTATTCCTCCAAATTCCACCTTCCTACAAACAAAAAAGTGCCTCCTTTATAACAGAAAAACAAACCCATACTTTGCCCGTGCCTGAAAATGCATGCTTCATTTTGCACCTCTAATCAATCACCTAAGAGTAGGCCTCGTCATTCGTCTTCTAGAGTTATTATTGGTCTCTGGGTTAATCAGTTATTGTCTTTCCTGCTTTTTTCCTTTATGTTATACTCATCACATAAATTATTCTCCTTGTTATATTCACTTCAGTCTATATATCAGTTCATACAAACCACTCCAAGTTTCTCTGAATCAAGTTCTTCTTACAGCTTCTTATAGCCCAGGATTATTCCATTAAATTCATATACCATAATTTGCCCAGTCATTCCCCTACTTGATGGAAAGTCGTTTTTCTTCCAATTCTTTGTTACAACAAAAAGTATTGTATGTGTTTTTGTTCATATGGGCCTTTCCTCAGACCTCTTTAGAGACTAGGTCTGGTACTAGTAACCCTAGGCAAGGCATGAAGGGTTGAGCAGCTTTTGGGGTATAGTTCCACATCACTTGGCAAAATAGTTGGACCATGTCACTGATACACCAACAAGGGATTAGGCTGCCTTTCCTCTTCTTCCTTTCAATAATTGTCATTTTTTTTCTATCCTTGCCAATCATCTGATGTGAGACAGAACCTCAGAGTTGTCTTAATATGCATTTCTCTTATTATTTATGATCTCAAGCATTTTTTCATGTGACTGTTAACAGCTTGTATTTCTTCTTTTGAAAATTGTCTGGGGGCCGCTAAATGGTGAAATGAATAGAAGCACCTCCCTGGAGTTAGGAGGATCTGAGTTCAAATCCAGCCCCAGACACCTGACACACTTATTAACTGTGTGACCTTGGGCAAGTCACTTAATCCCAATTGCCTTGCCTTCCCTCTTCCCCTGAAAAAAAAAAAAAAACCCTGGGGAAGAAAAAAGAAAAGAAAATAGTCTGTATTATCTGATTATTTGCTGGATGAGTAATGGCTTTCATTCTTATATTTACATCAACTTCCTATATAGTTTAGATATCAGAACTTTGTCAAAGAAACTTGATGTAAAGCTTTCCCCCCCCACTTCTATTACTTGCTTCCCTTTTAATATTAACTGCATTCTTTATGCAAAAATCTTTTGAATTGTATATAATCAAAACTGTTCCTGTGAACAGCAGGATTTTCAAATTTTCAATTTTCAAAATTTTCAAAAGAAGAAATATAAGCTATTGACAGTCACATGAAAAAATAACATAAACTTTTCTTGCATCAAGAAGGAGGTGATAAGGGGCTGTGGGGAGCTGACTTTTGTTGGACTGAGCTGGAGTTCTGTTCATCAACTTCTTTTGATATAGTTTTGTGTCTGATTTTGCTTGTGAGATCACAAGGTGAGGCAAGGACAAAGTGATAGAATGTGGTACCTTAAAATGTATCAGGAAGCATTTACATAGAGCTGAAAGTATATCATCTCATTTGACCCTCACAACAATCACTAACTCCATTTTACAGATGAGGAAAGTAAGGTTTTAAAGGGGTTAAGTGACTTGCCTAGGGTCTCACTGCCAGCAAGGGTTTGGATTCAAGGATTCAAACTCATGAATTCCTGACTTCAAGTCCAGCCCTTCAAACCATCTAATTCCTCTTAGGAAAATTTCGAAATATTCAAGCAAGCAAACAATAAACATTTATTAAGCACCTAAGTGACAGACATTATGCTAAGTGCTGGGAATACAAAATCTCAAAAAGCGGTCCCAAAGAGTGGGGCGTGACTGAAAACAATTAAACAACACCAGTGGAAGGCCTCCAGGAAAAAAAAAAAGAGGTTTCAATTGGGCCTTAAAGGCAGCCAGGAAAGTCAGTAGGTGGAGTTTGGAAGGGAGAGTTCAGATAATATCTATGCAAAAAGTTTCAATTCATTTATAACTCTTTTGAAATGTTAAAGATCTTTGAAATGTTCAAGTTAAAATACTAAATAAACAAATTAAAGTTAAAATAAATAAAAATAAAGTTAAAAATATGCTAAATAAAGTTAAAATAAAGTTTCTACAATCTGTACCCAAAGACCCTGAAGACATTTATTCATTTATTCCCATGCCAGAAAACGGATAAATATTCAATTGTTTAATCAATTATAATCAGTTATCCTCTTTTAAAATGCAAATTACCCTGAGGGCATTAAAAGGAAGGCCCTTAACACCCTTAAGAGGTTTAATGTAATCATTGAGAACTTTCCCCCTAGCCCTTAGCAAAGGTGAGAAACTGCTAAGGAAGCAAAGCCTAGGATCTGGACTTTGGAGAAGAGTGGGGAGGGGGAACAGGCAAAGTAGAGTGGGAAAAGGAGGATGAGTGGGCTGGAGAAGATGTCTCAGACCATCAGGTCCAACCCCCTCATTTTACAAATGAGGAAACTGAGGCCCAAAGTCAATTAAGTAATTTGCCCAAAGTCATACATGGAGAAGAAGAGAAAGAGAAAGGGAGAAGAGAAGGAAAAAAGGGGAAGGGGGAGAAAGAAGAAGAGGAAAAGAAGGAATAATTTGGAGCAAGGAACAATTAAGGGAGAAGAGAATAGACCATAAACAGTCTGAAAGTGGAAGCTGAGGAAAGCAGAAGGTTGAAGGGATGACCAAAGTTATCAGGGTCAGCCTTCCTCTTTCCCCACCTCCAAAAGATGTCAAGAAATGGTGCAATCCTGGACAGTCTTGAAGATCTGGCGAGGTGGGGACAGGCAGGCAATGCAGCCGCCTTAATCCAGGGCCGAGCCCGGGAGCCACTTTCAAGGGTGGTCCCTTGAATGCTAGCAGCATTAGCTAGGCAAGCAAACGAGAAGTCTATGCAAGTACAGTAATGGTGGGGTATGCACACACAGGTGAGAAGCCACAGTCCCAGGAAACTCCAGTCACCCTTAAAGGTGCTGAAACAATTGTCACTGTTGGCAACAGCCGTATATTCCCAAAAGAACAATGGGGAGGGATTTCTGGAATAGAAGAAATGACACTGACAACTAGACCTAACAAAATAAGCCAAATGCACATTTATAAAATTAGTCTGAATGACTGCTATATTATACTGTCAAGCTATACATTAAGGTACAACCATAAAGGAACAGGAATATAAAAGTAACCATTTTAATGATCACTATCTTTCAAAATAGTCACTTTGAGAAACTACTTATTCAAATGATGCTGGTTTTGCTCAAAATAAATGCCTTTAAAACTCAGTTTACAAGTGTATTCAGAGTATTGGTGATACACCCTACAAGAAAATTAAGTCACATTCCTTTATGATCACACTCTATATGTTGATTTTTGGCTATAAATTACAGAAGGATCATATTTGTTAAAGCGTGCATTAGTGTTATAAGTGAAGGTTATTAGTAAATAAAATATGTCCTACCATTGCATGAGCTTTGTGGAGAGATCATCATTAAATACAGTTGAACTTGCAAGGTACAAACTGTTCGAAGTAACTAATTACCCTTAGGAATTGTGCCTATAACCCTAGTAGCTGCCACCAAATAAACAGAGGTGTTATGAGATATGTCTCCCAAAATATCAATAATAAAAAGCACAAGATCCATCCATTTAACCTTTTTATATTTAAAAAAAAACTTTAAAGTAATTGTTTTTACCCAAATTACTCATCAATCACTGATATTTTCATGAACATTTCAAAATTCAATTTCAAACAAGATTAAAATAAAAACCAACTAATTAGGTTAAGTAGTTAACTAAACTCAGCTGTTATCAATCACCATCTCAGTTTTCTTTTATACCCTCAAGAAAAGCTTTCTCTCATCTGCAGTGCTTTATTCTGGCCCTGCTAGACTCTTATATCTACCTGGCTAACAGCTTTGGTACTCTTTCTGGCTTCAGAGCAGGGTCAAAGCCTTCACCCATTGACCTGGTTTCTCAGTTAAAAAAAACCTTAATTGCCTCCTACTGTTAGCTCTAATTACCTAGTGAGTGCCTGTACAGGGAAACCCAATCTGTCACAGTTCCTGTTCCTCATGTCTCTCCTCCTTTCCCTTCCAGACCAGAAATAGAAAGCAGAGAAAAATCCTTGAAGGATTAGCAACTAATTCTCTCCCATAACTTCCCCCTCGTTCTTAAAGAATGACTCACTGCTCCCTTCTTCCATTTCCCTTATCAATACGATCATTTGAATCTTGGCTCTCACCAATCCAGCTGATGCTGGATGTTCTGATGCCCTATTAATCTTTCTATGGCAGACTGCTTGAATATTGAGCAACTGACAATGTTTCTTGGGTTGCACTGAGGACACAGGGAATGAGCTTCCTTACAATCTAAGGTGAAGACAAAGCACACACACCTAAGACTAAAATACGAGAATGTGGTAGCACAGGAGAGCTACTGCAGTGATGTTAAGTGGGACACAAAATCATTTAGGGAACAGTAAAAATATTAATGGCTCAGCTGCAATGAGGTGAGATGACGAATGTGTAATAGACCCAAGTCAGGGCTGTTGACTCCAGCTCCAACCAGCAACACTTAAGTAGGAGAAAAGGAAAAAAGTATTGGGGACTGGATGGACTGGACATCGGAGTAAATAAAGCACAGGCTTAGAACAAATGTTCTAATATGAACCCTTTTAGCAATCTAGTGAAGCATTTTTTTTTTTAAAGCAATCGGGGTTAAGTAACATGCTCAAGGTTACACGGCCAGTCATTTCTGGGTGTGGTGCTGAGTGTCTGAGCCAGGATTTGATCCAGGTCATCCCGACACTGGAGCCGGTGCTCTTACTCACTGAGCCACCTGGCCGCCCCTAGTGAAGCATTTCTAAATGCATAAAATGAACAATAGCATTACAGAGGAAGTATACTGAGATAATCATTAAAATCTTTTTTTAAAAAAACCTTGGGTTAAGAACCACTGGTTTAAAATGTTAAAAACTGATTTTTACGTGCAACCTGGAAATAAGATATACAGGCAATGGGGAATAGAAATCCATCTTGTCCTACAAGAAAATAAGGGAGGGATGAGAGAGGACATGAGAGAACAGATTGGGGAAAGGGGTATTCAGTATGCTTGCTATCTTGGGGTGAGGGGTAGGGGAGAGACAGGGAGAAAATTTGTAACTCAAAATCTTGTGGAAATGAATGTTGAAAACTAAAAAATAAATAAATTTAGATCATTCATATATGTGTGTGTATATATATAATATATATATATATGAATTCTTTTGGAAACTTAAAAAAAAGAACCACTGGTTTAGGAGTAATAAAGCATGGAGAGGAATGATTATTAAATAAAGGAATTCTAGAGCTCTGGATCATGGAACAGCTGTGGGTGATGGCAAGATCGGGGTGTGACTATGTCTATAGATGGTGGAGATGAAATGGAAAAGCAGGTTATGGGAACTGAGATTACACAAACAGATCTTATTTTTTCCAATATTCCCTATTCTTATCTAATAAAATCTTTTCCATTTTTCAAGACATAGCTCAAACACTTCCTGACTCATGAAGCCCTCCCTCAAGTGACTGCCTAGTACGACAAATTCTATTTATCTTTTATCTCCCAAAATAAGTCCATAGTTCAGTGCTTTAGTTCAAATGCATAGTAGGCATCTATTTGTCTATTCGAAGGATGTTACCATTCACAGGAAAATGGCACTTTTTTTTTTAATAATTGTAAAAGTTTAACCTTTTATAAGCTATTTCAGGCCTCTATCATGGTTGTATTCAACAAATACTTCTTTGTCCCTTGTTAGTTTTTAAAACATAATCTGAAAGCAAAATGTATGTGTGTGTTTTTTAAAAAAGAATGATTAGGCAGTGGTTTCCTCAAAAGAAGGAAAAAATAACAATCACTTGACTTTATACAGCAGCTAAACCATCTAACCCATTGTAACCAATGTCTCATCTGGAAATATCATATTATTCATTTTATTTTTTTTAGAATTTACTTGAGAGGTAAAACTTTATAAATCTGTAAAGACTCAGTATTTTGAAAACCTGGTATTTTGTTGTTGTTTAGTTGGGTTTTTGTTTTGTTTCGTTTTGGTTAATATAACGCTAGTAACTGAAACAAAGCAGCTAGGCGGCTTGATGGATAGAGTACCAAGCCTGAAATCAGGAAGACTCAACCTCCTGAGTTCAAATCTGGCCTCAGACACTTACTAGTTGTGACCCTGGGAAAGTCACTTAACCCTGTTTGCCTCATCAGTTCCTCATCAGTAAAAATGAGCTGGAGAAAGAAATGGCAAACCTCTCCAAGTAACTTTACCAAGAAAACCCCAAATGGGATTATGAAAAATAGAACACTACTGAAACAAATAAACAAGTACCTAAAATATTATCTAAAAATCAAAATAATACCAAAAAACTAAAGTATCATAAAGAATTCACTTAAATGTATCCAAATAAAACTGTTTCAAACCTGGCCGACAGAAGCTAGCAATCAGGACTGTTAAAAACAACAATCCAAAAAGTGAGACAGAAAACAATTAACATGTTCATAATGCACAGATTCACTATTAATCTTGCTTTAAGTTTTATACACTGGTTAGTTAGTTGGCAAACTCACACTTCCAGTTTAACACGTAATTAGATTTTTTTTCTTTACAAGGAACTATTTCATCTTTCAGCTTCATCTTAAAGTCTTAAGACTTCAAGTTTTAAGTAAATCAAGGACTGCACTATGTCACGAATGAAAAGACTCAGTTGTGAGACAAAGAAAACACAAGGCACAGAATTTTACTAGGTCTATGTTCTCCAGATTCCACATGAATCATTTCCATCACAATACTTCCAGGTTTTCTTCATCAAAAATATAAACTCAAAAGAACATCAATATATTTTCTTTATAAAGCAAAATAAAAAGACTTTCACCCAAAAAAGAGTGAAAGTTCTAAAACTCGAGATCACATAAATGAACCCACTGTCTACACAAGCTAACCTGAGTTACTTCTATTCCTGAATAATCCCAAAAGGAATGTAACCATTATCTATTACATGGAACAAAGTATAATATATAATGTGCATATACTATATAATACATTAACACATTTTATATGTTGTAATATGTGCAATAATATAATAATATCTTCTATATAAACTGCCTAGAAGCTTTTTGATTACCCCCCACATGTACCTTTCCTGCTCCCAGTAAACAGTTACAGAAATCTTATGCTTCAATTATATGTACATACATAGGAAAGTAAAAAGCATCACAAAGATAGGCAGTCTAGCCTAGTGGATATAGTGTTAAATCTCAGCTCTTACATTGACTAATTTTGTGACTAAGATCAAGTCACAGTCCTCCTGAGCCTCAGTTCCCTGATCTCAACAATGTGAATAATAATACCTACAGCACTTAGCTCAAAGGCCAATTATAAGGGTCAAAAAGATCAGGCATACAAGTCACTTTATAAACTTTAAAATGCTACCTGAACAACCAGCTATTATTTTCACAGCATTTACCCACCATCTATTAAGAAATTAATAGTATGGTTCATTTATGGAGTGAAGTCAGGAAAACAATGAACAAAAAAATCCCTGGATGCATTCATTTTTAAGAGTGGAATAATGGAAAGGCATAAAACTTCTTTTTTAATAAAAATTTATCTTTCCTCCAATCACATGTACAAGTAATTTTTAATTTTGTTTTTTTTAAGTTTTGAGTTCCAAATTCTATCCTTCCCTCCTTTCCTTCCTCCCACCCTGAGGTAAGCAATCTGATAAAGTTTATGCAAGGCATAAAATTTCTGAAATTGACCGCTACTCTCAGTTGCTCACAGAAATATTTTGGCTCTGTATTTCTTTTTTTTTCCTCTTTTTTTTTTTTTTTTGCTTTTTGGAGGGCAACTGGGGTTAAGTGACTTGCCCAAGGTCACATGGCTAATAAGTGTTACGAGTCTGAGGCTGGATTTGAACTCAGGTCCTCCTGACTCCAGGACCGGTGCTCTATTCACTGTGCCACCTAGCCGCCCCTGGCTATGAATTTCTCATAAGCAACTTGGAGTGGTCATTTTGTCATAAAGAAAAGCAGTAATAGTAACTACAAAAGCAAGCCAATATATAGTTCTCTGAACATATTCAGTTGGAGTAAAGAAAACAATTAGTACTGGAAAGTATATAATTTTGACACTTTGGGGACTTTGACATGTCAAGGGGAAAAGAAAACACCTTTAAATAGCATGATGAAAAACACGTGCCATTTTAAAAACTCCTTTTAGAAGATCTGTTTCGATTCAATTCAATGCAAACATTTATCAGGTGCTTTTTACACCTAAGTCACTCTGTGTTAGGTATTGGGAAAATACAAAGATGTAATTAACATGCAGCCATTGCCTTAAGGATTTTAGAATCCAGGAGGCAGTGTGGAATAGTGTAGAGACCTAATCTTAGAACCCTGGATGTACAAGGAGATTAGGAATCAGAGACCTGAATCTTACCCAAGAAGTACCTTAATCTCTGAGTGTCAGTTTCCTCATTTGTAAAATAGAAATGTCAAAAAAAAAACTTTTTTTTAATTAAAAAAAAAAGTAAAACAGAGATAAGCCTATTTGCACTAACTACCTCCCATCATCATGAGGGAAAGTATCCAAAGGGAATTGTAAAGTCTGTACTAGGGATGATGAGGACATTAGATCTAGAAATAGATCTGTCAGTCACTTGGCACAGAAATCTAGAAGGTAGAGAGATGATAGGAAAAAAAGCCAAGGACACTAAAATTTAAGATACTGGCAAAAGGATGAAAACTATGAAACTATATCATCAAAGAAGCCAAGAATTCCGAAGAAAGAGTACCAAAAAAGTAAGGCTAGAGGCAGTGTGGCATGGTGGAAAGAATGGTCAATGTGGAGTACTCTGAGATTCTGGGTTCAAATTCAGACTGACTGACTCTTCCTACCTTTGTAGTAACCTTGAGCAAGTCACTTAGACTCTACAAAAGTCTGTTTCCTTACTTGTTTAATGGGGAGGGAGTTAGATGAACTCTGAGGTCCTTCCTGGTCCTGAATTTATGATAGTACTATTCTATAGTGTGGTCAAAGGTTTCAGAGAAGCTAAGGATGAGGAAGGTCAAGACCAGGACATAAATAAAAAGCCATAAAGAGAGCATTGAAGCCAGTAGAGAATTTCACTCTTAATAGAACTACTAACAAGAACTATGGCTAAACAGAAAAAGGTTAAGAGGGTTGTCTGCTTTGATTTTATTATTTACATTCCCAAAATATGGAAGAAAAAAAACACAACTTTAACTTCTCTTCCTTTTAAGACTTAATTCTAAGCTGCCTTTTCTGATTGTTTCCCATTCTTGTCCAAGGAAAGGTCAAGTCAAAACGGAGGGATTATTTTAAAATGTACACCCTAAATTCCAGTCTCAGTTAACTCTTTTTTTTAGCCGTGGATTAAAAAGTTGGAGCTATTTTTACATATACCCAAAAGAAAACATGGAATTTATTCAGATGATTCTGAACACTAAGCATTCCACCAATACTCTGGTACGCTCCTCAAAAGTTAAGGAGATTGATGTAACCAAACACACTAACTTAAGGCTTTGCATTCCTTCTCTTCCAATGAACTCCCTTTCCAGGTACATGAAATTTTCCTTCTACAGCAGGTCGATTTAATGACCATATAGTAATGGTCTCTGTTGATAATAAAGTTTAATAGAATTTAATTTTTTCTAAACTGTATTAAAGAAGACAGCAAGAAACCAAATAGAAGTCAGCTGAAATATTTCTGTCAGTAAAATAAATTCAAGCTATATTTACATCTCCCTCCAAAAATACATCAAAATATACTTCTTGGAGGGGGGAAAAGGCTCTGTGCTTAAAAAAAAAATCAAATATTTTAAAAATAACAAAGTACATAAGTCTTAAGGTTGTGCCCCATCAAAATAACTTCACCTACCAGGGTCTCAATTTCCTCAGCTGTAAGATAAGGAGATAATCCTAGATAATTTTCAAGATCTCAAAAAGCTCCAACATTCTGTAATTCTTTAAAAAAAAAAAAAACATTCCAAGGCATTCATTGCCACATACCTGAATTCCTGGGCTGCAAACCTCTCACCTCCAAAGGTTTCCTCATGCTATTCATACTCCCCAGAAAATGGAACAAAGACTAACAGATAATCAACATGACATCAATATGAGCATACCGCCTGGGCACAGGGCACAAAGACTTCCGTGGCAGATTGACCCACTATAGGAGGACATCCATATTCTCTTAAAAAAAAAAAAAGCTTTCTTTTTTTTCTCATCTAGTGCCCTAATAATTATTTTGTGACCCACCCCAACTCAGGGGGGTGGAGACAGGAATAGAAAGCCCTCCCTAGTATTTGGTGGAGGAGAATTCTATAGGGATTTTCCTTCCTTCACAAGGGCTAATGGGAAAACAGAAAGAGAAAAAGAATCAGCTGGAAGTAAAGGGTGTTGTGGCAAGGGTGGAAAGACTTTGACCAGATGTCCCCAGAGCAAAAAGTACTGTCCTTTATATTAACCTTGAAACTCGGATTAGGGAAGGGACAACCAGGCTGGTTTTCCTTGGGCTTCATAACTTTAGCCCCAAACCACTTTGCCCAGGAGCCCTTGGGTGGCTCCTATGTAGTTCTTTTACAAAATAAACAGAAGAGGAAAAGAAGGGAAGCAAAGGAACAGAAGTGGGAAGTCTCTCAATGTGTTAGTCCTTCGAGGGCATACAGGAGTAGTTACTGAGTGCTTAGTGATGTGAAGCCAATCTATTCCCCAATCATGCAGGACAAGCCTGTGCAGGTATGACACGTTAGTGATTCCAAGGAAGAGGAATGCAGACTTACACCCGATTCAGTAAAAAGCCATTTCCTCCAACAACAACAAAAAAAGAGAGAGAAAATAAAACAGGACCATAGAATCAAATATTTAGAGCTAGAGGAGGAGACATCTTACTAATAAGGAAACTGAGAGTTTAAGTGACTTACCCTGAGGTCACACAGGTACTAAGTAGCAGAAAGAAACAAGTCTTCAGATGCCCAATCTAGCCCTCTGTCCACTGGACCACACTGTCTGACTTCTCTCAGAACCCATTCGTCCCAAATGAAAATTTCCAGTCAATAACTAGACACACGAGTCAGAATGAGCTTACAGATTCTGGTCAAGAAAGAACGAAAAGTCAGACATTTAACACAAAAAAACTAGCCTGTGACCTTGGGCAAGTCACTTAACCCCAATTACCCTATCCTGCCCCCTCCAAAAAGGAAAAAAAATTTTTTTAATTTTAAAAAAGGAAGAATGAAAGTCAATCCCTGGATGAATAATTCTTATCAAAACAGGAAGTTCAGTCTAAACTTGCTCAAACTAATACCTTCCACCACCTCAACTTTCTTATACACTTTAAATTTAATGAAGTAAAATTCAGAATATACCTGAAGTGAAACAGATAACCCCAAAAGGCAATACGGAGGAGGGCAGAGGTAAGGGAAGGGACAGTCCTCTTCGACACTCCCCCTAACTGTGCCAATACATGAATAGGAGCCTCTCACCTTTTTCATAATTACCCAGCAGCACCACTTGCTTTTTTTCCCCATGATCACTTACCTCAATGAAGTTCAAGTATAGTCAAGCCCTCAACTCTATCCTTTCACCTAGTATAACCTTATTATTTATGGACATTAGATAACAAGTGTCATACAGCCACACGTGATGTGGAAAGACATAACAAAAATCTAAGGGAATAAATACATGCTAAGTGACTTTTTATACTTGTTTTTATTGGAGGCTCTTTCAAAAATATCCCAAAAAAAATGCTGTTAATATATTGACCAGCAGCTCACATTCATGTAGTGTTTTTTGTGTTCACAAAGTATTTTCTTCCCAAAAATCTTAAAAGGCATATATAGTGCAAATATGATTACTTTATTCTACAAATCAAGACATTGGGGTTCTGAGAGGCACCCCACTATTTAATGTCAGACTTAGCATGCAAACTAGGGGGTCTCAACTAAATTCTTCACATGTTCCAATGTTCAATCAACTACATTTTGCATCATACTCTGTTACTATGATCCAGTGACACTGCCTTCCTTGTGTTCCTTGGACAAAACACTCCTCCCAGGCGTATTTGCTGGTTCTCCCGAGGCTTGGGATGATCTCCCTCCCTCTCAGTGTCTACATCCTGGCTTCCTTCCATCATCACCTAAAATCACATCTTCTGCAAGATTTTCCCATCTCCCTTAATGTAAGTGCCTACCTCCAATTCATTAGACAGATATCTTGAATGCGTATAGTTGTTTGTACACTGTATAGAAGACTCCTTCAGGGCCTGTTTTTGACTTTCAAGGCTCTTAGCTCCCTAGAACACAGCAAACACCTAATAAGTGTTTGGTGACTCACTGGTTGGGACAACTATTCTCAAATCTGCTTTACACTTGCAGCTAAGTGGCTCAGTGGATGGAATGCCAGGCCTGGAGTAAGAAAAAGGCCTGAGTTCAAATCCAATCTCAGACACTTACTGGCTGTGTGACCCTGGGCAAGTCACTTACCCCAATTTGCATCAGTTTCCTCATCTGTAAAATGAGCTGGAGAAGGAAATGGCAAGTCACTCCAGTATCTGCCAAGAAAACCCCAAATGGGGTCACACGACAAAAACAACTGAGTAAGTCAAGTTTGGCTGAGGTACCGAATATAGGAATAGAGTGACAGAAAGCTATATATAAAGTCTTAAATGCCAAGCTATGAAGATTGTAATGATCCTGGAGGCAACAGGGAGCCAATGAAGGTTTCTGAATTGGGGAATGGTGTGATTTAACCTTCACATTATTAGGAAAATTATTATGACAGCTATGTAACTAGAAAGAAGAGAAATTATAAAGCCTGGAAACCAAGAAATTAAGAAAATCCAGAAAAGATTTGAACTAGAACTGTGGCAATGTAAATAAAAAAGAACGGCAAGATTCAATAAGTATTCTAGAGGTAGGATCAGGCATGGGATTTATAGGGGGAAAATGGGAAGGAATATGAAAGAATTAAAGACGGCACAAGGGCTTTGAGAATTACTGGCTGAAAAGACCATGGTACAATAATAAAAATAGGGAAATTAGAAGAGGGGGTAAGTTTTGAAGGGAAGATGAGTTCAGTTTTGGTTAAGGTGACTTTGAAGTTCCAGAAGAACATAACCAATAAACAGACATATATCTAATAGAAAATATAGAATTGGAGCTGAGGTGGAAGACTAGGAATGAGTATACCAATTTAGAAGTTACCTGAACACAGGTGATAATTTAAGTAACTGGAGTGGAAAAGATTACAGTGGAGAAAGTACAGAGAAAAATGAGAGGAGAACCAAGGCTGGAGCTATGGGGTGGGGACAGGCTGCTACATTCCTCTCCAAGGTTACCTTGTATGTTATATATTATATACCTTATATAATTACCATATATATATATATATAGTTACCTTATATGTGATATAAATGTGCATATATAGATATATAAACATACATTTCAATTATGTATATATACACACATATATGTACGTGTCTCTTATTTCTGCTTTAAATGTGCCTTACAAATACCTATATATACATGTTATCTGCTTCATATACCTATGTAGGTACATCTTATCTTGGCTTCGTATACGCCTTATGTATATATGCACCTGGATATGTACATGTCATCTCGTTAGAACTTAAGTTCCTTGAGGGCAGAACTGTACCATTTTTATCTCTGGATCCTCAGTGCCTAGCACCCTGACCAGTTTATAGTATGTACTTAATGTCTGATTGATACTCATGATCTGAATAACATAAATACTTACTCCAAGAGCACAGACCATCATGTATCCAGATTTTCATACTCTCTACTAGTTTTCCATAGATTCTTCACCAAAGAACCACACAATATGCTGGAGGCTTTCATCTAGGTCTTTTCACATCACAGGGATACCATTGTAGCATATGGCCCATCTGTCTGTTGTCCTTTGCTACGTGACCTACTTTTCCAAGCATACATCTCCCAGATGATATCTTTTGCACCTACTGATGCATATATATCATTGGAACTATGATGCAACCTATTTATGTCCACCATCTGTCTCTATTTTTCCCTGGGTGACCCACAATTTTTTTTTTCCAGAGATTATGGTGTTCCAGTATTTGCAGTCATAAAACATCACTGGAAGATTATTGGTGTTTATATTAATCTGGTATATGATAAACTCAAAGATCCAAGCTTTTGGAACAAAAACTCATCATTTCACAAAAACTGTTGGGAAACCAGAAACTAGGTGTATATCAACATCTCACACCACATACCAAGATAAAGGATGATACCAAATTGAGAGAGCATGGAAGTTTATCTGTCAGATCTATGGATAAGGGAAAAAATTGACCACACAAAAGACAGAGAGCATTTACAGAAGGTAAAACAGATAACTGATTATATAAAATTTAAAAGTTTTAGCACAAACAAAACCAATGCAACCAAAATCATAAGGGAAACAGAAAACTGAGGAAATTTTTGCAACAAGTATCACTGATAAAAAAGCCTTATTTCTCAAATATATAGAGAACTGAGTCTAATTTCTAAAAATACAAGTCATTCCCCAATTGAAAAATGGTCAAAGGATATGAACAGGCAGTTTTCAGACAAAGAAATCAAAGCTATCTATAGAATCATGAAAAAATGCTCCAAACCACCCTCAGAGAAATGCAAATTAAAACTCTGAGGTATCACCTCACACTTATCAGACTGGCAAATGTGACAAAAAAAGAAAATTATGGATATTGGAGAGGATGTGCAAAAACTGGGACACTAATACACTTCTGGTAGAGTTCTTGGAACTATGCCCAAAGGGCTATAAAACTGTGTACACCATTTGATCCAATAATGCCACTGCTAGGTCTATATGGTAAAAACATCCAAAAAAGGGGAGGGGGTGGGAGGAAGGACCTATTTATACAAAAATATTTGTTGCAGCTCTTTTTGTGGTGACTACGAATTGGAAATCAAAGGGATGCTCAACAACTGGAAAATGGCTAAACAAGCTGTGGTATATGATTATAGTGTAATATTATTGTGCTATATAATTGTGTCATTATAAGAAATGACAAACAGAATGATTTCAGAAAAACTGGGAAAGACTTACATGAACTGATGCAAAGTGAAGTGAAAGAAGCAGAAGAATGTTATACATAGTAACGGCAATATTCAATTAAGAAATTTGAATGACTTAGCTTTTCTCAGCAATATAATGATTCAAGAAAATCCCTAATGATGAAGCATATTAGCTGCCTCCTGATAAAAACTGTTATTATTTAAATACAGACTGAAGCATGCTATTTTTCCCTTTCTTTGTTTCATTCTTTTTCTTTTATTCAAGTCTTCCTGTAAAAAATGACTAATGTGGAAATGTTTTATATCATTATAGATATATAACCTGTATCTGATTGCTTACATCTCAGGGAGGAGGGAGAATAGGGAGGGATGGATAGATTTTGGAACTCATAACTTTAAAATAATGTTTTGGGCGGCTAGGTGGTGCAGTGAGTAAAGCGCCGGCCCCGGAGTCAGGAGGACCCAAGTTCGGTTCCGGCCTAAGACACTTAACACCCACAAAAAAATAAACTAGCCGTGTAACCTTGGGCAAGTTACTTAACCCCAACTGCCCTCCAAAAGGCAAAAAAAAAAAAAGTTTTAAATTGTTTTAACATGTAATTGGGGAAGAATAATCTATATATATTTTTTTTAATTTAATAGGGGCTACTTAAAAAAAAAAAGACGTGTTTAAAGTATGAATTTTCCAGGAAATATTTTGTGTCCATAAATTGGGGAAATGACTGAAGAAATTATATGTTAACATGAGTAATACATTATAAGAAAACAATATGAAAATTTGGGAAGACTGATGAAAAGCAATGTAAGCAGAACCAAGAAAACAATGACCACAGTCACATAAAGGAAAACAACATTAAAGGATATCAAAGCTTAGATCAATACAATGGTCATTCTTGATTCCAGAAGACAATAAAACATACTTTGCTCCTCCTCAATAGTAAACTACAGATGAGGAATGAGGCATATATCATTCAAATGGTCAATACATCAGTTTTGTCTTTGTTCTATTGTTAAAGGAGAATAAATGATGTTTAATACTAGAAGTGATGTTTAAAAGAGCATTGATAAAACACTTGAACACATGAATTTTATGTTATTGAACAACTTGGGACAGTTGAAAGCTCTGCACAGTTTCTCAAATGCAATCCCCTTTTCTCCATTCCCATAAGTAGTCACCTAGGCACAGGACCTTCTTACCTCATCCCGGGACTACTGCAACAGTCTTCTGGTGGATCTCCCTGACTGCAGTCTCTCTCTGCACTCTAATCCATCTTCCATTCATCTTCCAAAGAGATTTTCCTAAATCCCAAGTCTGACCAAGTCATCCCCTATTCAATAAATTCCAGCGGGTTCCTATCACCTCCAGGATCAAATACAAAATCCTATCTTTGGCATTTACAGCCATTCACAATAGGCTCCTTCCTATCTTTCCATCTTCTCACACTTTACTACTCCCTTCCAGGTACTTTACAATCCAGAAACATCTCTTAGTTCCTACTACACAACACTTCCCATCTCCTTGCCTTTTCACTGACAGTCAACTAATACCTGGAATGATCTCCCTCTTCACCTCCCCCTCCTAGATTCATTCCCTAATGATTTGGCTCAAATATTACCTTTTGTAGGAGGTCTTTAAGGATGCATTTCCCACCTCCAATACCTTCCCCCTCTCAGATTACCTTCCATCTACTATGTATATATCTTGTATGGACATAGCTGTTTATACATTTTCTCTCCCAAGAGATTTTAAGCTCCTTAAGGGCAAGAACTATTTTTCCTTTCATTGTATCCCCAGTGCTTACTTAGCACAGTGCCTGGAACATAGTAAATGCTTCATAAATGCCTGTAGACTGACAACACACTTTCTCCTTCCTATTCTATTCTGGACCCAGTTTACTGTCTTTTTGAAATGTGTGTGCAAGAAAGATATGCCAAAGAACTAACTAAACAGCCTGTTTACCTAGTTACATATCGTAACCTAGCACCAGGCATTCTTTGTCGATCTCATTTTTCTTGGACATATTTTTGAGCCAATCTCTTAAATGAACATGGATTTCACTGAGGAGCTCTTACAGTTTTCTGAGGCTTGGTGCAATCAGCATAAGAATGTCTGAGTAACTTGGCCATATATAGGATATCCAAATCTTTCTTTCACTTTATCTCCACAGAGCTAAAGACAGAAATGATTAGGTATTGTTTGGTTTTTTTTATGAGCATACATCTCCCTGTTTTACATCTCACTTGATATGGATAGAGGATCACTAAAAATAATTATGCCTGTGCTTGTATCTAAATCAAGGAATTTTATATGATCTTAACATATGCACAAGACATCTCTTGGAAAAGCCTTTAAGGCTACATTTCACTCCATGAAATGAAATGTTTGTTTATAATCCACCAGCAGGATTGTGTATTCTCAGTACCTCTCAGTCAAGTTATGTTACTATAAACATGTAGTCCATTATTGAAAATTACTTGCAAAAGCCTCCTTGTTCTATTTTCATTAAAGATACCCTCAAAGTACACACAGATCACTCTCAAAAATGAGTTGACAAAATAGCCTATCAGTGCAACTCTCCCTCCAACCAGGACTCCCTCCCTACCCCAGAACAGACACTAGGTGGAACCACAGTGGATAAAGTACTAGACTTGGAATCAGAAAGACCCGAGTTCAAATTCAGCCTCAGACACTTACTAGCTTTTAACTACGGACAAGTTAGTCTCCCTTATCCTCATCTGTGGAATGGGGATAAAAAAGGCACCTACTTTCCATGATTCTTGTGAGGAAAAAAAATGAAGTATTTTTAAAGGGCTTTACAAACCTTAAAGCACTACATAAATGCTAGTCAGCTATTATCATCATCAAACTGAGAACTGAACAAAGTATTGTCAACATAGAGGATTTGGCCAAAGGGCCCCAAAAATCAGGCCAAGAAAGGCAGAAAGATGACAATAAAATGTTTTAGGGGCAGTTTGAGCCGTAATACAAGCAAGCAAGATTTTGGCTGAATTTTCCATTTTTGTTTTGGAAAAGCTGCATACCGCACAATTAAAACATACTCGGTCACAAAGACTTAATATTGCCAGCATTGATAAAGTCTCAGAACTAAAAGTACAGAACTGAAAGAACTACCAACTGGCAGGCTGAGGGACCCCAAAAGGGTCAAAGCTTTAAAAGGGATAAATGGCCTTTCCAAAAATCTATGTGTGAACAAACGGAGCCCAAAATTTAGAGGAGCATTTTTAAAAATTCAACTTTTTCAGTGAACACTTGCTCTAAAACAGAAAAAAAGAACAAAACTTTGGCAACAAGTAAACAAAACTAATACCCTCTTATTCTGCATCTTGAGTCTCTGACCATTCTGTCAAGTGGGTAGAAAAAGGGGAGCATCTATCATCATTAGTCCCTGGGGATCATAGTTGGTCATAGGCTTGATCCAACAGAGTTCTAAAGCCTGTCAAAGTTGTTTTGTCCTTCCAATATGTTTCTTACTATATCAGTTGTTCTCCTAATTCTGCTTAATTCATTATCTCACACAAGCCTTTCTGGGTTTCTTTAAAACTTCCTCTTTTGTAATTTCTTATGATTCAACTGTAATCCATTACATTCATATACCACAATTTGTTCAACCATTCACCAAATTAATGGAGCGCATTCCCTCAGTTTCCAGTACTTTGCAAGTACAAAAGAACTACTATGAATAATTTTGTACATATTTGCAGCTACAAAAGACCTACTATGAATATTTTTGTACATATTTGCGGCTACAAAAGGCCCACTATGAATATTTTTGTACATGACCCCTTTTACTTTGATGTCTTTGGGGAACAGACATATTAGTAGTATCATCTTGTCAAAAGTAATATACCTTTTAATAATTTTTGAGGCATGGTTCCAAATGGCTTTCCAGAATCATCAATTCTGGATTGAATTTGGATAGACCGATTCACAGAACTACCAACTGTGTATTAATGTCTCTGTTTTCCCACATCCCTTACAACCTGTCTCTTTCCTTTTTGTCATCTTTGCCAATCTAATCAGGGTGATATGGAAACTCAGATGTGCTTTTTTCATAGGGTTGTTGGTATATTGAATTTCTTCCTTTCAGAACCTCCTGTTCATATCCTTTAACCATTTATCAGATGGGGAATAGCTCTTATTTTTATAAATTTAAATTAATTCTTTATATATCCTTTATCAGAGAAATATGCTACAATTTTTTTTAAAGAATATTATGTAATGTTCAGTCATGAGATTAAGAATACTGAATTATGGGGCAGCTAGGTGGTGCAGTGAATAGAGCACTGGCCCTGGAGTCAGGAGGACCTGAGTTCAAATTTGGACTCAGACACTTAACACTTACTAGTCATGTGACCTTGGGCAAGTTATTTAACCCCAACTGCCCTGCCCTTCCCCCTCCAAAAAGCAAAAAAAAAAAAAATTAAGAATACTGAATTACATGTGGACATAAGGCAAAAAAGAGAGTAGATTGGGGGAGGGGATATTCAGTGGGATAGCTGTTTTGGGGTGGTGGGAAGGGGAAAAATGGGGAGAAAATTTGTAACTCAAAATCTTGTGGAAATGAATGATGTAAACTAAAAATAAACACAAAATCAAAAAAAAAAAAGCAGAGAGCATCAAATTGTTTCAATGAAAAGGAAAATCAAAACTTCACAGCCCAAAGAGGTATAAAGGCAACAAAAGAGTAAAGGAAAAGGTAATGTAACTGGTGGTTCAAGTGGCTCTACAAGTCACAGCCAAGGTCAACAAAGCCAAATGTGGCAATACATCCAGAGGGAATGGTAATTAACAAAATAATTATAAGTCATGCAAAAAAGGGTGCCAGGAGAAAACAGGTGGAAATGCTGCAAGATCCTTTCTATGGAAAAAGGTCTTTGCTGATCTGAGATGATTATTTTATAAAGATTTTTTCAAGTATACAAGTCAGCTGATTTGAATACAAGCAGTTGACTTAATTTTCTTGTTTTTACTTTGACCTTTGTCATTCATATTATAACAAATACTGATCTGTATTTATCCAAATTTGGATTTCATGTTAATAGTCTCAAAAAATTTTGATTTTGAAAATATTTATAATAAAACAATTCTGACACATACACACTTTCAACTTCCAGATTTTTCTGTTGTCTTATTGTCATTATTATTATTCCTATTAATTTATTTTTATTTTTCAACATTCACTTCCAGATTTTGAGTTCCAAATTTTCTCCCCAATTCTCCCCTTCCCCCATCCAACGTGCATTCAGTTTACCCCTTCCTCCAATTTCTTCCCTCTTTCTCTTATCCCCTTCCCTTCTATTTTCCTGTAGGGCAAGATAGATTTTTATACCCCATTGCCTGTATATCTTATTTCCCAGTTGCATGTAAAAACAATTTTTAACATTTATTTTTAAAATTTCCACATTCTTTCCCTTCCTCCCACCCCACCCCCCCATTGAGAAGGCAAGCAATTCAATATGGGTGATACATGTGTAGTCATGTAAAACACTTCCATAACAGTCATGTTGTGGAAGACTAACTATATTTCCTTCCATCCTATCCCACCCCCCATTTATTCTATTCTCTCCTTTCACCCTGTCCCTCCTCAAAAATGTTTACTTCTGATTACCCCTCCTCCCATTTGCCCTCCTTTCTATCATCCCCCACCTCTCATCCCTTTCCCCTCCTACTTTCCTGTAGAGTAAGACATATTTCCATACCCAAATGAGTGTATATATTATTCCTTCCTTAAGTCAAATCCATTGAGACTAAGGTTCACTCATTCCCTCTCACCTCTCCCTCTTCCCCTCCAATGTAAAAGCTTTTCTTACCTCTTTTATGTGAGATAATTTACCCCATTCTACTTTTCCCTTTCTTCTTTTAGTACATTCCTCTCTCTCATCCCTTAATTTTATTTTTTAGATATCATCCCTTCATATTCAACTCACCTCTCCAACTATCCTAATACTGAGAAAGGTCTCATGAATTATAAATAGTCTTTCCATGTTAAGAATGTAAACAGTTCAGCTTTAATAAGTCCCTTACAATTTTCCTTTCCTGTTTACCTTTTCATGCTTCTCTTCAATCTTGTATTTGAAAGTCAAATTTTTTATTCAGCTCTAGTCTCTTCATCAAGAATATTTTTAAGTCCTCTATTTCATTGAATATCAATTTTTCCCCTGAAGCTATACTCAGTTTTGCTGATTTTAATCCCAGCTCCTTTGACCTGCAAAATATCATATTCTAAGCCCTCCAATCCCCTTAATGTAGAAGCTGCTAAATCTTGTGTTACCCTGATTCTATTTCCACAATAGTCAAATTGTTTCTTTTTGGCTGCTTGCAATATTTTCTCCTTGACCTGGGAACTCTGAGAAACAATATTCCTAAGAGATTCCTTTTGGGGATCTCTTTCAGGAGGTGATTGGTGGATTTTTTCCATTTCTATTTTCCCCCTCTGGTTCTAGAATATCAGGGCAGTTTTCCTCGATAATTTCTTTTCTTTTTTTCTTTCTTTTTTTTTGCTTTTTTGGAGGGCAATTGGGGTTAAGTGACTTGCCCAAAGTCACACAGCTAGTTTTGTGTGTGTGTGTGTGTGTGTGTGTGTGTGTATGTGTGTGTGTGTGTGTGTTAACTGTCTGAGGCCGTATTTGAACTCAGGTCCTCCTGACTCCAGGGCCAATGCTCTATTCACTGTACCACCTAACCGCCCCTCCTAGATAATTTCTTGAAAGACGATGTCTAGGCTCTTTTTTTTATCATGGCTTTCAGGTAGCCCAATAATATTTAAATTATCTCTCCTGGATCTATTTTCCAGGTCAGTTGCTTTTCCAATGAGATATTTCACATTGTCTTCTATTTTTTCATTCTTTTGGTTCTGTTTTATAATTTCTCAATTTCTCATAAAGTCATTAGCTTCCATGTGTTCCATTCTAATTTTTAAGGAATTATTTTCTTTAGTGAGTTTTTGGACCTCCTTTTCCATGTGGCCTATTCTGTTTTTGAGCTTTTCCATGGTCCGTGACCCATCCATATTTTTCTTGGAGGCTTTAGATGACTGTTTTCTTCTTCTGGTTGTATGTTGATTCTCCTTGTCACCACAGTAAGATTCTAGAGTCTGAGGGATTTTTTTATGCTGTTTGCTGATTTTCCCAGCCAATTACTTGACTTTCTAGCTCTTTGTTCAGGGAGGACTCTGCTTCCCGGGTGGAGGGCAAACCACCCCAAGTTTCAGGAGTTTTGTGCAGCAAGTTTCAGGGGTTTTGTGCAGCTGTCTTCAGAGATACTTCTAGGAACCTGTAAATTTTCAGCTCTTCCAAGGTTGTATAATTAAAGAAGTGTTTACTCCTCTACTGGCCTGTGCTCTGGTCCATGAGTGATCACAAGCACTCTCTTCTGCCTTGGAATTGTGAGGAGGATTTCCTCTCCACCACTGCCACAGGCTTCCCCATGCCATCACTCCTCCTTGCCCCAGGACAGCCACCCACGACTGCGACCGAGATCTGAGCACGGGCAAAGCAAGATTATTCTGCCTCACTGCCAGCAAAGAGATCTCTGCAATCCCCGTCTGATCAGCCACTCAATCCCCCCACCGTCTATGTACCGAGAACCCCAGAAGCAGCCACCACTGCCACCACCTCCATTGCTGCCACCCTGGGGCTGGGGCTGGACAGCTCCCCTCTCTCACCCAGGTCTGAGAGGTCTTTCCTATTGACCTTCTAAGTTGTCTTTGGCATTTGTGAGTTGAGAAGTCTGGAAACGACCACACTGCCTCTGATTCAGTCCCCTGAGGTCTGCTCTAGTGCAGCCCACTCTGGATTCTGTTCCTCTCTTAGACTTGTGCAACAGACCTTTCCTGTTGATCTTCCAGGTCCAGAAATTTGTTTCACTCTGTCATTTTGAGGGTTCTGCTGCTCAAGAATTTGTTTAGTCATTTTTACAGGTATTTGGAGGGGTTTGGGGGACAGCTCAAGCAAGTCCCTGCTTTTACTCCACTATCTTGGCTCCACCTCTCTCAACTTTCAGATTTAAAAACAAAATGACTTGCAGCTTTATATTTGGACTTACGTCATCCCTTTATTAATCTAGCTAAAGAACATTACTTTCTCTTAAGTGCTACAAATAGTTTCCAGAGTAGCATTAAAGAATGATTTTTAAAAGATCATTTAGGGTAACAGAGAAAACAAATGGTAAACATAATCCAAAACACTTGAAATATGTGTAGCTGTCCTTCAGAATGGTATTTTGTTTTGGTTTTCTGGAAGAAGACTCAACTATTCCATCTTGTTTTCCTTAGACTAATATTAAAATTAACTTACATTCCATAAATACACATTGACAGTAGAGAAGGTCATTCAATCACATGCTAAAAATTCAACTGGTCATAGTGGAGTCCTATGCTGATCATCAAGATATGATGGTATCTTTTGTTTATCTCTCTTCCACTCTTCAGCAAACTACCAATAAGTTCTCTAGGTGAAAAAGTGAAAAACGAAAGAATGGCATTTGGCTACAGGGTTAGTAATTTTGTAAATTAAAACATTTGTCCAGGACAGTGCCAGCAGGCATAAGATGATAGATACAGTCTAAGTAACCAATAAAGAGCATAATTTTTTTCCTTTTGTCCCTTCAGTTGCACAACTGGTTAGAGTGGTATGAGTGTTTTGATTGCCTTCTTCCCAAAACTGTCTACTGCCAAAAGAGGAAGAAAACACCTACTCGATGAGTAGTAAAATGTTCATAAAACTACTCAGGCATCTGTTATGCAAAAAATCTGTTTTTAAATCAACACAGGAAACACACATAATAAATTCAAAACATCAGTATATTTATGTTTTCAAGTCTAGAAATTTTCTCTAAAAGCTTTCATCCTAGAACGAGGAAACATGATTGAAATAACCAAAGTTGCCATATACAAAACAAAGGATTTCATTTCACAAATGCTGGTGTTTAATTTGACCTTTGTTTCTGCTTTTGTTTTCTGAGGACGTCCTCCTACAACAAGCTCAAATTAAAGATGTAAAATAATTTTTTAAACAATGTCTTTTTTTCTTATAAGCAGGATTCACAAACTAAAACTCCCTTAAACTGTAGGTGTAGCCTCATCGGAGGAAAAAAGAAAGGAAGAATAAAGCAGTAACTTTGGTGCCAGAAAATGTATGTTCAAGTCCTAATTCTGTGACATCAAACAAGTCCTTCCACCTCTCTCAATTTCAGCTTTCTCATCTACAAATAAGCTATAACAGTATTTTCAACACTCATCTCACAGGGCTGTTAGGAAGGCTATGCTCCTGGAGTCTCCCTGAGATACTTACTAGCTGTGTGTCCATACTCAAGTCACCTAAACGTCTCAGAGTTTCAGGTTTGGCATCATCTATAAAACAAGGGTGACAAAAGCACCTACCTCCCAGGATAGTTGTGAGGGTCAAATGAGACAATGTATGTAAATGGCCCTGCAAGCTTTAAAGCAGTATATAAATATTACCTAACATTATGTGCTACATAAAGGTGAATTATTATAATCTCAATCCAGGGAATGATCCACAAAATAATTCCCAGAGCAACATTTAAACTACTAATATCAAACACTAATCTACACAGACTAATTTTTCATTAGATACTACATTCATCAAACTGCCTCTTTTGGATGGGTTTTGGTGAGTTTTTTTGTTTGTTCAGGTCTTTTTAGGCAATTTGATGATCAGTTGGGTAGTTTCTGGACAAACTATGGTATTTGAATGTAATGGCATATAACTTCACTATAAAAAATGGCGAATATCAGGGTGACTAGGTGTCGAAGTGAGTAGAGAGCAGGCCTTGGAGTCAGGGGGACCTGAGTTCGGATCCAGCCTCTTAAACACACACAAAAAAAAAACCTAGCCATATGACCTTGGGCAAGTTACTTAACCCCAACTGACCTCCAAAAAGCAAAAAAAAAAAAATTGTGAATAAAGAACTCAAATATTGGAACACTTACACAACATGATTCAGAGAGAAGACAGAATAAACATAATGATACAATTATATTTTAAAAGTAATCAGCCTCCATTCAGAAGGGCAATAATGAAACATGTTACCTAATTACTTGACGGAAAGGGGATGCTCTCAAAGGATGCAGAATGAAATAAATATTTTTGCATATAGCAATGTATGGATATTTGGCTTATCTTTTTTTTTTACAAGGATTGTAAAGTTCTTTTTCTTTTTTCACTTGGAAAGAGAAAGGAACTACAATAATGTTGCCCCTTTACAAAAACAAAGGAAAGCAAGTCATTGAAGCATTTTTTTTAATGCACAGAGGAGAACAGAAGGAAGTTCAAAAGCTTTGAAACATGCTGAATTTATTATATACTTTTTTTTTACAAAAAAAATAGCAAGCTGTACACAATAGAGACTTGTGGTTTCATATATAATCCTGTTTTTCTAGTCTACTTGGAATATGGAAAAGTCCTTTTTTGGTATGCAAGTTCAGAATAAAAAAATAAAATGCAGGTTACACTAAAAAACAACAAAAATTGGTTGGCTGCTAGGATAATGTTAATAACACTCAAAACTGAAGAATATGTCCTTTTCATTATCAATAAACTACAGAAGCAAAAAGCAATATGCCACTAGCTGAAATTAGGCAATTGGTGAATTTTGCTAAATTTAATTGTATGTTGGGGATTCCTTTTGTGCAAAACAAAAAAAAAGTCATCACAGCAGGTTAATCATAGTTTTCCTGAATTCAGACAAACCATTAAGACAATCCTCTTCCAAACCACACCCACTGATATCATTAAAATATGGATACCACTAACTTCCCCTAACTCATCTCCTAAGGGTCCCTGAGTTAAAGAGGGCCTTTCATGATCTACTTGGGAAGCTTCCCTGGGACATTTTGGCCAGAATCCACATCAGAAATGGATGTTACTTACTATCCTAAATAGGCTAGCAAATAACTATTGGAGCCTATCTGCAGTGAGCATTTTAAATGCTGGAGTTAAAGCTATTTTAGACACCACAGTCAAAATGACACCATGTTTTTGTCCAATTAATTTTATGAAAACAACTTAAAATGTTACCTATTCTCAGAAACATTCTACTATAGTTGTTTGATCTTTACATAATGTATTACCCATTACTCTTCAAGTCTTTACAGTAGCTGTTGGCCAGAAGCAATTCCAACTAGATTTTTTTTCTACCTTCAGTTAAAGCACCACAGGAAGGGTCACTCTTTACAACTTAGTGATTAGAAGATTTTATGAAGAATTCTCCCCCTCGGATAAAATTGCATTAAATTCCAGAATTATATACCATAGAATCCATAGGATCCAAACACAACATACAAAATACCTAAATCTTTTAAAGTATTATGAATATTTTTCCTACAGATACACATTTAACCAAACAGAAGCATACTATCTCCATATTTCTATAGGAAGGAAGGAAGGAAGGAAGGAAGGAAGGAAGGAAGGAAGAAAGAAAGAAAGAAAGAAAGAAAGAGAAAGAAAAGGATGGAAAGGAAGGAAGGGGAGGGGAGAAGAAAGATGAGGAAAAGAGAAAGAAGAGAGATAGAAGAGAAAGACACAGAAACAGAGACATAGAGACAAGAGAGAGGAGAGACAGAGAACAATCACGTAACTTTTTAAGATAATGGCTCCAAAAGAGGAAATAATCCATCTCAAATAGACCCATACTACAGGAAAATGTTACTACAAATGTAGTACAGGTAAAGTTAAAAAGATCAATATGCAGCCAACATTTTTCATTCTCTCAACAGTCTGGTAAAGGTTAACTTTTGGCTTGTAGCTGGGACTATCATTTGCAATACCTGCCTTTCAGATCTTCAGTCAACTCAAAAACCTTTGCTCAAATAAGAGATAGATAAATAAAGGAATAAATGAACAAATGGTGCCTATTCCTAATTGCAATCTTTGAAAAATAAATGAGGCAAAACTTGAATAAAAGTCTGTTCAGCATTTTTCTCCTGCTAAACATAGTCAATTAAAACCAAGTCACAAATGTGCATGAACAAAAGTGCTAGCGAGTTGGCAAGGATTGTCTCAAGTTTCCCTAAGAACTCAGTTACAAATCCAAGTTGATTTGCATGCTGACACAGAACACTTTTAGCAAAAGGACAACTATAAAATTCTCTATCCATAGAGATATCTAGCACCTCCCAAGAAATGAATTTTCTTTAGCAATGAACGATGGACATGAATGAAGAAAATCCCAGCTCAATGACTACCCAGCTATAACAAATTCATGAAGATTTAAATTCTCATTGTTTATGGGTCACTCCTTATGCTGCCATGCTTTCATGTGAAGAGAGGGGATTTTTTTTAAACTTGTCAGGATATGTTTTTAAAAATCATAATTAAACCACAAAGTTTTAATTTCTTGGGTTACATAAGTATGATACATAGTTTAGTTTATAGTTTTTGACTATAGTTAATACCCTTAGCATTTTTAGCACATGAGCCAAGTTAAATTAACACCTGGGAGAAGGGGGGAAAAATCCAGCAATCAAAATATAATGCCTCATACTTGGCACCAATTTAGTTTATAGTTTCAGGAAAATTGTCATCTCCCCTCATATTCCCTTTCCCTAACACCTAACCAAATGAAACTGTGATGATGGGAATGTAGGAGAGCAGTGAATTGATAATGGAGGAAATTGCAATTGAGGCTTTGAGTAGCAACTTGTGGGCAAAAACTATAGTTTTTCAACTTTGTATCCTCAATATGGCACCAAACCTGGCACATAATAGTTGTGTAGTAAATGTTGCAACTTAATTTAAAGCAATCCAGCCAGATTCTCCCACAAGTCTTTGTGCCTTTCAGCTAAAAGGAGAAGCGATGCCCATCTCTTTGTAACTCTTAAATAAGGTCCTCTACTTGGCACTCCTTACATAGGTCATAAAACAAAATATGACTCCGTGAATTTTAGGAATCCTAAATTTGTGAATGTGTAGTTTCAGATTACAATCGTGTAGAATAGTGTTAGAGTTGCATGTTGATGGTATTCCCACAGAGTTTTTGTTGAATATTCAACAAATATTCAAAAAAAAACAAGTTTTGTTGAATATTCAACTACCCTTAAAACAACACAACATAAATTTTAATCCCATTTTGATGCACTTACATTGTAACTCTAAAAATAATTCTTTAAAATGATTTTGCCCAAACACTTATTTTTTTATTGCTAAAATTTCTCACAGGAACCACTGAATCACAAAATGTTGAGTTAGAATGTAACTCAACAACCATTTTGTCAAATCCCTTAACCCAAGAACTCTAACTACAATACCAAAAATTTTCCATCCAGCCTTTACTAGAAGACATCCATAAAGGAGGAACCTTATGGGGCATCCCATGCCATTTTTGAATTGCTGTGTTTGGAGATTTATTTCATTGCAGTTTGATACTATATGGCCCAGCCAGATAAATCTGATCCCTCTTCCAAATGAAAACCTTTCAGATATTTGAAGACAGTGATGATTGATGTTCCCCCTGAGCCCTCTCTTCTCCACAATAAAATCCCCAGTTCTTTCAACCAGTTTCCTATAGCATGGATTCAAGACATTGACCATTCCATTGCCTTTCCCTGCAACAGTCTGATATTGTTTTAACCTTACTGAAATTAGTAAATATGCATGTGTATCCTAAAGAGTGGTGTGGTTAGCAAGATAGCTTACGTTAGAATACACTGGTTTGATTGAGTCTCTGGCTCAGATACTGGCAACCCAATCTGACTTTGGACAAGTCACTTCACCTTTGTGATTCTCACTGCCTTCATCTGTAGAATAAATTGTAAAGACCTTTTAATCTCTAAATCTTATGATCTCTATAGCTCATTCTGCAAGGAGTCACTTCAGTAACATGAAAGTTCACAGGAGATTTGTCTACTTCCAGGAGACCGCATGCAATCCAAAAAAAGCTTTCAAGATGACAAAAGGTGGCATTCAAGATCCTATGAGCTATCAACCTAATCTCCCCCTGTATGGGCCTTGTACTCCAGCCAGACTTGTACCTCTTTAAACATATCCCACACTTTCTAGCCTCTATCTCTTATGCTGCTTCTGTCGGCAGCAGTGCCCTCTCCTACAAACTCATCTCATCCTGTCCAAATTTTATCCATTCTTCAAGGCTTAGTTCAAAAATGTTATATCTCATCCATGAGGGTGGAAATAAAGAAAGATTTCATGAAGGTGACTCTCTTTGCTCTGAATACCTACAGCAATCTTCATATAGCACTTACCTTATTCTATCCTTTATCACATTTATCTTGTGTATTTGTTTTACCTCTCCTACCAGATTATAAACTCCCCAGAAGAAAGGGATATTTTATGAATCTTTGCAAACCCACTATCATCTCCTACTCCTGTCAAAGTAACTTACATTTTATTTGATTAAACTCTGATCATCCAAAGAAATAAATTTAGCAACTCAAAGACAAACTATATAGCAGTATATGTCAGAAGCATGTAACTTCAACTGGGGAATCTAAGCAAATAAAACTTGTCCCAATAATTCCAGAACTCAGGACTGCTCTAAAAACAAGAGTTCAGAGTCTTTTACAATCCAACTCAGCAAGCTTGACCAAGCCCCTACTATGTGTAAGATACTGTTGCATTAGGCTAATAAACTTGGTTGTAAAACACACATTCTACTTTTGCTTTTTGGGGGGACAGTAATTCAATTTTTTATAGAAAAGGGAAAGAAATGACAATGAAACACATAAATATAAAAAAAAAAAGTAAGAGGAAGTTCAGAAGGGGACACAGTGTTGATGCTACCATGTTTAAGTTAATGACTTTAAAAAACAAGATCTACATGGTAGATTCATGGTTCATTAGTTAAAACATTTAACTAATCAATTAATTAGTTAAAACATTTCATTAGTTAAAATATTCAACTAGTCAATTTGGTCAGTGGGGGGAGCCCCCTTTAATAAATCAGAGCTGCTCAAGTAAGTATTTTACACAAGTATGACAGACTGCATCAATTGCCCATTAAAAAGTGTTGCCACAGCACCAAGAAAGAATGTAAGAAGTGAGTTCTACAATGGCCCAGCAAATCAATGTGGCCTTAAAACCCAACCAATCAGAAGCTGACTACTCTTGCAACAAACAGGCAGACTAGGGTCCAGGGAAACTACTCAGGAATCTCAGCAGTCCTACTGAACCTGACAACACATCTGGGGAAAACAATATGGACAGTATGGCAGCCTAGAGAAAGTGGGGTGTGATGGCTATAGAAAGCTGGACTTGGAGCCATGAAGATCTGAGTTCAAGTCCCACCTGGCACACACTACATAATCCTGAGCAAGTCAATTCATGTCTCAGTACTGCAGATCAGCACTTCTCAAACTTTTTGGTCATTTCCACTTTTAAAAACTGAGGATCCCAAGAGCTTTTATTTATGCGTGTTTTATCTATTGACATTTACTATATTAGAAAACTTAAGCAGATGTGTTTTTAAAATATTTAATTCATTTTCAAACAGCAGTAATAAAACATTAACACAAGTAACATTTTTGTGAAACAATAAGTATTATACAAAACAAAACAAAATAGAGAATGGCATTTTTTTCTTTATATTCTCTCAAATATTTACAAATCTCACGTCTCACTGGAAGACAGCAGGATTCTCATCTTTGTTTCCTCATTCAATCTATTGGGATATTTTGTTTTGGTGGAAATATATGAAGAAAACTGGCCTCACACAAATATGTAGTTGGAAAAGCAAGGAGTGTTTTTAATAACTTTTCCAGCTAATTATGGATATTCATTTTTTATATTATACCAAACCTTAACAGTGTTTCCTTAAAATGTGAGTTACAGTTCAGATTCTGAAACCATACCAACAAATGAAATGAGAGTGAAAAGTTTTGGTTTTACTAGGAAAACAGTTTTGACTTCTCAGACCCACTGGGATTCTCAGAACACACTTTGGGAACCTTTAGTCTCTAGAGACCTTTCCAATATTTCAAACTTCAGAGAAGATTCATTACCAGCATTGGCAGAAGAAGGTTCCTTATCTGTCAGTTCCCTACATCAGTGAAATCACAGATTCTATCCCTATTCCTATGACGCAGAGACAAGAAAAGCAAAATACAAGACAGACTACGTAAGGGCAAGGAAGAGCTCCCCAGCGCTCTAGGTACACTCAGGGAAGGAGGGCTCATTTTCAGCTGGCTTCATGGAAGAGGTGGCATTTGAGGTGGGTCTTGAAAGATGAGGAGGAAGTGTATCCCAGGAATGTGGTACAGCCTTCATAATCACAGAAAGTTAGGAAAGGCAGGATGGAAACAGCTAACAAGCAGCTGTCCTTTTTGGCCAGAACATAAAGTATGTGATGGAGAATAGTATGAAATTAAAATGGAGAGGTAGGCTGGAGTCAGATTTGGAGGACGTTAAATAAGAAGAATTGGAAGTAGAGTGGGTACCCATCAACTTGGGAATGGCTAAATAAATTCTGGAATATGAACATGATGAAACACCATTAAAACATAAGGAATGACCAAAAAAAGGACAGATTCTAAGGAACTCTGCAGCTATCGTATAAATCAACACAGAGGGAATTGATCAGAACCAAGAGATAAATCTATACATTGATAACGTTGTAAAGGACAACTTTAAAAGACTTTTTTGATTCTAATAAATACAATGACAATTTACAAATCTACAAGACTGATGAAGCTTGCCTCCTACCTCTTGACAAAGGTAATAAACTATAGATATAAAGTGAGACATACATTTTCAGAAATTACAAATAAAACACATTTTCTTTTGTTTGACTATGCTTACTTATTACTAGGAAAGGCTTTTATTAGGAAAAGAGGATGATGTGGAAAGGATTGGGGACAGTAATTTAATTTTTTTATATAAAAAAGGGAAAGAAATGTCAATGAAACACATACAAAAAAAAGGAAGGGGACACAGACAGTGTTGATACCACCATATTTAAGTTACTATATACTTTAAAAAACAAGATCTACATAGTAGATTTACAGCTTCATGTACAATTCTGCTTTTCTGTCTTCTCTATATGGAAATATTAATGTTTGCTGATGACCATCAAATTCGAAATATTAAATTTTTTTAAATACCAAGTTAAGAAGTATAGCTGTTATGATAGTAACATAAATTGGAGCTAGAAAGCACCTTGGAGGACATTTAATCCAAACCCTCCAATTAATATTCAGATTGAGTGGGAGTGGCTAAGTGGCACCAGCCCTGGAGCCAGGAGAACTTGAGTTCAAAATCCAGCCTCAGAGATTTAACTAGCCATGTAACCTTGGGCAAGTTACTTAACCCCAACTGCCCTCCAAAAAAAGCAAAAAAGAAAAAAGAAATATACTCTTATCCAGAACTTTTGGATCCATAAGATCCCCAAAATACTCATCCCTAGTATGTTAAGTCTCCAAAGAAGTCCAGCTATTTCTGGGGCTCTGTGCCATCCTCTGACTAGGCGCTAAGTGGTTCAAAGGCTCACAATCCAAATTACCAGCATATCACCTACCCCAAAACTGACTCAAGGTCCGCCTAAAAACCACCGGCCCTCTACAGTAGAGCTTTACTCAGGTATGGACAAGAACTGGAAGAGATTTTAAGATAAAAGGGTCAAGGAAAATGTTATCAAGTCATTCCTCGTAACACTATTATTAAAGCTAGGCACCTCAGATTTTAAGAAGTCAACGGGGAACTGGGCCTCATTCATACTAAAACATTCCTCTCACAGCAGGGTGCTTGCTAACACCAAACTAGTGTATTTAATACTTATTCAGAATGCCTCCTAATGAATCACCAACTATCATTTCCTGTAGCATTTCCTTTTCAAGAACTCACCAAACCTGATTTATCTTCATAGAACAGGTGAGAGATATGTGTGAACAAAATTCTTGAATAAATCACAACTCTTATCTAATGCAAAGATGAAGTTTCTGACCCACCCCTGGAAAGAGTGAGTTTTGTTTTGTTTATTTCCCAAAGAGGGGATGAATTTTTCCTGAATCATTCATGTTCTATGCACCAGCATTTTTCAGAAATTAGGCTCCTTTCCCTGAAGTTTCGCATTAGATTCAATGTGTAAACTTACAGAAAATTATGATAGTTTTCATTGCATAGTACCATAGGGATGGTAGAATTAGAGTGGGATACCACGGCTCTCTAATTATACAGATCCTAAACCAGTCAAATTATATTCTCTGAAATATCAACTATACGTCGTAAAATATATGGTATGACATAAAGTGTGGTTAGCCTGTGATACCTTGAGTCCTATTCTCACACCTGTATCACAAATGTGTGCCCAATATATTTCATCCTTAGTCACATTATCTGAGATTTATCTTTGTGCACAGTTTGTGAATAATCTATTTGAGATTTCCCTAATCTGTAGATTCACTTGTAAAAGAAGTTGGTCATACCAAATTCAGGCTGCAATTTTCCTTATGCAGTATTTAGGTTCTGTATTTTGTTAACCCCTTTCATTAGAGGGCTTTGCTATGCTTTACACACATTCTCTCCTGAATTCTTAGGATGCCACGCTAAAGGGAGGTAGTATACCATTACTAACTTCAGTTTGCTGATGTTAAAACAGAGACCCCACCAGACTATCCGTGTCCATACACTTTATCCTCAATAATAAATGCTAGCTATTTATGAAGAAAAACTCAGAACCAAGCAGTTCTTTCTTTCCTTCTCTCCCTCAGTCCACATAAAGTAAATGAAGCAAGTATTTGTTTTAGTGTTTGCTATGTAAATAAAACCCTCTGCCATCACCAGAGCCTGGGGTTACTGGGCTCAAATAAAGAAAAATGACTTTCACAAAAACATTTGTGTCACCAGATGTCTCCAAACATACCACTATAAAGGTCAAATGAGACTTTTTTTTTTGAGGGGGCAGCGCAGGATAAATAAAAATTTTAGGTTTATTTTAAATATAAAATTCAAGTCTAATTCTGAAAGGTACCAGTAATTGTCTCATTTTAAATGACTAAAGGTATATATATTTCTGGAAAAAGGATCAGAATACAATGCACACTACTGTACTATCCAGTAAAAGATGTGAGTTCTAGTCCTCTACCAATATGAAAGATCTCTGGGCGATCTTGGGCAAATCACAGGCTCATAGGATAATAAGACTATTTTTCAGATGCCTAAGACCCAGAGGTCATAGATCATAGATCTAGAATTTAAAGGGACCTCAAGAAGCAATCCTGTCCAACCCTGCATACTACAGATGAGAAAATTAAGGCCAAGAAAGATTAAGTGACTTGACCAAAGTCCATGTGTAGTAAACATCAGAAGGATTTGAACATGGAACCTGGGACTCCAGAGTCAATGGTACTTCCACTGTAACACTGTACGACTACCTCTCTGGTCTTGGTCTTTAAATTTAGAAATCAGCAAACTCTTATTAAGCACTACGAACAAACTGGAGATAATATTTTACCTGCTGGAAATCATAGCAAGTAGATCACCTACAAACCAAACTCAAACAGTTACAAAGACACACAACAATTAATTGTTCAGATCTAGTTAAAAGAGGGAGAAGTGAACAGTGTCATACCAACTACTCATAAAACAAGAAATATTCATTCAGAATTGAAGTTGTCAGAAATAACAATTTCTATCAATCAATCAGGGAGAGTGACCACAGGCTTGGAATTACCAAGCACTGGACTAAATCGTGAGAAATAACATCATCTGGGATAGTTTAGGAATAGGGAATAGGGACAAGACCTATGATTTCATCGATGGAGGCAATTACGAGGTGAGGAACTACCTCTACCAATACAGGCTGGCATCTTCTCTACAACATAAGGTCTAACCACTGAGACGGTAAGACAGAAGGTCACAGAGCCAGGTCCTCCTGACTGCATGACTGACTCTCCAATATGTAATTAGGTTTTTAAAAATAATTCAATTGTGAGACAATCATAGGTCATTTCTCCAAACCCTGATTCAGGACAGAAAACCTGAAGAAATTACCTACCTGCCTGACTACAAGAAAACAAGTGTATTTTAATTCTAAATTCCACCTTTAAAGTTCTCCCAGATCCCAGAATTTTTGTTTATTTGGGTTTTTTTTTTTTTTTGCTTTTCAGAGGGCAATGGGGGTTAAGTGACTTGCCCAAGGTCACACAGTTAGTTTTGTGTGTGTGTGTGTGTGTGTGTGTGTGTGTGTGTGTGTTAAGTGTCTGAGGTCTGATTTGAACTCCGGGACCGGTGCTCTATTCACTGCCCCTCTGATCCCAGAATTTAACCAAATTGGAGAATAAAAGCTAACTGTCAAACAGTACTGTAAAAGTTTTTGCCAGGTACAATCCACCAGGTTTTATTTATTGTTTCCTAGAGTTCCTCAGAATAAGTCCATCTGCAACAGGTAAAGTAGAAGACACGTCTAAATATGCAAGGTTACTTGGAAAAGTTAGGGTGGGGTATTGGGGCTCTCCAGTCCATTATTATTTTTGGCAGTATCGTCAAATTGAAATTAGTTGGTTTATGCTTTTCCAATAAATATACAATGAGATATGCTGAATCTCAATACAACACCACAATCAAGCCAACTTCAAACAATGTTTATAAACTCTTGCGCCTTTCCATGCATTGTACTGCATTATATTTAAAAAAAAAAACAATGTACGTATCTACATGTGACAGTCTCACAAAATAATAAACATAAAGTTTATTAATCAGAATACTCCTGAAGATGGGTCATATTGGCCATGTAGGGTACTGATGCTTAAAGATTGATAGATATAAATTTGCATGTGTGAATACACACTGGTTCAACGTATAAGTATTTTATTGCTGCCCATACTCTAGGAAAGGATCCAATTAAGTAAATTTAAGACAAAACATGACTATACAGGATAAGAGGAAAGGCCTCTTTTCTGCCTCTTAACAAACTCAAAATTGTATTAAGTAAATCTCCCAGGGGAATTTCCCTACAGTTGCCACACCTTCACAAAGATACAGAAAGCCTCATAGTCACATCAGGGTAATTTGGGTAACAAAGCAATACCCCTCCCTAGACTATAGTCGCTTGAAGCACACAAAGTTAGGGCTCACAGGAATTCTTCCGGCTGTGGGGAGGAAGGAATGTGGAGAAAACCAGTAAGTCACCTTCAAAAGCTGCTGGTAGCCAACAATTTTTACATTTTAAAAGGGACTTTGGCCCTTTGGTAAGCTTTAGCAAAAGCCTCCACTTAGAAATCAACCCGCAAACTATTTTAACAGGAGAGTTGCTTTGTATAAATATGAAACTGCACTTTCAAATGTGTCCTTTTATCTTATCTTTGAGTTGCAGAGGAACAAAGAATTTAAGGAAGCTTCCTTGTGTCTAGTGGTTTTAAAGGTTCAGCTCAAGTATAATGGTCCAAAAAGCAACTCAAATCACTACCAAATTGTCAAGTTTCTTCTGGTGAACTAAAAGCAATGAAAAAAAAAAATCTGGAGCCATACTTGTAGGAATAAAAAAGGTTAGGTGTTCTCTATAGGTCTGATCAGACCTATACTGATAGTATTGATCAGTTCATGTTTGTATAATGATTAAGAGGCAGGAGGTAACCCCAGCAGTACCTGGTTTAAGTACTGGTGGGGAGAGGCAGGCTAAGAACCTCATTCATTTCCAAGTCTACCTCTCTCCCCATCCCACCCCAAGTCTTTGCTTCTGAGCTCTTGAGAAACTAAGTGTCCTTTCAATACAGGTGCAGACCACTGATCGGGAAGGGAAGGGAAAAGGTGGAAAGGGCCAAACCGAAATGCCCTATCGGGGGAAGGGGAGCAAGGACACCGAAAGCCCCCCTCATAGCGGTATCCATCCGGGCTGGGAGCCCGGCAAAAATCTAACGTGGTTTATAAAAGAAAACCAGAACTCGAATCCCGAGGGGAGCCTCCTTGTTCCCATTAATGAGCTGATGCATAAGATCCTTTAAATCCACAAGTCACGCTTCACTGGAATATAAAGGCTTAGGTCCCGCCACCCACCCCCACCCGGCCCTGGGAAAACCTGGCACGACCGCCCCCCACTCACACACTGGGCATCAACAATAGCCATCCTCCAGCTCCACCGTGGTCCGGCGGGGAAGGAGGCGCGCCCGGTAAACACCACAGCAGACTTCGGGGGTCCGTCCCCGGCTCTGCCCAGCCCGCGACCCCCGCCTAACTACCTTGGTGATGATCAGCGGCTCTCCGTGCTCTCTCCCTCCTTTCAGGGTGAAGCCCCAGGGAGCGCCCCCGGTCAGCACCACTTCCACCAGCCGGTGCCCGTCCGTGCCCCTGGGCTCCAGCACCATCAGCGGCGGCGGCCCCGGACCCGCCAGCGCGGGGGTCAGCCGGGGATCTTTGTCTGGGAATCGCTCCTGCCCACCGCCTCGGGTCTCCGCGTCCTCCATGGCGCTGCGGGGGGGCCTCCCTCGGCCGCCGGACTAGGCGCCGCGGGGCAGCGGCCAGCGGTCCCAGCCCGAGGGCATGAATGGTGCGCGCTAGCAGCGCCCCCGCTCCGGTCTTATTGGGGCCAAGCGAGCGGCTCCCCCCGGGAGGAATCCACCAACTCAAACTACAAAGCAGCAACTTCTGGAAGGCGTGGGAGGCTGGGGGCGGGGCGCGTGCCAGCGTGAGTGTGAGTGTGCGTGTGCGTGTGTCCGCGCCTCCGTCCGTGTCAGTTGCACTCCCAGGGCTGCGAGGGGGGAGGGGACCGGAGGACAAATGGCTGGAAGGGGGAGGGGGCTAAGTCACCAGAGGACCCGGGGGTGGGGGCGTTCCCCCCCCCCCCCCCCCCGGGCGGCCAGGGCTGCCACCAGAACCCTGCTCTCCGCCCAGATCACCCGCAGTCATCAGGGCCCGCGGGCCAGAGAAGGGCAGGTGAAGCGTGCCAGGGCCGCTGCCCACCCTCGTCCTCCTCCGAGCCGCTGGGCCAAAAGTGGCCGGCACCGGGAGACGACTGAGCTGTCCGCAAAAGGATCCGGAGCTCCACCCCGGCCCCGCCTTCTCCGGACTCTTTCCCCACCTCCCCCCACTTTCTCCCGGGGGGGGGGGGGGTGGAGGCTCCGTCTCCCCGGAGCCAGGCCTGAAACTGTTGGGGGGCGGAGGGAGCGGAGACGGGGGAAGAAAGGGGGGGGGGGGGGGGGGGGGGGGGGGGGGGGGGGG
>NW_027187361.1:286207-296207 GCF_028583685.1 Petaurus breviceps papuanus
GGGGGGGGGGGGGGGGGGGGGGGGGGGGGGGGGGGGGGAGGAGTGAGGGAGAGCGAGGACTTGGCCAAAAAGTAGTTTGTAGGGACCAGCGAGTGCCGGGAAGGCAGGACTCCGGTAGCTGAGAAGGGTCCGGGAAAGGGGATCAGAGGGGTCCGGCGGGTACCTTAACCCTCCACCTTGGGCTAGAGCTGGACTCCTCCCCAGCTCTGCCCAGGGAGGTACCTGCGGGAACCTGGCAAGGCCCGCCTCCCCCCAGGCGCCCTTTACCTCCCCCTTCCTTTGTTCCTGCCCGTCCACCTCCACGCCGGGTTTCTAGCGCTACCTGTGGGAGGAGCCACGTGGAGGTAGGCCTGGGGCTGGAGAGTTCCGAGGTCCCCTGGAGAGCCGGGAGGTGGCCGCTCGCTCCCGGCTGGGTGGGACCCGCAGGTGCGGGCTGCACGCCTAAACCGCGCCTCGGGAGTGTCTGGAAACTCCCCTGGAACTTATTTAATTTTATATTCTAAAATATCTGCTCGGCTCACTCACTAGAAAGGTGTTTCTATTTTTAGAAGACATGTTTCCTATTTTTGAACCCAAAGATTAACGGTTTAATTTCTCTTCCTCCCGTGACTTTTTTATTAAAGCTTTTTTCTCAGTAGGGTGCCTCCCCCAACACTTTTTAAAGGGAATGCTCTCCACATCTTTCTAACTTACCAAATAAATAAACATTCCTCCATTCTGGTCCATTGATCACAGTGTTTCCTTGGTTTGGGACAAGCCAACCCCCAAACACACCTGTTTCTTTAGTAGAGTAGTTTGTCATTAAAATGAATTCAAATAGTACAATATCTGATGTTTTCCAGAACTCCATCCAGAAAACTGCCCACTCAGAAATATCTTTATAGAGAGAAGACAGAACGAGAAAAATGATTTACTAGCATCTTCAAGAAAATTTCCACCCTTAGCATAAATTTCCTCACCTCCTAAATAGATAATGTACATTTTATAGTCTTTTGGTACAAGTGTTGTATTTACAAGAGAGGAATCCTTTCCGTTATAAACTCATTTTTACTCATAACATTTGTGAAATTGTGCCATTAGAACTGAAAGTCTTCCCAAAGTGGGGAAATATATTTTGGGATTGAACTCAGTGAATTTAATTTTAAATTTAGAAGATTATTCATGGAAAATATAAACACCTCTTCCAACTCCTTTCCAACTCCCTAACAATTCAAAACCCAAAGGAATATATGTATAGGTGATTATTTCGATACCATATAAATAATGTTTAAATGTAGCTTGAATTTGAAGCTAGCAAAAGACCTCCGACTTTCTGCAAAACAGTCATCAATTCTTTCTACACAATTTAGCGACTGATTTCATTATGTAGTCTTAAACCATTAGTCTTCTCTCAGCAATTTTATTATAGCTCCTGGAAAACAAGAGCCATCTTGTACTTCTATAGAATTCCCTAGCAGTATCTGAACAGTCTGGGGTAGCAGGTACATAATGAGTAGCCAGAAAATATTTAGAATCATAGAATGTTTGGTGTTTAAGGAAGAATAGAAACAATCTACTGTAACCCCCTCATTTTATAGTTAATGTAACAGGCCTAGAAACAGCTAAGTGGCTTGCCCAAATCTTTGTCCCTCCCACTTTTAGAAAATAGTTTCTCCTTTTACCTAGTTGTAAGTACAGGGAGTTCAGTTCCCATCCCCATCCTGAATGAGTTAGGGACCAGAGAACTTGAACTTAGGTCCAACTCTGGTAAGATACTAAAACATAGATAGGGATCGTAGAGGAAGACAATTCCTTCCCATTCAGATTTGTGATTCATAGAGTCAGAAAGGACCTTAAAATTCACTTAGTCCAACACCCTCATTTTACACATGAGGAAACTGAGGCCAAGAAAGGGTCAATGACTTGCCTAAGGTAAAACAAGTATTAATGGAAGAGTAGAGATCCAGTGTTCTCTTTTTCTCCCACTACCCTTTACTGATTCTAGAGATTTCCCTTTTACTTAAAGCTAAATTCTTGAAGCTCAGGTAAGATCTTCAAGGGAGCATAATTCTTGGGGCCCCAGGAAAAAGAAAAGATCATGAAATAGGTGACTTCATAGAATGCTTTGCACTTAAAAACATTTGCTTTATATGCATTAATTATATTAATTAATTCATCTGATCTTTTATGAAGTGGGCAGGAGAGGTATTATTATCTACAATTTGCAAGTAACAATGACAAACAATTATTGAGTACCTATTGTGTGCTGAGCTCTATATTTCCTGCCTGCTTGGAATCTCACCTAATTGCCCTTTGTTAATTATAAAGTTTGCATACCTCCAATATAGACATACTTCCTCCTTTTATTCACAGGTAAATTGGGGGATAGTTCTACTTATGCTTGTAATTATTATCTATCTTTTAACTATTTCTACTTTAGATTATAGTGATGCATGGTTTGTGTGGCCGTTCAGTCAATTGTTCATGACTCCATTTGGGGTTTTCCTGCCAAAGATACTGGAGTGGTTTGCTATTTCCTTCTCTAGTAATGTAATTCCTCCCAGTCAATGTACACGTGGTATATATAGACTACAATTACTCTATCAGTTTAAGTCTTGTTGGCCTTTTTCATTGTCAGTCATTTAATCTTTCACAAAGCTTTTATCATTCCCATACCATATGCCAGACCTTGTGGTAAGCACTGGAAATACAAAGACAAAAAGAAAATAGCCCCTTCCTTTAAGAAGCTTATATTCTTTTGGGAGGAAACACATACAAATACAAAATCTATACAGGGTAATGTCCAGGGGCAGACCATTAGCAACAAGTGATAAAAGGATAGCCCTCATATAGGAAGTAACGATTGAGCTGATTCTTCAAGGAAGGTGAGGATTGTGAAAGGCAGAGGTGTGGAGGAAGAACATTCCAAGCTTGAGGAACAGCCTGTACAAAGGAATGGATTGTTAACTTGTGAGTGATAACAATCGGACAATTTGAATGAAACATGCAGTCAGGAAGAAGTCATCTAGAAGTCTGGAAAAGAAGGGTGGAGTCAGATTATGACAGGCTTTAAGAGGCAAACATCTCCCTGAGGAGGGGGAGCCACGTCTTGACAGAGTAGTGACATGGTCACACCTGTGCTTTTGGAATATTAATTTGCCAGTAGCGTAGGGGATGGGTTAGAGAAAGGAGAGAGTTGAGGTGTGGAGAACAGTTTGGAGACTATTGTAATAGTCCAAGGGAGAGGAGATGAGGGCTGGAATTAGGGTGCTAGACCTAGGATAGAGAAATTAGGATAGGAACAAGCAACATTGAAGAAATACAATTTACAAGACAAAACAGCTTAGGCTAAGGTTTTTCGATGACTGACTTTGATAGACTTCGCTCTTCTCAGTAATGCAAGGACCTAAAACAACTCCCAAAGACTCATATTGGAAAATGCCATAGACGTCCAGAGAAAGAAATACAGAGTCTGAATGCAGATGGAAACATACTATTTGCTCTCTTTTTTTGTTTTGTTTTTTCTTTCTCGTGGTTCCTCCCATTCATTCTAATTCTTCTATACAACTTGACTAATGTGTAAATATTAAATATATGCCTTGGGGTGGCTAGGTGGGGTGCAGTGAATAGAGCACCAGCCCTGGAATCAGGAGGACCTGAGTTCAAATTTAACCTCAGACATTTTGGGCAAGTCACTTAATCCCAATTGCCCTGCCTTCTATCCCTCAAAAAAAAGGACAAAAAAAATTATGAAATTGAAACTTTATTAATGCCTCCCCTAAAAACCCTAAAGACAAAATAAATCACTGAAAGTAATACAAATACCATCATGATCCCCTTCCTGCCAGATAAGCTAGTATGTTAAAAAGGTAAGAAGACTGCAAAGAGTAAGTTGCTTTTTTTTTTTCATTTTAGAGAGCCCTAAACAGCACATTATCTCTACTATAATCAATTTAAAAAGCAAGAAGTATTTATTAAGCATTTTTTCACTGATTTCAATCACATTTGACTCTGTGACCCAAAATGGTTTGCCATTTCCTTCTCCAGTTCATTTTACAGAGGAGGAAACTGAGGCAAACAGGGCTAAATGACTTGCCCAGGGTCATACACCTACTCAGTTTCTGAGGCCAGACTTGAACTCAGAAAGATGAGTCTTCCTGATTCTAGGTCCAGCACTCCATGCACTGTGCCACATAGCCTGCCTCTAAAAACAAAGGTAACAATCATGTTCTCAGACAGTTATTCAGTGATGTCCAACTCATGAACCTGTTTGAGGTTTTCTTAAGCACAGATACAGGCGTGGTTTGCCATTTCCTTCTTCAGCTCATTTTACAGAGGCAACTGAGGTAAACAAGGTTAAGTGACTTGCCCAGAGTCACACAGCTAGAAAGTCTCTGAGGTCAGATTTGAATTCAGGAAGAGGGGCCTTCCTGACTCCAGTACCACTCTATACACTTCAACACCTAGCTGCCCCATTATTGGGGAATAATCACTGTTGAAGTGAGGGAACAGTTGAGATTTGGTGACGTAAGTTTGTAACGTAACAAATCATCAAACTTTCATGATTTCCTTCAGCTCCATTCAGCACCATAGGACTAAGAGTAAATGAAGCAGATGGTAGGAATGATCCAGGGTTAGAGTTTTTCAAGTTGTTATCAGCATTAGGACAAGAGGGGAGGGGATTGAGGAAAGAAGTGAGAGAAATGATTGTTAATAACCAATGATTTAGATTCAGATTTCCCCCTTTTTTCATCTTCATTTCTGGTCTCAGTCTCTGAAAGTTGAGCCAATCTTCTCCTCCACACAGACCCACCCAGGTGGGGCTCAGGTTTGTGTGGGGATAAATTCTTTGAAAAGATTGCCCAGGGCTGGGGTTAACTGGTAAGTTAATGATATAATCAAAGTTTAGGTCCAGCCCCTCACTGTAATATTCATTCTCTTATTAATTATTAGCCAATCAGAGCTGATTGCCACCCTTGGGAACACTCCTCCTCCAAAAGGGAATAAAAGCCTTGAGCCCACAGTCATGATTGTCTTTGGTCTAAAAGAGATATAGCCAAATGATCATCCTTTTATTAAAATGCTGGCATTAATAAAATGATTGTCACCCAGAAATTCTCTCAAACTTTTTTAAATGTCATAGAAGATATTGTAGAGTTGAATAGGCTTATAGTGCTAAATTGTATCATACTGTCAACATTTACAGGTCAGCTAGGTGGCATAATGAATAGAGTGCTGGGTCTATTGAGGTTTGGGTTTTAGGGGTGCTCGAGACCCCAAAATACCGACACGCCAAGTCCTGCTGAATGAACTCCACTCAAGCCTTCTCCCAGCCAAAGAAAACAAAGTTTTTTTAAAGATTCACTATATTGGGTGGACTTTTTTTTTTTGGAGGGCAATTGGGGTTAAGTGACTTGCCCAAGGTTTTTGTGTTATGTGTCTGAGGCCACTTCCTAGCCACCCCTATTTGGTAGACCTTAAGGAGCCTGAATATTTGTATCATTAATGTGAGCAGGACAGATTAAACCTTGAGTCTTTGTCAAACTAGACAGAATGTGAGTACCTTCATGGAGGCAAGATGGATCTTATATACAAAAGGATGTGGGAGGGATCTAGGGGTAGTCTAGTTGTCTGGTGTGATGGGAGGAGGGGTCAAGGGAGGATCCTGAGGAGGATTCTAGGGAGGATCTTGATGGGACTGAGGTCAGAATCCAGGAACCAAGTGGGATCAAGGGTGGGAAACAGCCTGAGGTAACAGGTAATGGAGAGCTAGGCTAGGTTAAGAGTAACAGAGATTCAATCAGAGGGATAGTGGAAGGCTTATGGCCTCAGGCAAAGATATTTACTTCAGTGGGAAGATTTAAGGGGGTTCCCAAGCATATACCCTATCAGGCCTGGAGTCAGGAAGACTCACTTTCCTGAGTTCAAATCTGGTCTAAGGCCCGTGTTAGCTGTGTGACCCATGGCAAGTCACTTAACCCTGTTTGTCATGGCGCCTCCTCTGTAAAATGACCAAGAGAAGGAAATGACAAACCACTCTAATATTTTTGCCAAGAAAAACCCAAATGGGGTCCACAAAGAATTAGAGATGAAAAAGACTGAACAGCTATCAATACTCACTATAAAAGTTCAGAGAAGATATATCATTGTGTCTAGAAAGATGGCATCATGGGAAATGTGATACTTAAATTAAGGCTTGAAGACTGGGTAGAATGTTCATAATCAGAAAGGAGAGGCAAGGGAATTCCAGTCTGGAGATGGCATGAACAAAGACATGGATAAATTTCTCATTACAATAAAACCTTTAAATATATGTAACCCCTGGGTCTTGCTAGAGGAATTACATATACACAAATTATTTAAAAGTGGAGAAAATCATTCAGACTGGTTTAATTTCTTCTAGGGTCACCAGGAAGGAAGACTTGTTGGCCTTAATGGTATCTTTTTATTCTGATATCAAAGGCAAAAGAAAGTAATTGGCACCAAAGAACTCACTGCATTAAGTGTTGATGCTTTAAGCATCTAGGTTTTACTTCTCATACAAAATTTAAAGATAAGTTTCTGTTACTTAACCCTATCATTCTGTCCCACGTTCCTAAAGACCAACCATGTGAATTGTAAATAGTTGATAGAGTACCTGATTTGGACAAGAAGATCAGAATTCAAATATTGCTTCAGATATTTACAAAGAATATAATCACGGGCAATTCACTTAACTTCCCTCAAATGTAAAATGAGAATAATAATAGCATCTACTCTTTTTTTTTTTTTTTTTTGCTTTTTGGAGGAGGAAGGCAGGGCAGTTGGGGTTAAGTGACTTGCCCAGGGTCACACAGAGAGCAATGTGGAGGTCCATAGTGGGTGTGAGGAACCTGGAAAGCCTCATTATTGAGGAAGTCCGAAAAAGGAGAGGAGAAAAGCATGCCATCAAAGAATTACACGGCAGCAAAAAAGAGATGTAACTAGAGTGAAGGATGACAGGAGACCAGCCAGAGTGCTCCACTGGAGCCTGGGAGAAATATAGGGTCATCCTTTGAGGTGAATTTGGGGGAGACCGTGGACAAGAGTCACACAAGAGAGACAAGTACAGATGGGTTGCAATCTGTGCTTTGATTACTTTGAACTTCATGATTCAGTGATCCACAAGTTTCAGAGCACAGACAGTATTCAGGGAAGTTTCCTGTGGGGTTTTGTGGGCTGCTTTGGAAACCTGTCATTTTAATGTTTCTGTAGGAAAATGTATTCTGATTTCTAAACATCAAAAATTAATCCACTTATTCATTCAGTCTCTGTTTTTGCTAGGTATAAAGCACTACAAATTCATTAATGAATGAATGAAAAAACACTTATTAAGTGCTTACTATGTCCTAAGCACTGTATTAAGCTCTTGGGATATTAAATAGAAAAAACAAAACTGAGATAGTCCCTAATCTCAAGGAGCATATATGTCAATTAGAGGAAACAATATATTAAAGAAAGTTCAGCTGCAGGGTGGAAGTCTTATGGGTATTGTCATGAGTTAGACTGCAAATCTCAGGGATCCCTGTTTTGTCAGTAGATCAAATGACAGTCTGGAAGGGGAAGGGTCTGGAGGGTATAGACTCAAGGCAGCTGGTAACACCTAGAAGACTTTAGGATACCTTGACAGGGCCAAGGATAATGCCTGCCATCTCAATAAGGGGAATAGAGAGCCAGTGACTGAGTACATCAAAGAATAATAAATAGCACAGTGTTATTGAAAGAGAAATGGCCTGACAGAAGACTGTATTCTCCTCCTGGCTTTACAATTAACTTGTTATTACACCATGGATGAGTCAATTTACTTCTTTGTGACTCTGTTTGCTCATCTGTTAAATACCGTAGCAAAGGTTGACCAAAGGATCTACAATTCATTCCAACTCTGAAATTTTATAAATTTATGAATAAAGTATATGATATAATTGATATAGAACCAGCCTTATAGTAAAGAAGACCCAGGTTCAAGTCTCAACTCTGACATATATTGACTGTGCAAGTAACAGAGCCTAGGCAAGTAACTTAAATCTTTTAGTTAAAGTCTAATCTTTCCATATAAAATCTCTTAGATCTGTTTCAAAAATATTTTCAGATTCAAAAATATTTTTAGATTTCTGAACTTTCAGATATGTGCAACATATAAAATTCATACATTATGACCTTGTAAACGAGGCTTCTTTTTTTCTCCTTCAATCTCTATACAGAATTATCTCTCCAATTCCTCTAAGTTGGCCCTTCTGGTGCTCCATCATTTATCAATTGCAAGTATGAAGTATTGTGTATGAATGTCTCATGTGACAAGTTATGATGCCAAAGTCTAATTTTTGGTAATATAGGAGAGAAATGAAAGGAAAAAAGGCACCATCTCTCTCCTTTGAGCCTATTCTTTCAAATTGATGGTTCTCATGACTTGACACAGCTCCCATGCCTATAATGAATTCCATTCTTCATCTCTGCTTTTTAGAATCCCTAGTTTTCTTAAAAACCCACCTCAAATGTTATCTCCTTCATGAGGTCTTTTCCAAATTAATTAAAAAATTTAAAAAAATACAAAATATATAAAAAGTGAGCTCAGGCTGATTTTTTGAAAAGGGCAGAATTAGCAGCTCTTCTGATTGGAAAATTTGTTTCCTTTTAGTTTACAGGATTCAATTCCACAATTCCTTGAGTTTCACATTTTGTCCTCCCCCTTCCCTCCCCCCCCATGGCGGCTTATAGTCAAGTATAGGATCTGTAAATACTTTCACATTATACATTAGTCAGGTTATAAAGATGGATTGTACCCGCTGGAATGAAAAATGGTAAAGAGGACATAAAACCAAATAAGAGAAGGAGAAAGATCAGGTATTTTGCTTCCACCTGGATATATAAACTTAGTTCTTTCTAATTCTTTCTCTGGATGCACATTATTTTGTATTTATTTATGTGAATTCATGTTATTCCCTCCCCTCCCCTAATAGAATTTAAGCTCTTTGAGGACATTTCATTTTCATCTATATGTCCCCAGCATAAAGCATAATATTTGGTACATTTTGTTGTTCAATTATTTCAGTTGTATCTGACTCTTTGTGATCTCCTTTGGGGTTTTCTTGGCAAAGATGCTGGAGTGGTTTGCCATGTCCTTCTCCAGCTCATTTTACAGATGTGGAAACTGAGGCAAATGGGGTTAAGTGATTTGCTCAGAAGCTAGATGTGAACCTGTGAATATGAGTCTTCCTGTCTTAAGGCCTGGCACTCAATCCACTGTGCTACCTAGCTGACCATTTGGTATACAGGAGGTACCTAAAAAATGTTTGTTGAATGTTTTAAAGAGAATTCTATTTAGGTGTGGGTTAGACTAATTGATCCCTGAGGTCCCTTTCAATTAAGATTTTATGATTCTATGTACTATATAACACCTGTATTCCCACATACACAACCCCCAGAATAGCTATCTCAAGTTTGATTTGTCACATCCACATCCCACCCTTGTCAACGCATGTATGTTTTATTTAGTTAACCCAAGGACACAACTAGTTAAAACAAAGAAATTTAATGAAATCGCCGAGTAGGAAAATTTGAAATAGAGCATTCTTCCCATAAATGGAGTAAAACTCTACAACAAATACACTCATCTTCATTGGGGAAAGTGAGTATGCAGAGGGTGTCCATGTATGGAGAGCCTATGGTTACTATATACATTAGGCTTGATCACTACTTTTTGGCACCGAGACTAACCAAAGCAGCTGGCCCTTCTGTGTTGGGAGAAGGAGTTGACTCACCAGGAATTTACTATGCCAGTGAAATCATGGGTCTGGTTAAGAAAAAAACTGGCAAAAATGTCCTTTGACACAAGATACTTGTCCAAAACACCCAAATAATCCTCAAAAAGTAAAGCAACAGCACAAAATACACTTTGTTCAAACAGTTAAGTAAGATTACATAAAAGAATGTTTAAGACTGATAATATATTTCACTGTTCATTTTTGTATTTTCCCAATGTAGTATACCCTTTCTCAGTTAGTTA
>NW_027187361.1:301207-305726 GCF_028583685.1 Petaurus breviceps papuanus
GCTTAGAAGTCACCTGACCTTACAGGAATCTGGGCCTTAGAGCAATGGAGACTCTCCCCAGTGGCACCTCAGCACAAGATATAGCAAATAAGGACAAAACTGCTTTCCTGGCCTTGCATTGAACACCCACATGTTTCTGTGTTCTTTGTCTCTGAGATAGATTCCAGGCTTAGATTGTGAGCCCTCCTCCCCACTAATGAGAGTGAAGGCTAGTTGGGGGTTGGGGTTTCTTCTTTTTGGGGGTATATAACAATGGGTTTCCTTCCATATGTTTCACTCCCTGGCAGATGCCATTTGAAGCAACAGGGACAGTGCCCTTTCTCATGAGAAAGAATAAAGACCTTTTCTGATCTCTGACTCAGACTCCAAACTCTCTTATCTCACATATTAACATATAATCAATATAAAGATACATACCATAATGTATGTATAATATAATAAATATATATAATATAATAAATGATGAGGTATGGGCTCTGGGAATCCTCTCTAGCTCTCCTTGAGTCCTTGAGGTCCAGGCTCTGGGAACCTCCCTTGGACTCCATTAAACTGTCTCATTTGATAAGGCATTTGCATGAGGCAATAAGCCTTAGATTGTGGCTGGGCCCAGACCTCTAGCCTAGTTACTAACTGCTAACTACTAACTCCAGCCTAGTTACTAGCCTAGCCTTACATTGTTCATCTCCTTCCCACCCCTGAGCCTATCAAAATATCGATTCACCCTTAAACTGGCCTAGCCCACCATTGTCTTTAGTCTCCAGTGGCCTCCCACCCTTAATCACTCATTGACCTCATTAACTTCTCCTGAAGACCCTCCCCAAACTCCTCCCCTAGACCACCCCTAGATTCCTCCCACACCCTTCTGTATATAAGACCCCATCCTGTCTTCATGTTTGTGAGAGCCCCATAGAATTACCTAGAACAGACTTATTGTGTCCAATACAAGCGAATTTTTAATAAACTTTACTTTTCTTTGGCTGAGAAGACTTGAGTCGAATTCATTCAGCAGGACCCTGCGTGTTGGTATTTTGGGGGCTCCAGAGCAACCCTAACCCTCTTTGTGGGTAACATCTTCAATAAAATTATATATAATTTTAAAAATTCTGAACCTATAATCAATCCTCCAAGAGTTGGGAAATATGCTTCATTATCAGTCTTCTGAAGGAATAATTAATAATTTTATTGATCATAGTTCTTAAGTTTTTTAAAAGTTATTTTCCTCTAAAATATTGTAGTTATTGTATCAATGGTTCTCTTGGTTCTAATCACATCATTCTGAATCAGTCAATGTAAGTCTTCCCAGATTTCTTATCATATCATAGCTATCATTTATGGCACAACAATATTCCCTTATATTCATATACCAAAATTTGTTCAGTCTTTCCCCAGTTGGTGGGTACAAAACTTTGTTTTTAGTTCCTTGCTATAACAAAAAATGTATGTTTTATATAAAATGTATATATAAACATATATATGAAACAAAAATATACTGCTATTAATATTTTTGTACATATGTTGGTGGGTTTTTTTAAATCTTTGATCTTGTTGGTATTATAAAACTAGTAGTGGCATCCCAAGGTCAAAGTGAATGCACAATTTAGTGACTTTTTGGATGTATGACAACTTCCGGGTATTTCCAAAACAGACTGGGTTCTAGACCCTCTCTTCCCCTTTGAAAGTTCCCACGAATTTCAGTAACCCAGCTCCTGAGCCATCCCACACATTACCACCTAAATAGGCAATAACCCTTTCAACAGTTCTTTCATTGTGGCCCTGGCCCAAACCTTCATTCTCTGTTACCTCTGAACCACCTCAGCCCTTCATTGTCTGTTTCCTCCAGACCACTCCAGGCTATTTCCCACCCTTAATCTCACCTAGACCCTTTCTCTCTTACTTCCTGGTCACCCCAGGCTATTGGCCACTCCCAGATTACATCCAGATCTTCCCACGGTCTTTCTGTATAAAAATGTCCATCTTGCCCCAGTTCAGATTCTTAAAATCTAGCCTACTTGTATTGGTATTGTGTGGGGTATGGAGACCCTACCCTAAACTGACTACTGAAGGTGAAAGCAGGAAGTTTTATTGAATTTTGAGAGAAATGGGCGAAGTCAAAGCTGGGTTATATAGCTGAAAACGGAAAAACTGCAACCCTCCCCTTCCTCATGTAATCTTTTAAATTGATTGGTTATTCTGTTAGCATTCCCTTATTTGGCAGGTGGGGAGACAAGGGGGTTTCCAGAGTTTTGTTTTCCCCAAGGTCCCCGGCTTCTGATAGCTAGAAACTGAGGTCTGAAGACTTTTAGTACTTTAGCAAATAGTCCACTTGAGAAACCACATTTTGTTCTACACAGTATCACAGAGAGTGCAGACTCACTAGAAATCTCACCTACCCCAACTGGTGTTTTAATAAACCTTGTCTTGGACTGAAAGAAGGCTTGAGTGGTTGAATTGTTTCAAGGCATGCCCACACTCTTTGCTCTTGCATTTTGGGGCTCCCAGCACCCTAGACAGCAACAAGACCACTTCATATCAAATCAAAAGTGCATTAGTATACCTGTCTTCTCACAGGCCCTGCAGCAATTATGATTCTTTATTTTTTTTTTGTTCATCTTTGTCAATCTGATATAAGATAAGGTGGAAGTTGAGTTGTTTTAATTTGCATTCCTCTAGTTATTAAAGAGTTGGAATAATTTCTCATATAACTTGGTAGTTTACATTTTTTCTTTCTAGAACTGCTTATTATATATCAATTGGTCATTTATCTACTGGGGAATGACTCTTATTCTGATAAGGTTGGGTCAATTGCCTAAATATCCTAGATATCAGATATTTATCAGAGAAACTGCTGCAAAGATTTAATCCCTCAGTTAATTTTTCCCCTCTTAAATCTAAATGGATTGATTTTGTTTGTACAAAAACTTTTCAGCTTTATGTAATCAAAATTGCTAGTTTCATCTTCTATTATCCTCTCAATTACTTGTTTGTAGGGCATAAAGGAGTGAGACAGAAGATCCCTGAGATTAAAATTGGAAGTGGATTTTATTACCAAGGGACTACCGGGGTGACATACCCAAATCAGACAGTGAATCGGCATGAATAGTATGCCGGTTTTTAAAGAGATTACAATAGTCACGTTATGTAAGCTGAAACTACAATCAGTGATTGGTCAGTGTATATTTGAATTTTCCCTCACTGGAGAAGTTTTTCCTAGGCTGAGGGTACAGGGAACTCAGAATGGGTAGAGATGGAGAACACCTGGTAGGGGATTTCGGGAGCAGGGGATGGGGGAAAATGGAGCAGGGATTTTACCCTAGGCTGAAACCCCCACACATGGATCAATTAGGAGAGGGAAGGGTGTAGTTTGTGCTGAAATTCCTGTTTACAGATCAGTTAGGGGAAGGGAAGGGTGAAGTTATGCTAAAATGCCTGCTTACAGATCAATTAAGGGAATGGAAGGTGGAGTTGTGCTCAACAATTGAGTCCAGAACTTTCTACCTAATCAAAGTCATGAAAGTTATCACCTTCCTTTCTCCTTTACTGTGTTTATGATATGACTTTTTTATGTCTAGGTCAAATATCCAATTGAAGCTTATTGTGGCATATATTGTTGATGGGGTACAGGCTCTGAGAAACCCCTTGAACTTGATTGAATCTTTCTACTTGATGAGGCATTTGCCTGAGCCCCTAAGCCTTTCATTATAGCTAGGCCCAAATCTTTGTTACTTTTAACCTGGCCTAACCTTCCATTGTCTAGCTATCTCCCACCCTTGATCCTATCAAAATATCTATAGAGATCTGTTACCCTTAAACTAATCTCGCCCTTCATTGTCTGTCATCTCCAGGCAGCCTTCAGCTATTTTCCACCCTTAATCCCATTACTTGAGTCTGACCTCAGTTTCATCAAGGATCCTCTGAAAGACCCTCCCTAAACTCCTCCTCTAGACCATCCCTAAATCCTCTCTACAATTTTTTTGTATATAAGATCCATCTTGTCTCCATGAAGGGGCTGAGAATTCAATCTAGCCAGACTCATTCTGTGTCAGATTAGTCTGGCCCGATTGACCAATACAAGCATCACAGATACTTAGGCTCTATAAGACTCTCCCCATTATGGCGAATCTTTAATAAACTTTGCTTTACTTTGACTGAGAGAAGACTTAAGTCGAATTCATTTGGTGGAACCCAGTGTGTTGGTATTTTGGGGTCTTGAGTACCCCTAAACCCTAAACCTCAATACTGTGTAGCAGCAAGCACCCCGGTGTCCCCAGGGTGGCTGCTCACACAGGTTCTTGGATCTGCTTTGTTAAAGGAAAGCAACTCAAAATGGGTTAACAAGCTTACTTTAATCAGTCAGACATATATCGTTTACCTTGTTCAGGGGAAAAAGGTCAGCACCCCAAACTTCAAAATATACAGGCAGAATTATCAAGACATTAACAGATCAAGTAGACAGCTTTCCAAACTGTCCAACCATTACATCCATACCCAGTCAACATCTGGGTTTCCACGTCTGGGTTTT
>NW_027187361.1:306126-321799 GCF_028583685.1 Petaurus breviceps papuanus
CATAGAACACTTCTCAAAGTGAGTCCCAAAACAAAGCTACACATCAGGGCTTATATAGCCTTCTCCTGGCTCAGAGAATGTAACAACCTTATTGACTCACTGGCCAATCAAGAAGTATCTACTGAAAAACAAGCCTCCCACCCCAGGCTCCAGGTGCACTTTAGCCTAGGGGCAGGGAAGATCTTTAAAATTTACATTCGCATTACACACTGTGAGAGGTTGCCTTAAACCTAATTTCCTCCAAATGGTTTTATAATGTTCTAAGCAGTTTTTGTCCAATAGTGAGACCTTGCCTAAGTGTTGGTGTTCCTGAATTTGTTTACACTGTGCTGCTAATTTGATTACTTTTGGGTATTGTGTCTTTAATCTGTATACATCTGATCCCCTTTTCTCTTTTTTTCCTAGTACCAAATGGTTTTGAGGATTACAGTTTTGGAGTATACTCTGAGATTCAGTATGGCTAGGTTCCCCTCCCTTCTTATTTTTGGGATTCTTGACCTTTTGTTACTCCAGATGAATTCTGTAATATTTTTCTAGTTCTATAAAAATATCCTTTGATAGTTTATTATGACATTAAATTTGTAAAAAAAAATTAGGTAATACTATTGCTTTTATCATATTAAAATGACTCAACTATGGGCAGCCAGTGAATGAACAAATGAATGCAAAATCCTCTAGAAAGCATTTATAATGAGCCAAGCTCTGTGATAAGGGTTAGGGAAACAGACAATCCAGTGACACTGGTCTCCACACATAAGACTCCATCTCTCTGTTGCGGGTATTTTCTCTGGCTGCCCGCCCCTCCTCCCCAACACTCTCCCTCCTCTGTTCTCCTGACCTCCCCAGCTTCCTTTAAGTCCCAACTAAAATTCTGTCTTCTACAAAGTCTTCCCCAATCCCTCTTTTTTTTTAAACTTTAATTTATTAATTTGTTTGTTTCCTTTTAGTTTACTGGATTCAATTCCACAATTCCTTGAATTTCACATTTTGTCCCCCTCCCTCCCCTCCCCCCCCATGGCAGCTTATTATCAAGTATAGGATCTGTAAATACTTTCACATTATACAACGGTCAGGTTATAAGGATGGATTGTACCAGCTGGAATAAAAAATGGTAAAGAGGACATAAAATCAAATAAGAGAACAAAAAAGATCAGGTATTTTGCTTTCACCTGGATATAAATTTAGTTCTTTCTAGTTCTTTCTCTGGATGCACGTTTTTCTCTCCATCATGCGTCTTTTGGGATTGACTTATATCCCTGTATTGTTGAGAAGAGTCCAGTCTATCAAAGTTGGTCATCACACATACGTTGTGTCTGTAATTGTGTACAAATTCCTCCTGGTTCTACTCTTCTCACTCAGCATCAGTTCTTTTAAGCCTCTCCAGGTAAATATGAAGACCGCCTGCTCCCCATTTCTTATGGCGCAATAGTATTCCATAACATGCATATACCACAACTTGTTCAGCCATTCCCCAATTGATGGGCACCCCCTTAATTTCCAATTCTTTGCCACAACAAAAAGAGCTGCTATAAACATTTTTGTACATATGGGTCTTTCTCCCATTTCTATAATCTCTTTGGGATATAACCCTAGGAGTGGTATTGCTGGATCAAAGGGTATGAAAGTATTTATAGCCCTTTGGGCATAATTCCAGATTGCTCTCCAGAAAGGCTGGATCAGTTCACAACTCCACCAACAATGCATTAGTGTTCCAGTTTGCCCACATCCTCTCCAGCATTTGTTATTTTCCTGTTTTGTCATCTTAGCCAATCTGACTGGTGAGATGTGGTACCTCAGAGTTGTTTTGATTTGCATTTCTCTAATCAATAGTGAATTAGAGCATTTCTTCATGTGCTTATAGATAGCTTTAATTTCTTTCTCCGAAAACTGCCTGTTCATATCCTTTGACCATTTATCAATTGGGGAATGACTTGTATTCTTATACATTTGACTCAATTCTCTGTATATTTTAGAGATGAGTCCTTTGTCAGAGACATAGGTTGTAAAGATTCTTTCCCAATTTCCCACCTCCCTCTTAATCTTGGTTACATTGGCTTTATTTGTACAGAAACTTTTCAATTTCATGTAGTCAAAATTATCCATTTTACATTTTATAATGTTCTCTAATTCCTGTTTTGTCATAAAGTCATTCCCTCTCCACAAGTCTGATAGGTAAACTATTCCTTGTTTTAGCTGACTGCTTACAGTATCAACCTTTATACCTAGATCATGAACCCATTTAGACTTGATTTTGGTATATGGTGTTAGATAATGGTCTATGTCCAGTTTCTGCCATACTATATTCCAGTTTTCCCAGCAGTTTTTGTCAAACAGTGAGTTCTTATCCCAAAAACCAGGGTCTGGGGGTTTATCAAACAATACATTACTGTAGTCGTTGACTTCTGAATCTTGTGTGCCTAATCTATTCCATTGATCCACTTCTCTATTTCTAAGCCAGTACCAGGTAGTTTTGATGACTGCTGCTTTATAGTACAGATTGAAATCTGGTAAAGCTAGTCCACCTTCCCTAGCATTTTTTTAAAATAATTCCCTTGATATTCTGGACCGTTTATTCTTCCAGATGAATTTTGTTACTATTTTTTCTAACTCAATAAAGTAGTTTTTTGGTAAATTAATTGGTATGGCACTAAATATATAATTTAATTTAGGTAAAATTGTCATTTTTATTATATTAGCTCGACCCAGCCATGAGCAATTGATATTTTTCCAATTAGTTAGATCTGACTTTATTTGTGTGAAAAGTGTTTTGTAATTATGATCATATAGGTCCTGGGTTTGTTTTGGCAGGTAGATTCCCAAATATTTTATAATGTCTACAGTAACTTTAAATGGGATTTCTCTTTCTACTTCTTGCTGTTGAATTTCATTGGAAATATATAGGAATGCCAAGGATTTATGTGGGTTTATTTTATATCCTGCAACTTTGCCAAATTTATTTATTGTCTCAAGCAGTTTTTTACTTGATTCTCTAGGATTCTCTAAATATATCATCATATCATCTGCAAAGAGTGATAGCTTGGTCTCTTCTTTGCCTAACTTGATTCCTTTGATTTCTTTTTCTTCTCTAATTGCTACTGCTAACATTTCTAGTACCAGATTGAATAAGAGGGGTGATAGTGGACACCCTTGTTTCACCCCTGATCTTATGGGAAATGCTTCCAGCTTCTCCCCATTACATAGAATACTTGCTGATGGCTTTAAATAGATGCTACCTATTATTTTAAGGAAGGCTCCATTTATTCCTATACTTTCTAATGTTTTTAATAGGAATGGATGTTGTATTTTGTCAAAAGCCTTTTCTGCATCTATTGAGATGATCCTGTGGTTTCTGCTAGTTTTATTGTTGATATGATCAATTATACTGATGGTTTTCCTAATATTAAACCATCCTTGCATTCCTGGAATAAATCCTACCTGATCCAAGTGTATTATTCTTGACATAAGTTGCTGTAGTCTTTTGGCTAGTATTTTATTTAGAATTTTTGCATCTATATTCATGAGGGAGATTGGTCTATAATTTTCTTTCTCTGTTTTATCTCTTCCTGATTTAGGTATCAGTACCATATTTGTGTCATAAAAAGAATTTGGTAGGACTCCTTCTTCACTAATTTTCCCAAATAATTTGTAGAGTATTGGAATCAATTGCTCTTTAAATGTTTGATAGAATTCACTAGTGAATCCATCTGGCCCTGGAGATTTTTTCCTAGGGAGGTGACTGATGGCTTGTTCAATTTCTTTTTCTGAGATGGGATTATTTAAGTAATTTACTTCCTCTTCAGTTAATCTGGGCAACTTGTATGTTTCTAAATACTCATCCATTTCCCTAAGATTGTCAAATTTATGTGCATACAATTGGGAAAAATAATTCCTAATTATTGTTTTGATTTCCTCTTCATTGGAGGTAGATTCACCCTTTTCATTTTTGATACTCATAATTTGGTTTTCTTCTTTCTTTTTTTTATCATATTGACTAAGGGTCTATCAATTTTGTTGGTTTTTTTCATAAAACCAGCTCTTGGTTTTATTTATTAGTTCAATAGTTTTCTTAATTTCGATTTTATTAATCTCTCCTTTAGTCTTCAATATTTCTAGTTTAGTATTTAATGGGGGATTTTGAATTTGTTCTTTTTCTAGGTTTTTTAATTGCATGCCCAATTCGTTGAGCTCCCTTTTCTCTAATTTAATCATGTATGCATTCAGGGATATAAAACTTCCCCTAAGAACTGCCTTTAATGCATCCCACAGATTTTGGTATGTTGTCTCATTATTATCATTGTCTTGAATGAAATTACTGATTGTTTCTATAATTTCTTGTTTGACCCACTCATTCTTTAGGATTAAATTGTTTAATTTCCAGTTAGTTTTTAGTCTGTCTTTCCCTGGCCCTTTATTGCATATAATTTTTATTGCATCATGATCCGAGAACGATGCGTTTAATATTTCTGCCTTACTGCATAGAATTGTGAGGTTTTTATGCCCTAGAATATGGTCAATTTTTGAGTATGTGCCATGAACCGCTGAGAAGAAAGTATATTCCTTTTTATCCCCATTCAGTTTTCTCCAGAGATCTATCATACCTATCCTCTCTAAAATCCTATTCACCTCCTTAACTTCTTTCTTGTTTATTTTGAGGTTGGATTTATCAAGTTCAGATAGGGGGAGATTAAGGTCTCCCACTAGTTTAGTTTTGCTATCTATTTCTTCCTCTAATTCCTTTAGCTTCACCTCTAGGAATTTAGATGCTACACCACTTGGTGCATATATGTTAAATAGTGATATTGCTTCATTCTCGATGGTGCCTTTTAACAGGATATAGTTTCCTTCCTTATCTCTTTTAATTAGGTCAATTTTTGCATTTGCTTTATCTGAGATAAGGATTGCTACCCCTGCTTTTTTTACTTTAGCTGAGGCATGATATATTTTACTCCAACCTTTTACCTTTACCTTGTGTGTATCCCTCTGTTTCAGATGTGTTTCTTGTAAACAGCATATTGTAGGATTATGATTTCTAATCCATTCTGCTATCCATCTCCGTTTTATAGGAGAGTTCATTCCATTCACATTTACAGTTATGATTGTTATCTGTTTCTTTCCCCTTATCCTATTCCTGCCCTTGTTAATGTTCATATTTTTCCTCCCTTCTCCCTTCCTCCCCTTAATAGTTTTCCTTTTGACCACCGCCTCCCTCAGTGTTCCCTTTTCGGCCCCCTTCCCTTTTCCTCCCCTTTTCCCCTTACTACTTCCCTCTCTACAAACCACTCCCACCCCCCTTTTGTAACCCTTCCCCCCTCCTACTTCCTGTAGGATATTGTTATACTTAATGAGGTATGCTATTTTTTCTTCGAATCAAGAATGACAGGAACAGATCTCATTCGAAGCTCCTCTCCCTCCCCTCTTTCCCTCTAAAATGATGTGTGTTCTCCTTGTTTACCTTTCTAAGTCACTGTTGCTTCTCATAATTGGAGGTTGAATTTTCCATTGAGTTCTGGCTTTTTTATCAAGAAGGTCTGGAACTCTGTTATATCATTGAATGACCATCTCTTTGCCTGGAAGAATATGCTCAGTCTCGCTGGGTATGTGATCCTTGGTTGTAATCCGAGCTGTTTTGCCTTCCTGAAAATTGTATTCCACTGCCTCCGATCTTTCAGTGCGGAGGCTGACAAATCCTGTGCAATCCTCACTGTGGACCCTCGATATCTGAATTGTTTGTTTCTGGCCGCTTGAAGTATTTTCTCTTTTATCTGGTAGTTCTGGAGTTTGGCCACAACATTTCGAGGATTTTTCAGTTTGGGATCTCTTACAGCAGGTGTCCGGTGGATTCTGTCGATTTCTATTTTCCCCTCAGGTTCAAGTATCTCAGGGCAGTTTTCCTTAACGAGCTCTTGGAGAATGTTGTCCAGGCTCATTTTTTCATCATAATTTTCTGGTAGGCCTATGATTCTCAGATTATCTCTCCTGGATCTGTTTTCCAGGTCAGTTATTTTTTCTTTGCGGTATTTTACCTCTTTTTCTAATTTTTCATTTTTGTTGTTTTGCTTGGCTACTTCTTGGTTCCTCATAGAGTTATTTGTTTCCATTTGTTTAATTCTGGTTTTTAGCAAATCATTTTCCTTGGTTAATTTTTGAAGCTCCTTTTCCATATCATACACTTTTCTTTTTAGAGAGATGTTTTCCTCATTATAATGCTTTTCGAATTCTGCTATTTTTGTTTTGAGAGAATTATTCATTTTCTCTTCTATCTCTCTCATTTTGCTTTCAAAGTTCCTTTTGATCTCATCTAGGAGAGCCTTCTGTGCTTGGGATCCATTCCCTGTAGAAGTTTCAGCTGTGGGTGTGAAGTCCACATTGTCTCCCTCTGAGGTTGGTTCCTCCCTCTGAGGATAGTAGGACTCTAGAGTCTTTGTCTTTGTAGTCTGCTTTCTACCCATTTTGAGGCAGGGTCCTAACCATGCCCTTCCTCTAGGATCCCAAGCCTTTACTGTAGAGGGTTTTGCCCTGGACAATAGTTACTATATTTTCAGGGTCAGAGGGGGGGTTTGGAGCAAGTGGGGTTCACTCTGTCATCCTCGTCTTTGGAGGTCCTGAAAGGGGCTTTTAAAAAAAAGATTTCTGTGCTATGATGTGGTAGCCCCAGGAGTGTTTGCTGTCCAGTATAGGGGCCTCTGTCTTTGCTTCTTACCTTGCTCTTTCCAGTCCCAGCCCTTTGGTGATAGGCCTGGTAGTGGACCTTGTGGTTGGTGGGAAGACTTGCCCTCAGAGTTGATCAGGCCCCTTCCTGGCCTTCGTCTGCCACCGCGCCTTCCCGGCTCGCGTCAGCCAGCCGCAGTGCCGCCGCTGCCGCGCCTACCCGGCCTGCGACCACCACATCACCCCCTCCCCAATCCCTCTTAAGTTCAATGCCTCTCTTCTTCTAATTATTTCCTAGTTATTCTGAATATAGCTTGCTTTATATATCTTTGTTGGCATATTGCCTTCCCCCTTAAATTATAAATTCCTTGAAGATACCTCAAGGATCTCAAAACTGTCTTTACTGATGAGGTACAGGCTTTGGGAATCCCCTTGAACTCTGATTAAATCATCTCATTTGATGAGGCATTTGCATGAGGCCATAAGCTTTACATTGTGGCTGGGCCCAAACCTCTGTTACCAGCCTAGCCCTCCACTGTCCATCTACTTCCCACCCTTGAACCTATCAAAATATCAATCTACCCTTGAACTGGCCTAGCCCACCATTGTCTGCAGTCTCCAGGTAGCCTCCAGCAACTTCCCACTCTTAGTTACTCATTGACCTCATCTGACTCCTCCTGAAGACCCTCCTCAAACTCCTCCCTAGATCACCCCTAGATTCCTCCTCCAGCCCTTCTGTATATAAGACCCCATCTTGTCTCCATGTGGTATGAGAGCCATAGAATTTTCTAGCACAAACTTACTCTGTGCCAATACAATCAAACTTTTGTTTTTTTGCTTTTTGGAGTGTAATTGGGGTTAAGTGACTTGCCCAAGGTCACACATACAAGCGAACTTTTAATAAACTTTGCTTTCCTTTGGCTGAGAAGACTTGAATCGAATTCATTCGTCAGGACCCGGCGTATTGGTGTTTTGGAGTCTCATGCACCCCTAACCCCTATACTCAATCATTTTATGATGACCTCTTTGTTTACCTCTTTTTGTATCCCTACTGCTGAGCAGAGTACCTGACATTAGGCACTTAAAAAATGTTGATTGAATGACATTTTCATGCCAGTTTTTATTTAAGGTGCTATGTACAGCATACATATCTTTATATATTTTATATAAATATATTATATATTATATTATTTATATGTAAATATATAATATAAATTTCTGTGTGTGTATCACGTCATTAAGTAATCACCAACTATCATGTCTAACTTTTGGAAGATTTTATTCAAGCCCTTAACTTCCTTCTTTTTTTACTTTTTTTTAAAGGTCTCTAGGACTGAGAAGGGAACATTATGATCTCCAATTATTATAGTTTTGCTGTTTATTTCTCCCTGTAATTTGATTCACTTTTCCTTTAAGTTTGTTGCTGCTGAGTCATTTTTCAGTCATGTTCAATTCTTTATGACTCCTTTTGGGATTTCCTTGGCAAAGATACTAGAACTAAAGTGGTTTGCCATTTCCTTCTCCAGCTTATTTTTCAGATGAAGAAATAGAGGCAAGCAGGATTAAGTGACTTGCTCAGTGTTTGAGGCCAGAGTTAAACTCATGAAAATGAACTTTGCTGATTCCAAGTTCAGTGTCCTATCCACTGTTCTGCCTTGATGCCCTTTCCTTTAAGTACTTAATCGCCACTAAGGTGATACCATCAGAAGTTAGTATGAAACACCTCCCCAAAAATCTGAGATACATTCTACATTCAGAGTCAAGGAGAGAACTTGGAGAGCACATATGGCAAAGGTGTAAAGGTGTAATTCACAGTTCATGGCTGCTAGGAGTTCTTTTCTCTCATTTGTGGAGTTTCACTTAAAGCCTTTAGCCTTGTTTTGTTGGGGGGGGGAAGACCTTGTAGATACACTTTGTTGTTAGTTTTGAGTTGTTTCACTTTTTTCAGACTCTTTGTGGCCCCATTTGGGGTTTTCTTGAAAGATACTGGAGTGGTCTGCTATTTCCTCCATCAGCTAGTCTTAGAGATGAAGAATTGAGGCAAACAGAGTTAAGTGACTTACTCAGGGTCACATAGCTAGTAAGTATCTGAGGCTGCATTTGAGCTCAAGTCTTCCTGACTCCAGGCCAAACAGTCCACTGCACCATCTAGAAGCACCATAGACACTACTGAAGAGGTTACCCACTAAGAGGGTTAGGGTTGCTCTGGAGACCCCAAAATACCAACACACCTGTTGAACCTGTTGAACATTCCTGCTGAAATGAATTTGACTCAAGTCTTCTCAGCCAAAGAAAAGTAAAGCTTATTAAAAGTTCGCTTATATTGGACACAGAGTAAGTCTGTGCTAGGTCATTCTACGGAGATCTCCCCATTCTAAGGCATTCTCACAAACATGAAGACAGGATGGGGTGTTATATGCAGAAGGTTCTGGGAGGAATCTAGGGGTGGTCTAGGGGAGGAGTTTGGGGAGGGTCTTCAGGAGGAGTTAATGATGTCAAAGAGTGATTAAAGGTGGGAAGTCATGGAGGCCACCTGGAGACCACAAACAATGTTCTAGGGTGGGAAGTCTAGTAAGTCTAGTAACAGAGGGTGGGAAGTCTAGTAACAGACTTGCCTCATGCAAATGCCTCATCGAATGGGATTATTTAATCAAGAATCCAAGGGAAGTTCCCAGAGCCTGTACCTCAAGGACTCAAGGAGAGCTCAGGGGGGCTCCCAGAGCCCTTACCTCATCCCTACCATCCTCTGATTTGTTCTATTTAGGATACTGATGGGAAGATAGGAAGTTCACCATCCTATGAACCCTTCTAAACCAGAAGATGCTTTTCCAGTCAAAGGAGATAGGAGGAAACCTAGACAGGACTGAGATATTTTCTCCCCTCCCCCAACCCAGTTAGTTTCTTTTGGGGGCTTGGTCAGAAATCTGTACTCACTTCCATTTCCAGAATTCCTCCCATCTAGACTTGGCAGTTAGTGCTTGTATACAGCACTAGAGGGTGGAAGGAACCCCCTAGCCAGTTAGTAGAGGCATCTTTTCTGGCATCATTTTCCTTTGTCAAATAGTTTTCAAAGACTTTTCTCACTTAGTCTTAAGAGTGATGATTGATTGAATGAAAGAAATGTGTTTTCATCTTGTTAAGATATCTAGGGTAAAATGGAGTGCAGTAGTTTTGACCCTCCCATACAACATTCAAAGTTTTCTTCTGTTTAGCACAATAATAGCCTCAGTTCTTGAACTGAGACATTTGGCCAGGGCCAGGCACTGTTCTCCTGACATTTTTTTCCTGGGTTATTTGTGAGACAGCTGGGCTCCTCGAGATCCTCTTCTGACATATCACGACCTTAAGTGGAAGTGTCCTAGTAATATACTTTTTATTTAATTACTACTAGCTGATTTATTTTATTCCACATACCAATTTTTTAAAAAGCATTTTTACCTTTCTAAGACATATTTACATTTTCTCTATTTAAAAATAATTTTCTTCAGTTTTCTAAATTTTTAACATAATTTTATAAATTTGCCACTTCTAAAAAAAAGAAAAAGAGAAATTTCTCCAAGTGTGATGGCACAGTCCTATAATCTCTGCTATTGGGAAATTGAGGCTTTTGGATCAATAAAGTTCAGGAGTTCTGAGCTGCAATGGGCTAAGATGATTGGGTGTCTATACTTGGTTTGGCACCTATATATAGTGAGCTCTTAGAACCAGGAGACCACCAGGTAGCCTAAAGAGGGTCAAACTGGCCCAAGTCAAAAACAGAGCAGGTTTTTTGGGAGTGGGATTGGTGAGTTAGGGATACTCAATCTCTCTCTCTCTCTCTTTCTCTCTCTCACTTTCCAAATTAATATCACCTGCAATTTTTACTTAAAAGATTTTTGTTCCTTTAACACTCACAACAGCGTTAATTATGGTTAGACATTTCTCTCCACTTTTAGGATGATTTTGGGGATAGGAGGGAAGTGTTAGAACTCTGAGGCAAACTCCCAGTTTAGAACCTCCTACCACCTTCAATGAAGTTCAGTATCTTGTCGGTAACTTACATAATGTCTTGCTTAGAAACTCTGAGAGATTAATTAACTTGCCTAAGATCACACAGTATGTGTCAGAGGAAAACCTGAATTTGAGTCTTCATGACAACCAGGCCATTCCTCTAGCCATTAGGCAAAACATTCTTATTCTTTTTTGCAGCCTGGCAAATCATTAGACTTCTTCTAAGAATAATGGTGTGGTTCTTCTTTTATTTATTTTTTTTTTTAGGAAATTCATAATTTTAAAAATGCCAAATTTCATTAGAGGATAGCAAAAATTGATGCAATTATTCCCCATCTGAGCTGAGAAAACCTTTGAAATATTTCTAAATTAATAAATGTTTAAATTAGGCTGTCTACATACAAAGAACTGCTAAATGGAGGTATGTATAGAATAATTTTACATTTGTATATGCGTATACACCCACACACATATATGCCTATTTGTGTATAATAGTAGCTATCTCTAGGGTGAGGAGGGGACAGGGAGGTGAGAAGAAAAAAAGAAAAAAGAAATTTATATGCGGCTAAATATAAATTAAATACAACTAAATATACAACTTTGCTATATATTTAGAAGGAATAACAGGTTGTACATGGTGGATTTGCAGTTTCATATTCAATCATCTTTTTTTTATTGTACTATGTGATGGCAATGCTTGTTATATTCCGTAAACTAAAAATTAAAAGAAAAAGAAAAAAATAAAGTGGCTAGTCTGAGAGGGGGGGAAAAAGAACCCCTGTACCAGGTTACAATGTTTCTCAGAATATTAGCAACCTTAGGATATGTAAAGCATATCAATTTAAAAACACAATCTTTATGTTTTTGTCATGTTTCCACGTGCCCCAAAATCCAAATTGTTTAGCTGTTGATTTTTTGATGAATGATCTTAAGATTTCAATATGGAAACCAGAGAATGAGGAAGGGTGGGATAAAGGAATGACCTGCTACTGACCCTTACTCCAATCATGAACTGAGGATCCAGGGTCAGGGAAAATAAGGAAGTAGCTGTCAAAGGACAATGACTCAGTCTGCTGCTGAATCAGGGCTTCATAAGAAGCATCTGAAATTCTCCATGGATGACCCATTCTAACCCCCTTTATTAGAGCAGGCAAGTAGGCAAGTTCTGCTGCGCATTTAAACCAAACCTAGTATGTTAGCCTTTGAAGAAGTCAAAGGGAAGATGAATTCAATAAACCCAAGGGAAAAAAAAAAAACTGGCAGGGAATGTCGAGAGCAATGAAATTGGATTTTATGCTTTCAGAAAAGAATGAAGAAATCAAGTTTTGGAAAGCGGTTTCATTTGGTCATGGTAATGATTTTCATGATTTTTGCAAGTGCATAATTGCAGCCTAGTTTCAGACTTTTGGGGATTTTGTTTCTAAGATCTGCAACCTGAATAGCTTAGGTTTACAAACTTTTGCCAGGCCCTAATTCTTTGGGAGTTGTGACAGGATTTGTAGCCCATTGTATCATTAAAGCATCCCACTTCCTCTCTGGAAATGGACTATCTTTCTGGTTTTCAGTGACTAATCCAACAGGATATCCAGTCCACTGTATTGGTGAAAGGAGAGGAGCACGGCCTATGAATATCAGGCCCTTGATTAAAATTGCAGAACAGGTGAAATTGCCTTGGTGAAGATATTAAAAAGTGAACATGGAATGGACTGAATTAAATTATTTAGGAAGTGGAGCTTGCTGTTCTACAAATAATTTTTCTGACCCTTAAAATTGGTTGGAAGTAGTATGCTGAAAGCATACTAAGGGGGAGAAAGCTAATATTTTTTTCTCTCTACCACCTCTGTTGGAGGATTGTCATTTATTATGTTTCCACAGATCAATATACTGGGAAAGAAAAGTCCCAATGTTTAAAATATCAACTTGTACTGCATAATAGAATTGACTCTGGGCAAATCATTTAACCTGCTTGCCTCAGTTTCCACATCTGTAAAATGAACTGGAAAAGGAAATGGCAAACCACTCCAGCATCTTTATCCAAGAAAACCTCAAAAGGGGTCACGAAGAGTCTGAAAAGACTGAAATAACTTGAACTACAACAAGCAAAGATGTGTAGAACTGGATGGGACTTTAGAGATGATTTTATTCAAATTCTTATTTTACAGATTGGGAAAGTGAGGCCCAGAGAGATTAAGTGACTTAACTAAGGTCACACAGTGGCAGAGGGTTTGTTAGTGATAATAAATACAGTTCTAACTACTTCTAGAGGGCTGTTTCTAATTTATCTTTCTTTACATACATTTAAGAATATTTTCATTGACAGCTTTTGTTTTTTACATCATATTATTTTCCAATTCTATTCCTCCTCTACTCTACAGAATGAGCCATGTCTTGAAGTAAAAATTTTAAAAGAAAGAGAAAAAAGAGCAGAAAAAATCTGGTCAACAAAAAACAACCAACACCCCCCCCCCCCAATCTAACTATATTCAGTATTTCACACCCATACATAGGCCCTCGACCTCTACAGAAAAGGAAGAAGGTGAATTTTGTCACCCCTTTTATGGGCTCAGTCTTCACCATTATAATTACATAGCATTCAGGTTTGTTTCAGAGCATTTAGTATTTCACATTGAATTCTGAAATGGATCTGTGATGTCATTAATTCAGGAATTTGCTCTAAAGATGCATATTCAATCCATCTATGTCTGCCCATTCCGTGCCAGTCTCATTCATGTTATCCCAAGGAGAAATCTATTGCAATTCAAATTTGAAATTTTAATTTTAAAGTCATTAAAAATTCAAAAAGTGAAAAAAAAAAACAAAACAAAAAAGAAAAAAATTCAAAAAGTGAATCCTCTTGGAAACACAATCAGGGTAACCCAGGATCTGGCAGCTTCTACACTGAGGGATTGAAGGGCTTGGAATATGATATTCCAGAGGTCAAAGGAGCTGGGATTAAAACCAAGGATCACCTACCCAGCAAAACTGAGTATAATGCTACACGGAAATATATGGTCGTTCAATGAAATAGAGGATTTTCAAGCATTCTTGATGAAAAAACCAGAGCTGGACAGAAAATGTTACTTTCAAATACAAAAATCCAGAGAAGCATGAGATGGTAAACAGGAAAAAGAAATCATAAGGAATTATTAAAGCTGAACTATTTAAATTCCTACATGGAAAAATGATAATGGTAATTCATAAAAGGTTTCTCAGTATGAAGATAGTTGAAGGGAATATATATGTATGTATGTGTATACATACATGTGTATGTATGTATAGGAGGATGTATGTATATACAAATATATATGTGAGTGTGGGCATTTGTATGTTCATGTATTCATAGACAGAGGGCACAAGATGAGTCGAATATGAAGGAATGATATCTAAAAAATAAAATTAAGAGGTGGAAGAGAAATTTATTGGAAGAAGGAGAAAGGGAGCAATAGATTAGGGTAAATTATCTCATATAAAAGAGGCAAGAGAAAACTGTTACAATGGAGGGGAAGAGCAGGAAGGTGAAAGGGAATGGGACAACCTGATTCTCATTGAATTTGGCCTAAGGATAGAATAACATAGAACTCAATAGGGCATCTTACCCTACAGGAAAATAGGAGGATAGGGGATAAGAGTGGGGAGGATAGAGGGGAGGGCAGATTGGGGGAGAGGGTAGTTAGAAGCAAACATTTTTGAAAAGGGATAGGGTAAAAGGAGAAAATAGATTAAGTGGGGGACGGGATAGGATAGAGGGAAATATAGTTAGTCTTTCACAATATAACTACTATGGAAATGATGTAGGTAACTACACATGTACAATCTATATTGAATTGCTTATCTTCCCAGTGGAGGTGGGCAAGGAGGGAAGAAGGGAAAAAAATCTGTAACTCAAAAGTTTTAAAAGCAAATGTTTAAAAATTTGTTGGTTTTTTTTTTTTACATGCAACTGGAACATAAGATATACAGGTACTAGGGTATAGAAACCTATCTTGCCCTACTAGAAAGTTAGGGGGGGTGAAGGGGCAGGATATAAGAGAGAACAGATTGGCGAAAGGGGTATTCAGTAGGTTTGCTATTTTGGGGTGGGAGATAGGGGAAAGATGGGGAGAGAAAAAATTATAACTCAAAATCTTGTGGAAATGAATGTTAAAAACTAAAAATAAATAAATTTTAAAAAAGAAAAGGAAAAAGGAAAAAAAGTGAATCTCCTGAAATGTAGGAACATTGTCCAGAAAAATACATTCATTGTTCCATGTTGAAAATAGCTGGTGTCCAATTTGGACAGTGTTTCTTGAAAATCACTTTTGAGTTTGACTTTATAGAGAGGCCTTAGTTGGAGGCTGTGAAGGTTAAAAGCCCTCTCCTGATAGGAAATTGATCTCTAGGCTGGAGGTTAAAGAAAAATGGCAGCCATTTTTTACTTGATGGTCAATCATAGCTTATGAACCATGGCAAAGTGGCTTAACTAAACCCAAAGCGGACGAGTAATTGGTATATTTCATTCATCTTTACTAGAACTTAATTTTTGTCCAGACCTGTGATTTCATCACTCTAGGGACTTCCCAGTAAAAAAAACTCCCTCAATCAATACAGATCAGCAACAAAACTGACTTTTGTATTTAAAAGAGTACTGCAGGGGGTACTGAGAGGTTAATGCCCTGCCCTCGGCCACAGTTAGCATGTGGCAAAAGCAGGACTGGAAACACCCAGTTCTTCCTGATTGTGAGGTCCCTCTTAATCCATCACAGCACTATGGCTCTCTTGTTAGATCCTATAGAGATGAAGGAAGGCTAGAGGCTGAGTTTCTTTTTTTTTAACTAAGCTTTAGGAATAGACCTTGGTGAATGAATTCAAAGCTTGGTTTGCCTTAATGAGACTGAAAAGCTCTATCTACCCATTTACTACTTCTATGATTGCTTTCTATCAGGAATTTTGCTAGCAGCCCTTAATAGCATCTTTTTAGAAATGTTCAGAAGGGAGAAGTTTCACGTGACTGGAGACCATCTCCGTTAGAAGTTGTTTCTGAGAGAGAAGAAAGCTC
>NW_027187361.1:321899-390960 GCF_028583685.1 Petaurus breviceps papuanus
ACCCACATGATCTTTCCTTGCCCAGCACATGATCTAATCCCTGAGGCCAGGGATCTTCGGGGGATGAGGAGACCTCCCCGGCTCTGGATTAAGCAAACCGGGCTGCAGATTTCTCTACCTACCACAGGCCTGCCTTTTCCATGGCATCTCCCAGGCTCGAGACCTTCTGTTGCCCCAACCGGGATGCAGCCACACAGCTGGTGCTGGCATTCCAGCCCCAGGTGTTTAACGGGGTATGCCTTGGCAGCGCCTCCTTCAACTTGCTGCTCAGTGTCTTACAGCTCCTTCCCAAGAAGAACCAGGGACCCAAGAAGCTCCCCCAAACTTCCTCTGCCACCATCCTGCTGTTCGTCTCTGCCTGTGATCTCCTGGGCTGCCTAGGTAAAGAGGGGTCTGTGGGGCTCACCACCTGCTCCTAAGAGGTGCAGGGGAGTCACTCTTGGGAGTGATCTCAAAGCACAACCTGAAGGCTGCTTTCCAGTCAGTCAGGATGAAATGGAGGAATGAAAAAGTTCTCCCCCACTTAATTCTGGGCCAAAAAGAGGAAAGCAATTTTTATTTTTAATTTCTTTGACCTGGATGATCAATGTAAGGATGCCAGACCAGCATAGTTTGAATGTATTTTCAAGTTATTGTTCTTGTAGGGGGAAATGTGATTTACAGTATGTTTTATAAATGCCTGGTCCCAGCCCTTAGCAGACCCTTACTAGACCCAAACTGCTTGCTGACTTGAATTGACATAATTGCTGAATTATGAAGCAGGTGTTGATGATCATGCCTAAAGTCAGGTTGTAAGTAAATGTTTTCTGTTGAAAGGAGACGACATTAGAATGTTTGGCTTGCTCCCTGATCCATTCAAGGGGCAGCACACACCAACTGCCAACCTCTGGGCAGTAAGTGGAGCAGTGGGCATGTCTTATAGCTCTCACCATTGATTTTGTAAGCTTAGGCTTCGGAAATGCCATTTTAAAATTCAAGAGGTTTGGTTAGGAGAAAAAAATTTGAAGTGAAAGAAGGAGTAGTCACATATACTTGAGGTGAAAGGTTTGGTTTATTCAGCTTAATGGAAAGAATTCATTAGACTTTCATTGTGATTTTTCTTCATAAATTTAGAAAAGTCACTTGGTTGTACATGAGTTTAATATCCTTAAACTTCTAAATTTTAAAAAAATTCTATTTAGATTGGCTCAGAAGAGGAGATAAAATCCACCTCCCTCCCTCACTGTAGTTTGAAACATTGCATGCACCATCAGATTGAATTGATGCAATGGATAGTTTTGCTGAACAGATCTCAATTTTCTTTTTAATCTTCCTCACAAGAGATAACTTAGGTGGGGAAAGGAGGGATTTGTTTAGAATGAAGGTGATGTAAAAACAAAAGCTATCAATAAAACTTTTAAAATAAAACAATTTGAAAGAGTTAGATAGTATGTATGTGTTATTTTAGCTCTAAGAAAAAATGGGAATTGTGTTACCATGATCTGGTAGAAAACCCTCTATACTATGAGTCAGGAAACTGTGTAATTGTGGAAAGGCAATAACCTCTGTGAGCCTCAAACTCTTCACGAGTAAGATAAAGGAAGTGACACCTGATCACTTCTCCAATTTGTTACATCAAATGAGAAAAGGTTTCTCATTATCTACTTTCAAACTATTTTTAAAAGGATAAAGCATAAGGTATCATTGTAAAAAGGCTTCTGTTTGCTGTTTTCAGATTGGGTCTATGACTTCCTTGGATAGCAAATTCTCCCCACCAATGGCAGAACTGCACTTGTCTCGCTCTGCAGTGTAGAACCTGTATTTGTCTGGTTTCCCCTTCTCTTCTACCCCCAACACAGAGGTACTGAAAGAGGAGTCAGAATACTCCTTATTCCCAATTTCCATTTGCATGTTCTCCTTTCCATTACTCAGCAATTTCTCCTCCTTTGTGGTTCTCTCTTTCCAAATTCATCATATAATCTAGGGGCTGGTGACTTAGTCTATTGGTCCTAAATCTATTCTCCTTCCCCCTCCCCCAAGGAGTTCAGGCGCTGCTTCACAGCATTCTTTGTATTAGGGGATTTTAACAAATAATAAATACACATTGAGGTTCCCTTTTAACACTCCAACCTCCCAGTCCCTCAGTCTCCCCAATTCCCATGACCATGATCCTTATTCTGCTTCTGCATAATCAAGGATGGTTACATTCTTGATCTTGCCATTCCTGTAAAGGGATCTGAAAATAGGGAACTATATAAAATTGAACTAGTTAACTATAATTTCAGTATTAGAATTGGAGAAAGGGAAACCTTTAATGGTTTAAGGGTTAAGGGCCTGGGAGAGCACAGAAGGCTGGGGGAGCTCAAAGTCTGGGTAAGAACAAAGAACAGGCACAGGAAGAAGTGCAATAATATGGTGTTATGTTCAGAATTCTTGATCATGGAAGTGGATCGATTGTGGGAGGTGACAAGGTCAAAGGTCAGACCATAACATCAGCCCACAAATTAAATCAGTTGCCATTTTCACAACTACTACAGTATCGATTATATCTGATCCCTTCTCACTGCTCACAGGGCAATGTGACATATAAAAAGTTCAAGAAACAGCTGCTGGGTAATCATTGTATTAATTATACTTACAAATAATCAATAAAGAGACAGTCATTTTGCCACCTCTCATGAACCAAAGGATGCCTGTGGAACCTACTCAACACCTATATGCATTTGGAAGAGTGGGTGTTCCTGAGGATAGAAATCAGCTCTGATTGGTTAATAAGTAATGAGAGAATGAATGTTATAGTGAGAGATAGGTTTATTCTAATGAGGGACAGGGGGATGTGACTTTGATCACTCTTTTTTTTTTTTTTTGCCTTTTTGGAGGGCAGTTGGGGTTAAGTAACTTGCCCAAGGTTACACAGCTAGTTTGTGTGTGTGTGTGTGTGTGTGGGTGTGTGTGTGTGGGTGTTAAGTGTCTGAGGCCAGAACAGAACTCGTGTCCTCCTGACTCCAGAGCACTTTACTCACTGTGCTACCTAGCCACCCCGACTTTAATCACTTTTGCTCCCAGACTACCCCCAGTTTTGGGCAGTGTAGACAAAGGATCTACACCTCTGCCCCTGCCCCCAGCCCCAGCCTGAGTAGAGCAAACCGTGCTTCCCCACTTGGGTGGGGTCTGAACAACATTGAGGAGAAAATTAATCCAGTCTCATTATCAGCAATGCCCTTCAGATGCTGGCTTGTCTTAGTAGAGAATGAGGAAATAAAAAGGGAAAAAACCCTGGATCTCCCCAATAATTTGTTATTTAGTAATCATTTCTCTCATTTACCATCTTAGTTCAAGCTCTTATCTTCTCTGGCCTGAAGTCCTGCAATATCCTCCTAATTGATCTTCCAGGTTCCAGTTTCTCCCCTTCTCCAATTCGGTTTCTGCACAGCTGCCAAAGTTATATTGTTAAAGCACAAACCAAGCCGTGTGGCTCATTAAACTCCAGTAGCTCCCTATTTTACCTTTAGGATCAAATATAAAATCCTCTGTGTGTTATTTAAGGCTATTTACAGCCTGACTCCAATGACCACCTTTCTATCTTATTATAAATTACTCCCCTTCATATACCTTACCTAACCTTCTTGCTGTTCTTCACATGATCCTTTTCCCATCTTTGCACCTTTGCAATGACTGTGCCTCACACCCACAATGTATTTCATCCTAACCTCTATCTCTAGGAATCCCTGGTTTCCTTCAAAACTCAGTTCAGGCACCTGCTTTTACATGGAATGTTTCCTGCTAGTGCTTTCTATTCCTACCCCATTCTCCCTACAGTTATCTGGTATTTATTATGGGGTGTGTGTGTACACTATCTCCCAACAGACTCTAAACTCCTTTATTTTTATTTTTGTATCCCGAGTACCAAGTACCTGTATGCTTGGCAAATAGTAGGTGCCTAAAAAAACTAGTTGATTGATTAATAGAGAGTTGCTTGGGGAACTGAGATATTAAGAGACTTGCTTAGTGTCACTAAGACAGGTGGCTCAGATGGAAATTGAACTGGCATCTTCCTGAGGTAACTTTCCAAGTGCCTTCCAAGGGTAACTTTCCATTTTCCATTGCCAGTATATAATATTCCAATAAAAATATCAAACTTTATTATTTTTTAGAAATGACTGGGTAACAGGAAGAAAGTATCTAAGCATCCCCTCTTCAAAAAAAAGCAATAACTAAACTTTGGTTATTTTGTGACTCTTTTATTGTTTGTGTTACCTACTTAAGTGCTTCATAATGCATTTGTAAACAAATCCTATCATCTTAATGAAGTAGGTCAGTATTTTTGGTTTTGAGAAGTAGTTGAGGAAAGTAATGAAGCCAATATTTTAGAAAAATTAAAAAAGAACATTTAAAAGACAACATTGTCATGATCCTTTAATAAAGAAATGTAGGTGGATGGGCTAGGTGGCACAGTGAATAAAGCACCAGCCCCAGAGTCAGGAGGACCCGAGTTCGGTTCTGGCCTCAGATACTTAACACCCACACACAAAAAAAAAAAACTAGCCCTGTAACCTTGGGCAAGTTACTTAACCCCAACTGCCCTCCAAAAAGGCAAAAAAAAAAAAAAGTGATCAAAGTCATATCCCCCAGTCCCTCATTAGAATAAATCTATCTCTCATTATAACATTCATTCTCTGATTACTTATTAACCAATCAGAGCTGATTTCTTAACCCCAATTGCCCTCCAAAAGGCAAAAAAAAATATATTTTTTTTAAATAGGTAATCGATTTAGGAGATTATATTTAAAAGATGAAGTAATAGCTTTTATTAGCTCAGATTTATTTTTTTCTATGATAGATATTTTTATGGGAAATGCTTAATAAAGGAGTTAAAAATGCATCAATTTTCAGAAGTGAATCAACATAATAATGAGAGAAGCAAAAATGGCTTCTTTACTTTTATTGTAAAATAGGTTAAGATACTTTGTGGGTAAGCACTGAGGTTCTTCTGTCAGATGAACAAATGTTTATGAGTTACTGCATTTTGTGTGTGTGTGTGTGTGTGTGTGTGTGTGTGTGTGTGTGTCTTTGTCCTTGTTTTCTCTCTGGATATAACTTGAAACAGAGCTACATGTAAGCATGCAAATTTAATTGGAATTACAGACTTAGAAGGTCAGTTCATTCTTCCCTTAGGTATCATATTCAGGTCTACAGTATGGTTAGGATTTCCAGATTTCATTGGAAATATCTCGGTGGTGAATGGAACAGATGTGTGGCCTGCTGCTTTCTGTGTAGGAAGCGCGGTAAGTACCACCTTCATATTTCTCTCATTGCTCCCAATTCCCTCGTCCTACCTTTTACTTTATTCTCAGACTGCCTGCTACCCCACAGGTATTCATGAATACCCATGAACACATTTGCACAATATGTAATGTAAATAGAAAACACAACAGCAGAAGTGTGTCCTAGAGATAATATCTTCATTTTAAATGCCATTCATTTATTATCATCAAAATATGTCTTGACCTAATACTTCCATATCTCAATCCATCCATGATCCATGTAGGTATTTCCTGCAGTGATGCATACAACATTCCATTCCTTCTCATTCTGAGCAGTTCTTATCTTTGTCCTGCCATAAAATCCTCCATGGGTAGAGACAGCAAGGGACCTTTATTTAGTTTTTTGACTTATGGCAATTCTTGTGCTCAATAAGATAAAGTGAACCTCAAAGCTTTTATGCTGTCAATTAATGAATCGTAGACAGAGAAGAGGGAGCATGGTTTAGTGGGTAACCTTGGAGGCAGGAAAATCAAGTGATGCCTCTGAAGGTCCTGGTCATGTGACCATGAGTAAGTTACCCAATCTTTCCATGTTCCAGCCAACTGACTAAGACCATAAAAGTTACAAGGAGTTGGTGATATGCATCAGTGGAGGGAACTTCTTTACTGGGAGTTCTCTGAACCAATGAAATTACATGTCCAGACGCCTCCCTTAAAAGATTAACAGAAAAGGAAATTACTTTAGTTCTATTTTCACCTAACAAAAAATTCTCTTGCCTGCAGGAGAAGGCAAACCTTTTCTCAGTCCCTGCCCCCAAAACTTTTCTCAGTTATAACTGAATGAATATTTTTACCTTGCACTAGGGAGATATTACTGTTGGTGTTTTTGTAAATAGTACCTTTCCATCATTGTTGAGGTATGTTTCCTAACCATTTCCCCATTGATCAGATGGAAGAAAGAAAGCTCCAATCTGTAAACTTCTAGGAGATCCTACTATAGTTTAAACTTAGCATATTTCACCATGTACTTTATCCACTCTGTGGAAAAGTGTTAAAGGAAATAAAGCTATTTAAACACACATCCAGTTGAGTAGAGGGAACAATGTTTCACAAGACAAATATCCTTCTTTCATTGCAAAAACTACAGCCACATGTCTAACTGAATGCATTCATGTGTTGAATTAATCACGTCAAAGGAAGTGGACTTCTAATGTTTCATTTCACGGATGGTCTGGGAATCTGGTGAATGTTTTTCAGGCAAGTTGATGTATGCTTTTCCCTCCCTAATGTAGATGTGGATCCAGCTGTTATATAGTGCCTGCTTCTGGTGGCTGTTTTGCTATGCTGTAGATGCCTATTTGGTGATAAGACAATCTGCAGGATTAAGGTATCAAACAGAGAAAATAAATCACAAACAATTTTGTCATAAGAATTCATTTAACTGTTATCGTTTGGAAAAAATTTTGAAAAGGGTGAACTTATTTTGAGAGGTCTGTAAAACAGGGAACAGCTACATATAAGAGGAAAGAAAGTTCTGAATTTAGAGTTAGAGGACCCAGGTTCAAATGCTGACCCTGTCATTTATTAGTTGTGTGATCTTGAGGAAGTCACTTCATTTTTATGATCCCCAGTAGCCCTGTCTGTTATATAAGCAAGTTTGACTAGATGACCTCTAAAGTCCCTTCGGCTCTTAATCTTACTACAAGCCTACAAATCTCTAAGACTTCAAATGATTTTCAAGAGTGATCAATAAATACTTGCTGATTGATCAACATCAATTGACAGGCTTAGTTACATTTTACACACTATGTTAGAGCTAAGAAGAAGAAGGAAAAAACTACCAGATGAAAGGCCCCAACAATGTATATTCAAGATATAAAACATATAAAGTCAAAACTTTCTTAAAATAATAAAATATAGATTGAAACAATTACTAAGTTCTAAATATTGGAAATGAATGTTAAACCATTTAGTACTGAATTTTAGCACTGAATTGAAAGAATTGGTTCCATAGTTAAGTTGAAAAAATATAATGGTTTTCTCAGTACATATTAAGACTTCTCTGAGGCAAATCTCATTTTCAAATATTTCTTGGTAATTGTTTACCCTTGCTTAATTATGTTATCTTTTTGAGACTGTTCACTCTATTCACACTTTTCTCCTTTCTAAAACATGTAGCTTTTAACTCAGAGGGATACTTTTGAAAATAAAAATATTATCATCTTCCTTTATGAAAGATTGGCAGTGGAACACTGAATTTGGACCACTATTTAATAGTTATGTGACCATGAGCAAGTTATGTAACTTCCCTGAAAGTCCCTCATCTGTTTAGAATATGAACTCCTTGAGGGCAAGGACATTTTGTTTTATTTTGTTTTTCTCTCTTTGTATTCCCAGCTCCTGGTATTCTGTGCCTTGCATAAAGTAGATTCTTAATAAACAATATATTGTATCACACTGATTATTATCCCTTTTTTTTTTTTTTTTTTTCTTTTTGGAGGGCAGTTGGAGTTAAGTGACTTGCCCAAGTTCACAGGGCTAGTTTTTGTGTTAAGTGTTTGAGGCTGGATTTGATCTCAGGTCCTCCTGACTCCAGGGCTGGTGTTCGATTCACTGCACCATCTAGCTGCCCCCCCCATCTGTTTAAAAAAAATAGAGATGATCATACCCAAAACAGTGGCTCCTCATTGTCTAGTGGAAAAAGTAGAAACTTCTGAGCCTGGTATCCCAAGCTTTCCACAATCGGAATCAGTATGGTACAGTAGAAAAAGTCCTAGCTCCCAAGTCAAAAGATACAGGTTCAGGTGTGAACTTGGGCAAATAATTTAACCTCCATGGACCCCAGTTTCTCATCTGTAAAATGAGAAGATGGAACTAGATCCAAAAGCTCTATTAGCTACAGATTTATGAGCCCATGATCCTTCACAAGCGTCCTCTTCAGCTGTTTCCCTAGAATAGACTATCTGAAGACCAGCCTAGCTACAACTGAAGACTTCTAATTATAGAAGGTTCGTCATGAGGTTAGGTAGTTTTTTGACCATGGTAACACATGGTTGGGACAGCTAGGTGGTGAAGTGTATCAAGCACTGCACTGGGAGTCAGGAAGACTCATCTTCCTGAGTTCAAATCTGGATTCAGACACTTAAGAGCTGTGTCACCCTGGGCAAGTCACTTAACCCCATTTGCCCCAGTTTCTTCATCTGTAAAATGAACTGAGGAAGAAAATGGCAAACCATTCCAGCATATTTACCAAGGAAACCCCAGATAAGGTCAACAAAGAGTTGAATATGATTGAAACAATTGAACAATAATACATGAATACAACGTGGTCCTTAGTATGTGTAGTTCTTTTTTATATCTTGTGACAGTGGTAAAGTGGCAGAGATGGATCCATCCCAAAGAATGGGGAAAACCAGGGGCAGCAAATAGTTTTTGCCACAAAGGCAACAGCAACTATTGATTTCTACTTATATGCCTACTTTCTTATCTCTAAAACATCCTTATTTAAAATAATTTACGCACATATTTAATAGCATCCAACAACCACTTATTAAGCATGAAAACACTGTTAAGCATAGTGGGAACAAATATAAAAACTCAACATCCTCTGGCCTAAAGGAGATTACATTCTACTGGGTGGATACAACCAATACACATATAAGTAAATACAATTTTTTTTTTTAATCTCAGGAGGGAGAGAGCATTAACAACTGAGTACAGGAAATACCTCAAGTAGGAGGTGGCACCTTAACTATGTTTTGATGGGAACCAGAGATTCCATGGAATGGAGCTGAGGGAATATATACCAGATATGGGGGAATCATTTGTGGGAAGAAAACACAGAGATAGGAATCTCATGTTTGGGGAGCAACTAACCAGGCAGGTCGACTGGATGGACAGTGCATGAAGGAGGGAGTTAATATTCTGTAAAATTGAAATAGTAGAGGTGTGCCAGATTATGGAGTGTCTTGAATGCCAGGTTGAGGAAAATGATAAAAATGGGAGGAGAACAGGAAGACTTTCACAGACGATTTTCTGGAGCCAACTATATCTTCACAGTCATACAGCTGACAATGTTTCTTAATTTCCAAGAATAACCCTGGGGGAAAAGTCATAGGTAGTATTAGAAGTCACTTAATCTCTCTGGACTCAGTTTTCTCATTTGCAAAATGAGAATTTGGGCTAGATGATCTCTGAACACCTTTCCAGTTCTATGTCTATGGTCCTTAGCACAGGCAGCATCTTTAGTACTTTTTCTGTTGTTATTAAGAAAGGTTATATATTTCAGGGCAGCTAGGTGGTGCAGTGAGTAAAGCGCTGGCCCTGGAGTCAGGAGGTCCTGAGTTCAGCCTCAGACACTTAACACCCACACAAAAAAAAAAAACTAGCCATGTAACCTTGGGCAAGTTACTTAACCCCAATTGCCCTCCAAAAGGCAAAAAAAAAAAAGGTTATATAAACAATATGCAAATGGATTTTTACATATCAATTCTAGAAATAGTACTTTAAGACAAAATTAAGTTTAAAAATTGAAAACCCAGTTAAAGCTGTTCAAGATATTTCAAACAATACTTCAGTTGATCCATGTAGCATATTAATCAATCATTCTGATCAATGATTACATTGTTTGTTTCATATTCCCTGCACAGGTTGTAACCCCCTCTAAGTGTGTTGTGGTTGCCAAAAAAAGTGCTGTCTAGTGGTAGGCACATCATCTGGTATTCTGGTGATAAACCTCTGAGTACTTAGTCTGATCCTCAGATGAATCAAATTCAGAGTGTCCGGGAAGCATTAGAATAAGACTTTATTGTAGACATTTCAAAAGTATCAAAAGGACACTTGGTCCCTAGAAAAACTCTTCTCCAATTGTAGAATTAAAGCCTCAAAATGCCCTAAAAAGAAGAAGTAAAAGAAAAAATAATAAGGCTAAAAGAGATCTGCAAATTACATGATCCAAAGAATTGTGACAAAACTGGAATGTTTAAATTGCAAAATTGTGGAATAAATGGATTTTATTCTTAGCTACAACAGTATTCACCAAAGGATTCAGTTCTATTGTTGGAGTTTAGGCCCTAATTCTTAACTAACATTGAATTATGTTGATATAACTACTATACATGGAATTTCTGGGCATTTTGTTTTGTAGGATAGTCTAACACTGTCTTCTTTAAAATAAAACATTTTTTCTTTTCTTTTTATTATAAAATTTGATTAACATTAACAAATATGAACATTTCAATACACAATAGCCATTGACTATATTTCAATTGATGAATGCCTGTTGTTATATGTTTGCATCAGTTTCCTAAATATGCTATTAAGTCATTTCAGTCATGTCCAACTCTTTATGGCAAAGATACTGAAATAGTTTGCCATTTCCTTCTCCATCTCATTTTACAGATAAAACTGAAGCAAACAGGGTTGAGTGACCTGTCCAAAGTCACACAGCTAGTAAGTTTCTAAGATCAGATTTTCATTCATGAAGTTGAGTCTTCCTTATTCCAAGCTCTATCCACAGTGCCACCTAGCCAAATATATTTATCTTCCTAACTATTTTGGATTTTAAACCGTTATCAGAGAAATTTGCCACAAAATTTTTTTCCAAGTTGACCGTTTCCTTTCTAATTATTATTACATTGATTTTGTTTCAGTAAAACCTTTTTAATCTTATGTGTTAAAAAGTGTCTATTTTATCTTCTATGAATCCATTTTATTCCTTGTCTGGTCAAGAACTCTTCCCCTTGTCTATAATTGAAATAAGCCTTCCCTTCCCTTCTTCTCTGGTTTGTCATTTGACCTTTTATGTCTAAATCCTTTGTCTATTTGGAATTTATTGTGATATGTGGTATGAGATGTAGTTCTAAACCTAATTCTATCTACCTGTATTCCAGTTTTCCTTTCATTTTTGGTCAATGAGTAATTTGTGACTCCAGCATTTGGAGTCTTTGGGTTTATTAAAAATTGTGTTAGTATATTCAGTTGTTACTGCTTCTTATGTAATTAACCTATTGAATGGGTTAGTTGGGTCTTAAATGGGTTTTAACCCATTTAAAAAATGGGTTTTCTCTTTTTATTTCACCAGTAGTAAATAACTTTGTTGATTATTGCTTTCTCATAAAGTTTGAGATCTAGAGCTTCTAGGCTACCTTCCTTTCCACTTTTCCCCATTTTTTCCTTTGAGAATTCTTGAACTTTTGTTCCATTAGATGGATTTATTAATTTTTTCCTAATTCTCTGAAGTAATTATTTGATAATTTGTTTGGTACAGCACTGGACCTATAAATTACAGTGAGGTTGAAATTAATTTGAATCCAAATAATGTGAAATTCCTTTTTAGTATGAATTGTATAATTGCACCTGTTTGAATTTAATGAGATAAAATTTAATTAATTGTGATGTATGTGAGCTGGTTGAGTATTTTAACATCATCAGTCTGCATTATGCTTGCTTAGCAGAATATATATATGGGATATACCGCTAAATACCATATTATAAAGAGTGACGTTAGTTTTTTGTTTTTTTTAAAGAGTCCTCACAATGGACAAAAGCAAGAATACTTCAGATGGAAACACTAGCAGCAAAAAAAGAAAGAGTAAAACAGATGTTCAATATTAAACAAAAAATCGTGTAAATGAATGATATAGATGTGATAATAGTAACTCTAAAAAAGAATGAGATGTTATAATGACTGACTCTGCAGTAGAGAGTAAGAAAAATGTTCTGCTGGGTCTTGGGTAAACCAGTTAGTACCTCATCCCATTTTGGTGGGTGATGGGGAGGCAGGAAGAAGATAAGGGCAAGCAATACCCTGGCAAATCTCCTAGGGAAAGGGGAATAAGATTGGCATGGAAAGGTTTCCCAGCTAACTCCTCACCAGCCTGGTCCTCTGGGTGGTGGACATGGGAAGGAACAAAGTGTATCTTTTTAATACTTTAATACTTATGTAATCTTAATTAACCCTTTTAATATCCTTTAAAGTAGAAGTTCCTAGCTTCTGAACCAGAGGTTAAGAACCCAGATGGAAAGACCACCAGAGGCTAACCTGGCTCACTCAGGATAAACACTTCATTTCCTTCTCCACTTTCCAACAAAGCCCATTGACTCTGGAGCATAAAGAGGCAGAAATAAAATAATAACCTATTTTCAAGTTAAAAGAGCACCAAGGGAAACTGCTTTTCCAGGAACAGTTTATAGCATGGTAGGAGAAAACATCCTGAAATGACCCCTTGTTGCCTTTCCTCAAATTGACTACAAAATTATCACTCATAAGAAAAGTTTAATTCTCTTAAGTCTATTTCTACTGTTTATAAGAGTAAAGTATTAGAAGAAACCAGAGAGGCCTGCAAAAGCTACAGCACAGGCCCAGAAGCAGGGACAGTATACTCTTTGGGCAAAGTTTCCAAGAGAAAATTTGGTATTCAAGTGTGACAGAAATTCTACTTTGCTACAAGAAACAAGTATGAATGCTAAAATGTGTTATGTGAAGTAAATGGGGAGAAAAAACAATGGCTTGTATCCAGGGATAGTGAAGATAGAACACATATTTATGCATTCCATCAATAAGAGAAGACAAGTTTGAATAATGCTAGAATGTTTAATGTTCATTAGGGTGTGGTTTTTTCCCTTGCCTTTGTTTTTTTTTCCTCTTGCATTTGAATGCTCTAGTGTCCTCTCAATTTGAAAAGCCTTGATTTTCCATTAATCCTGCCTGTTTAAGTTTTAGTTGAAGCTCCTAAGAATTTTAAAGTTCTGATTAGGTGGAGTATCTAATGTTTGCCAAAAGAATCTGCTGGAATCTAGGACCTCTGCCAGGAGGTGTGATAGAAGCCTAGACAGAAGTTTTACATTTTAATGTGAGGAAGGGAAAAAAATATCCTCAGAAAATCTCTACCGAATTCTAAGTGTGCTGAAGTCTTCAGCATTCATTTATGTACACAGAAGTTACATTGGGCCATATGCTCAGTTAACTTTGAGAAATTGGGGGGGGGGGGGCAGGGAATGTAATTTTTGGACACTAGACAACTCAAAACTGCTTCTAATCATCACAAATTTCCTTCTTTAAGTAGTAACTAGTCAATTAACAACCATTTATGAAATACCTACAATGTGCCAGTCTCTGTGCTAAAGTTCCAGAGATATAAAGATAAAAATAGAATATTGAATAACAAAAGAGAAGACTAACCTCTTATTAGAGCCCCAAACATTGAGAAATCTCATTATCACCTGTGCAAATATTGTGTACCAAGTGGGTTAATTGCCATACTGTCAGTCATCTCCTGATCAACCACTTCATTCCTCAGTTTCAACTTCAGAACCTTTTGGAGATCCAGAATGGCTGTGATTTCTTAAGGATGAGTATCAAGGACCCATAAGCAGAATAAACCAGGCTACATCAAAGGGAACTCTTTTAAAAATTTTGTTCTTTAATATTACCATTTTTGTAGCATACTGGGTAGTGTGCTAGACTGGGGATCAGGAATTCAAGTGAACTTAAAAGGAAATATATTAAGCACCTACTATTTGTAAGGCACTGTGCTTGGTATTGAGTGTATGACAAAAAAAAAAAACCCCACCAAAGCCTCTACCCTCCAGAAGCTTACACTCTGGTGAGGGTAGGAGGAGAAGGTATAAAATATGTATGTAATTAAGTAAATGCAAAGTAAATGCCAAAGTTATACAAATTAATCCCAAGAGTAATGTCAAAATAATGGAAAGTGGACTTTACTTTAAAATAATGCAGGAATTTTATAAGGTAGAGGTAAGAAGGATCATATCCTAGATCTGCAAAGGCATGGAGAGGGGAGCTGTAATTTTGAGTTTGGCAAGAGCTAGAAAACTTGTCTGAGTAGGAGGAAGAATACATGAAGGTCTGTAAACGGAAATGAGACTAGCGAGGTGGGTTGGTTGTGAAGGTCTTTAAATGCCAGACTGTGGAGTTTGTGTTTTGAATAGGGGGTTGACCGAGACAGATCTGTAATTTAGTATTATCAATTACTATGGATCAGATTGGACAGGAGGGAGACTGGTGGCAAGAAGACAAATTAGAAGGCTATTGCAATAGATTAGAGATGATGAAACAAGAATTAAGGGAGCTTTGTTCTTTAGAACTGTGTAAATGAAGAGGAGACAGTTGTGAAAGATTTTTGGAGGTAGAATTGACAAAAAGCTAAAAGAAGAGTGCCTAGAACAGAACCTAGAAAATGAACACCCTTAATTGGTGGGAGGAGGAGAAGGAAGATTCAGAAAAGGTGCTGGAGAAGGAATCCTGAGGGAACAAAGGTCTTGGGAAGCCTTAGGGGGAAAGAGTGTGTAGAAGGAAGGAGTAGTTGACTGCGTCTATAGAATCTGAAAAGGTAAAAATTTGATCTGAGGCAAGTAGTTAAAAAAAAATACTGGCACAGTTTGTATATTTTGGGGAAGCCAGCTGAAAGAGACTGAAAAGTCATTGGAAGAAATGGAGTCAATGAAAGCCACCCTTTCTAGAAGTTTGGCTATAAAAGACTTCACCCCTGCTCCAGCTTCAATTTCCTCGCTTTCCAATCTTGACCCTGTCAACCTTACACAGCCCTGGACTCTCTAATCCTATATCCCCTAGTCAAACCTCAACCCTAGATTCTTCCCAAGCTCCCACTCACATTTAGGAGTTGATTGAACCTGACAGGGTCTGCTACAAGTTTATGTAATCTGATCTCACCTGGACTCTCATTACACTAAGGCAATCCCTTTTCTCCTCCTCATCTGACTGTTCCACTCCTAGCAATGGTAGTTTTTAAATTTTTTTTTAAACTTTTCCTTTTCTCCCTAGGCTTCTTATACTACCCTGCCCCCCACCCTCTCAACAAAAGATTTCACCCCATAAGTTTTTGAGAAAATAGAAACCAATTCACCTGGAGTTCCCTCTTTATTTCTTCCCTACATCTCAAATCCCCTTTATTTGCTCCTCTTCCTCTTCCCCTCCCCCTCCTTCTCTTCCTCTTCCCCTCCCCCTCCTTCTCTTCTTCTTCCTCACTACTGCTTTGCCTAAAAGACTATTTTAAGGAGAACTCACACAAGGCAAGCGCTCACATGATGGTCAGAAGAAGCAAGGACACTGTCAAGGTCTCTCTGAAGAACTTGGGAATTGATTGTCTGACATGGGAGACTCTGGCAAAGGACCACCCGGCATGGTGTGCCCAATTCAAAGAAGGCTCTGTGCTCTATGAGCAAGTAAAATTGAAGTAGCTCAAAAGAAAGGATAGATGTGCAAATTTAGAAAGTCCACCCCAAATATTCACATGGACTATTTGTGTATGACCTGTGGTAGAGCATGTCAGGTTCATATTGGTCTGATCAGCCATAATCGCTCTCACTGTAACTTGACTACAACATACTGATGTCATTTTGGTCCTTTTGGAGAGCAAAGGACAGCAACCAACCAACCCCTTTACTCCAGTTTCTAATAAAGAGGTAGTGAGTGATTCTTCTGGTAATGAAATAATGTTGCTTAGTAAAACTAAAAAGTGACCCCATCTGTAGCAACCCTTACATCTCTGTTGTGTGTATTTTTTTTTTTAAAAGCAATCGGGGTTAAGTAACTTGCTCAAGGTTACACGGCCAGTTATTTCTGGGTGTGGTGCTGAGTGTCTGAGCCCGGATTTGGTCGGTGCTCTTACTCGCTGAGCCACCTGGCCACCCCTAAGCAATGGGGGTTAAGTAACTTGCTCAAGGTTACACGGCCAGGTGTTTCTGGGTGGGTGCTAAGTGTCTGAGCCCAGATTCGATCTCCAGGTCATCCCAACACTGGAGCCGGTGCTCTTACTCACTGTGCTACTTGGCCGCCCCTGTTGTGTGTATTTTTAAAGTAACAGAAATATATTTTTTCTCCCCTCCACCCTCTACCCCCTTGGAAAAGAAAAAAAATTCTATGTAACAAATATGATTGATCAATCAATAAAGATTTATTAAGCACATGCTGGGTGTCAGGCACTGTGTTAAGTTTGGGGATCAAAAAAAGAAACAAAAATCAGTCCCTGCCCTCGAGAGGCTTACAATCTAATGGGGGGTGGGATGGGGGACAACTTACAAATAGATGTACAGGAAGCAAGCAGCATGCAGCATAAATAGGCGATAATTAACTAAGGGAACACACTAGAATTACGAGAGGAAGACTTCTGTGGAAGATGAGATTTTAGTTGGATTAAAGGAAGCCGGAGAGCTCAGTAGTCAGAGCAGAGGATGAAATCAAGCATGAAATTGTGCTGATCACCTTCAAAATTTTTATAATACTGATGTTATAGTATGAATTGTTCTTCTGGCAAAACATTTACATTTTACAGAAGCACAAATGATTGAATCAGGTCTTGTTCGTGGTTTGAGGGACCAGACCTATGCTTTTTTTTTTTTTAATTGGAGTAGAGATCTCTCATTGAGGAAATTTCCTCTACCATGATGTTAATTGCTGCTCTGCAATTTATAGTCATAGAGAGTTGCCCAAGACATTGAGAAGTTAAATGATTTGCCCAGGGTCAAACAGTCTGTTCTGTGTCAAAAGTGAGACTTGAACTCATTTTCTTGACTGTCAGCTCTTTTTCTTATATACAACACAGCTTCTCAGGATTAGGTCAAAGTTTGTTTTAAATTAATTCTTTTCCCCAGGAATAGATGAAATATCTGCAGAAGATCCATTTATTATTCACTATGCGTTTTTCTGATCATTTCAATGTGGCTTCTTTCAAAGTATTGTGGCACTATTTCTGTGGCACTAAACTACATTTTTTTTCAAATGCTTTATTAACTTCTGATTTACATCATTTGTTTCCACCAGATTTTGAGTTACAAATTTTCTCCCCATTTTTCCCCTACCCACCACCCCAAAATAGTAGTTCCACAGGATATTCCTTCCTCCAATCTGCTCTCTCCCATATTTTCTCCCATACCCCTTTTGACTTTTCCAGTAGGGCAAGGTGGATCTCTATGCCCCAGTGCCTGTATATCTTATTTCCCAATTACATGTAAAATAGTATTAATAATAGTACATATATATATTTAAACATTTGATTTGAAAACTGAATTCCAGATTCATTCCCTTCCTCCCTTGTCATCCACCCTTACTGGGAAGATAAGCAGTTCAGCATAGGTTGTACATGTGTAGCTAATGCAAAACAATAACATAGTAGATATACTGTAAAAGACTGACTATATTTCCCTCCCTCCTATCCCACCTCCCACTTGTTCTATTCTCTAGTTTGATCCCATCCCTTTTCAAAAGTGGGTGCTTCCAACTTTCCTCCCTCCCCCCAGCCTTCCCTCCCTTCCATTATCCCCCCTCTTATCCCCTTCCCCCTACTCTCCTGTAGGGTGAGATACCCTATTTAGTGTATATTTCATTCCCTCCCCAAGCCAAATTTAATGGGAATGAGGTTGACCCATTCCCTTTTGCCTTCCTATTCTTCCCCTCCATTGTAACCATTTTCCCTTGCCTCTTCTATATGAGAGAGTTTACCCCATTTTGTCTCTCCCCATCTCCTCTCATTATATTCCTCTCTCACCTCTTAATTTCACCTTTTAAGTATCATCCCTTCCTGTTAAATTGGTCCTGTGCCCTCTATCTATGTATACCTGTAAACATATATTCACACATTCACATATGCATTCATATGCCCATATACCCTCATATGTAGACATATATATATGAATATTTCTATTCCCTTCAACTATTTTCATACTGAGAAAAGTTTCATCAGTTACAATTATTGTTTTTCCATGTAGGGATGTTAATAGTTCAACTTTGATAAGTTCCTTATGATTTCTTTTCCCTGTTTACCTTCTCATGCTTCTCTTGCTTCTTGTGTCTGAATGTCAAATTTTCTATTCAACTCTGGTTTTTTCATCAAGAATGCTTGAAAGTCCTCTATTCCACTGAATGACCATATTTTCCCCTGAAACATGATACTCAGTTTTGCTGGGTAAGTGATTCTTGGTTTTAATCCCAGGTCCTTTGACCTCCGGAATATCATATTCCAAGCCCTTCGGTTCTTCAGTGTAGAAGCTGCCAGATCCTGTGTTATCCTGATTGTGTTTCCACAATATTCAAATTGTTTCTTCCTGGCTGCTTGTAATATTCTCTCATTAATCTGGGAATTTTGGAACCTGGCTATAATATTCCTAGGAGTTTTCTTTTTGGGACCTTTTTCAGGAGGTGATAGGTGGATTCTTTCAACCTCTGTTTTGCCCTCTGGTTCTAAAATATCAGGGCAGTTTTCTTTGAGAACTTCCTGGAGGATGATTTCTACGTTCTTTCTTTGATCATGGCTTTCAGGTAGTCCCATGATTTTTAAATTATCTCTCCTGAATCTATTTTCCAGGTCAGTGGTTTTTCCCATGAGATATTTCACATTGCCTTCTATTCTTTCATTTGTTTGGATCTATTTTACAGCATCTTGATTTCTCATAAAGTCATTAGCTCCCATTTGTTCCAATCTAATTCTGAAGTAATAATTCTCCTCATTGATCTTTTGAGATTCTTTTTCCATCTGGAAAATTTGGCTTTTTAAGGCATTCTTCTCCTCATTGCCTTTTTGAGCCTCTTTTGCCATTTCAGTTAGTCTATTTTTTAAGGTGTTATTTTCCTCAGTCAGGCTGTTGACTCTCCTTTAATAATTTTCTTGCATAGTTCTCCTTTCTCTTCCCAATTTTTCCTCCTCTTCTCTTATCTGCTTCTTAAGGTCCTCTATGACTTGTAACCAGCTCATATTTTCCTTTGAAGCTTTTGGTGCAGGAGTTCTGACTTCACTGTCTTCCTCCTGTTCCATGCTTTGCTCCTTTTTGTCCCAAAATAGGAGTCTAATGTTGGAATCTTCTGTCTGCTTTGTTTCCTTTGCCTGGTCATGTCACCCTTCAATCACTTGACCCCTGGGCTTTTTGCCACAGTAGGACTCTGCCACCAGACAGGGGAGCTTTTGTCCCAAACACTGGGGTTTTCTCAGCTTCTGGAGGTATTAGATGGGTGCCCTCCCTGAGGCCTCCACACACTCTGGCAAGCTGGACACACACCCCAGGACCTCCACCCTAGACTGCAATCCAGATCCAAGCAGGTTAAAGCAAGAGTGCTGGGAATGGGGCTGGGCTGGGCTCACAGAGCGCTGCACTGGCATCCGCCATCTTGACTCCTCCCCCCGCATTAACTAAAAAGTATGTCTTTCTCATTTTCCTCCTAGTACTATTCTGCTGTACCATATCATGGCATGGGGCCTAGCAGTCCTTCTTTGCATAGAGGGCATTGCTATGCTTTACTACCCTTCTGTCTTCAGGTAAGATATTAATTTATTGTAACTTAGTGGTGGACCAAGTAGAGGATTTATTTATTCAGGAAATGAGTGAGTGGAAATAGAAATGTAAAATCTGTAAGATATGAAGCAGAACAAGGAAACTAGAGATAAAAATTAGGCAATCAGTTTACACCCTATTTTTACACAAAGATATAGGGTCATTCTAAGACAGGGGCAGGGAATCTGTATCCTCAAGGCCACGTGTGTCCCTCTAGGTCCTCAAGTGAGGCCCTTTGACTGAATCAAAAATTCACAGAACAAATCTCCTTCAGTCAGTCAAAGGGCCTCACCTGAGGACCTAGAGGGCCACATGTGTCCTAGAGGCTGCAGGCTCCCTATCTCTAGTCTAGGACTATCACTACTTAGGAGCAAATATAGCAGCTACTGTTGGGAGCCCCTCTACAGCTCAGGTGGTCATACTTATGATGCACCCATGCTGTCAGGAATCCCCAGTCAGTCAATCAGAAACATTTATTAAGCCCTTATTATGGGCCAGGCACTGTGCTAACCTCTGATAAGACAAAGAAAGGTAAAAATAGTCCTCATCCTCAAGAAGCACATATTCTGCCCTGGAGTCAGGAGGACCTGAGTTCAAATATGACCTCAGACACGTAACACTTGCTAGCTGTGACCTTGGGCAAGTCACTTAACCCCAATTGCCCTGCCTTCCCCCTCCTAAAAAAAAAAGCCAATATTCTAATGGGAGAGAGAACATGTAAATAACCAGGCACAGATGTGTACAGAATTTGTGGAAAGTATGTGGAAAAGGCATTTAGCAACTTGAGTAGCCAGAAATGCCTGTTGTAGAAAATGGTCTTTTAACTGAGTCTTGAAGAAAGTCAGGGAAATGACAAGGTAGTGGGGAGGAACAGAGCATTCCAGGCATTGATGATGGAGACAAAGACATGGAGACAGGACATTGGGTGCCATGTTGGAGGAATTGAAGCTGGATCATAGAGTTCACAGAAGGTGTAAAAGAACATGAAAGGTAGGAAATCACCAGGTAATGAGATTTAAATAAAAAACAGAGGACTTGATAGACTCTTAGGAGGTCCTAGGAGGAGCTTAAGACTTTCCTGTGGTCTCCTTAGGGGCTTGAGGTAGGCGTGACTCCTCAGACTCCTAGGACCAGGTTCAGATACTAATGCTCGGCCCTCCCCCCGCCCCCTTTAAGTAGTCGTGAACTATTATGTGTCCTAAGCTCATTTTAGTCTAAATCCCTAAAATCTCACCAAGATATGAGCATATAAGGCAGAGACATTCTACTCAGCTTTTGCCACCTGGGGAAGGTGGCTTCCTTATTGCATGCTTCATTTTCCTGAACCTGCCTGGCATGTGATTATTGACCTATATACTAGAACTCTAGCTTCTTCTTGGGATGGGGGAAGGGGATAGTGAGAAGTTGTAGTTATATTTTGTCATTGGTCACACATCAACAAACTGAGAGTAATATACACACACACATGTATGTATATATATGTATGTGCATATATATACACATTTATGTATATATACATTTATATTATACTATTTTATATTCTTATATTACATAATATTGTTTTACTATATCTTATATGTATATGCATGTATATACACACATATATGTATATATACATATATAGGTATATCTCTATAGATATATACACATATATCCCTTTATAGATTTCATAGATCCATCATATATACCCATTATATATAATAAATCATATAGGTATTATATATACACATGTATATATCTATATCTATGTGAATATATACATACACATATATGTATATATATAATGTGTGTGTGTATATATCTATACACACACATATCCCTTTCTGTGTATCTCTCTTGGCTTGATTTTGTAGGCCTGAGTTCTTGGGTAGGTCCTCCAAAGTTTTTGTATTCCTGGAGAGAAGAAGGAAGACTCTCCATAGTGATCTGGTGACTAAGTCCAGAAAATTATGGCTAGATAGTCTGGGACCTGTACTCAAAATGGAAATGGTTCCAGAAAGAACTCACTCCCTTTCCTCATTTCTTCTCTCTTGTCTTATGTAATCCCCTTATGTTTTACCTTATTGGACTACCTTACTGATATAATATATGCCTGTGGCTTTGTAGTGATCACCAAATCCTATGTCTTTTATTTTCATGACATGTTTCCTTGGGAATAACTGTTACTTACCACTCATAATGGTCAGAATGATTCTCATTTGAAATATGAGAAGCTTACTTTGTGAATTAAGCTTTTTGTCTATTTTTGTGTTTTCTCTCTTTCCCTTTGGAGGGTCCAGTGGAAAAACCTATCATGTTCCAATGTGTCCCTTCCTTCCTCATTGTTACACTATCAGGATTTTTTATTCCTTTCCAGGGTTATAATATATGGGATCCCTTGTTTAAATGACAACTGAAAACATGCTGCCCTTCTCCCTGATTTATTTAATATTTGTAACCAAAATAAATGAGATATTTCTTTTGGAGTGAGTTAGAAGTAAGTTTGCTATTCTTCTGTCTTCCTTTCTTCAGCTTTCCTAGGCAGCCAGATCAGTAGTCTAATGTAAGCTAACAAAATCAAAACTTCAGGTATCAAAAAACAAATAACTGTTACTTTTTCCCCCTTAGTTGTGAAAGTGGCCTGGAGCATGCAGTCCCCCATTACGTGACTACCTATGTGCCACTCCTGCTAGTTTTGTTGGCCAATCCCATCCTGTTCCAAAAGACAGTCATGGCAGGTAAAGGTGGTGATGCTTCACTGGTAGACGGGTGACAGAGGCCACAAATTTTATGGCTATAATATAGAAAATGCAGTAGATGTGTCTCTTAATCTATTGTTTTATAAAGAACTTAGAATATATGTGGTCTCCTTGGACTTTGCGGGTCACTTTATTTCCCTTTGTCCCCCAAACATGTAAGAATAATGAAACAGGAGAAAATTTTTCCATAAAAAGAAAATATAGGCTAACAAATTAATATGAACTACAAAAGTCTCCAGTCACATAGTAATGCATCATGTGGGACACTTGGAGAAGTTTCCTTAAGTCCAAAATGTTCTAATGATTTATATCAATTCAAGACCATAGTTCTCAAGCTCCCATCAATGTGTTTACATTTACTCGTCATTCAGAGGACACAGTCAAAGGCATTTATTCAATGAACTAGTGCAGTAGGAAAAGTAGCAATGGATTCTTTCTTTCTTCCCTTCCTTCCTCCACCTAGACCTGGGGCATACTATGACAGAAATACAAATCAATGGAAAAAGCAGAAATTCATAGGGTTTACCCATGGGACACATATCTAGGGACACACGTGGCCAGGGTACGTGAGTATATGACTCCAAAGCTGCAGGATTGCTAATGTCTTTTGGTGTCATTAACCTGCTTCCCAGTGTGAGTCACTCTGCTCATCTCTGCTGGGTAATACTCTCCAGGGCCAGTTTATGAGAGTCATCTCTTCAGTGGCCCCTGCCAGATGTCTCAGCTCCAGTCAGCTAGGATGCAGTGATTAGGAAACATGTACCTGGAAGACCATTCACTCTGTAATCATAACCAGACTAACAAAATTGATACAGAGTGATCCCAGGCCAAGATTGTCTTTTCTTCTTAACCCTATGCCTGGGACCCAGATCAAGTCTTTTGTCCCAGAATGAGTTGAGATTAGAAATCCCCAAATTCTCTTTTGGTTTGATATGCAAATTAATTCGAACCAGAACAAAAATTGGGTGAATTAGACAAGGTCACTGTTGTCTACCTTATCTTCCTGCCTTTATTTTTGTATATCTATGTCTAAATTTGGTTCTATAATTTGGTCATGAAAAAAGCTTTCTGCCTGTCTGCTTTTCAGACTGCTAAAACTGGACTTCCACACTATGATGAAGCTAGAGCATTCTCATGCAGGACTTTTATGATATCGAGAGGGAATTGAATGTTTAGGAACCAACAAGCAGCTTTTTATTTGATGGATCCAAAATCTTTCTTCAATAGTAACACCCAACCCTCAAACGGGGCATTACAACTATTCCCTACCTTTCATCATGGAAAAGGAAGTATATTAAAGAAGGAGGTATTTTTAATTATAAGAAGTTGATATTGTGCATACAGTGTGAACTGCCATGCATGGATTTAATCGTGATTCATTCAAGGTTTCCCAGTACAGTGTTGGATCATGGTATATTAAATATAGTTCATTTGTCATATTCCAAATGCCCTACAGGGAAGGTCGCTTTAATATTCTAGTAGTTTCTCAGTCTTCTGCCTTGCCCCCAAGCTACTCTGCATCTGAATAATTTAAAAGCTCTTTGGGTTACATCTAGCTTTGTCTCCTTCACTATCATTGTACCATCTCTGTTAATAATGAACAAGACCATTTAAAGAGTTCCCTTCTATTCTTTTCAGTGGCATCTTTACTCAAAGGAAGACAAGGCATTTACACAGAGAATGAAAGGCGGTTGGGAGCAGTGATTCAAATTCGTTTTTTCAAAATTATGCTGGTGTTCATTATTTGGTAACCTCTCTTTTACATGTTTTCATGGCTGGAGTGGGGAGGGAGGTTTGGAAAGCTATTTGCCATTTTGTTTGATCCAGTTGTAATCTGGACGTTTCAAAGAGAAATCTTTGGAAAGGAAATCTTTGAAACTTGTGTGAGGTGCCCTTTGAGGAAATGGAGTGAGAACAGGAAAGCAAGTTCACAGTACACAAACTCCTGGAAAACTATTCAGTTTTACTCAAGCACATGCAAAGCCCAAGAAACAAGGAATCCCAAGTTTAGTTTCCAAACTTCCCAACCATCTGCATCCGGTATTTCAGCCCTTGACTGGAGTTAGTATCAGGTTATAGCACTTTTAAAAGACTTGAAAGAATCACCAAATGAAATTCTCCTCTCAGCTAGAATATCTGTATCTAAGGACAGAGAAAAGCCATCCAATGATGTAACCTGCCATGGTGGGATGACTCCCGGCTTAGCTGAGGGCAGATGGTAACAGGGTCTTAAGTAGGTGTCCTTTCAAATAGAATTGAAACCAATGTGGAGACAGATTAGTTTCAGAAAGCTCTTCACTGTGGTTAAATGATACTTCCAGATCCAGTACAGGCATCTGTATTATTAATAATTTACCCAACATAACGAGGTTTGTTTAGAACTCTAGCAGAAGCATAAATTTCCTTACTCTTATGATTATTGGCTCACTCTTCCAAAGTCCCCTAAAACCCTCTACTAGCTACATTTCTAATACCAAGTTAATTGATATTATTTTGGTCTTGGCTATATAACCCATAAGTTACCAATAATATGAAAGGAGAAAATACAAAAGATTTGGAAAAACACTTCACAACTCTGTAGAATAAAGTTGCTATTAATTATCCCCATTTTATAGGTGAGGAAATGGAGACTATGAGAAGTTAAGTGACTTGCCCAGGGTCACTGGGCTAGTAAGTGACTGAAGGCAGGATCCAAGTTCAGCCCTCAATCTCCTATGCCCTCTATCTGTCCTAGAAAATCTCCTCCCTGCTTAAAACACTACTCTGATGCCTCCTAGTGAAATGGAGGTAACTCAACGTTCTCTATGGCAGAGAAGTTAACTACCAAGATAGAAAAAAAAATCTCAGTAGTGGAATGTTAACAGTTTGGGCGATAGCATGATAGAGTGGGCTTAGAGTCAGAGATCCTTGGTTCAAATCCCAACTCTGATACTTACTGCCTATTTTAAATAGCTTTGGCCAAGCTACTCCTTGGACCTTAGCTTTTTTATTTGTAAAATTAGAGGGTTGAACTGAATGGTGTCTGAGTTTCCTTGTAACCCTAGATCTTCAATGCTATGTTGTGTACCTGTTTTTCTGAGGACCAGACCAACTAAATTTGGGGAGGTTCCTTATTCCAGGCTCATTAAACTAGCTGAAAAAGTTTTTAAAATTTTTTTTGGAGGGGGGAAGGCAAGGCAATTGGGGTTAAGTGACTTGCCCAAGGTCACACAGCTAGTAAGTGTGTCAAGTGTCTGAGGCCAGATTTGAACTCAGGTCCTCCTGACTCCAGGACTGGTGCTCTATTCACTTCACCACCTAGCTGCCCCTAATAATTTTTTTTTAACCACAGTTACTCAGTGAAGATTATTTGCCAATGTATAGAAGAATTGCTTCTAAGGTATAAAGAACACTGGCTTTGGATTTAGCAGAGGTCTAGGTTCAAAACCTGCCTCTGTCACCTATAGTGCCCAATACATAGTGGATATTTGATAAATACTTATTCCCTTCCCCTTTGTGATGGTGATCAAGTTGTTTAATTTTTCTGCGTCAGTTTATCCATCTATAAAATGGGTACAATAATAACTGTAATCCCTACCTCCTACGGTTATGAGAATCAAGTAATGCAATAGTTAAAAATATATTTTTTTAAAGCAGACCTTAAAATGTTCTGCATTCAGCTCTACCCCTTTTCTCACTTTCTCCTTTCTTCCCATTCCTCTCTATCCCCTCCTCCTCTCTCTTCCTTTCTCCCTTCTTCACCTCCACAGATGAAATCACAGATTCTTGAAGTATAAAAAGCATATTCCAGACAAACTCTAGCTCATCTTGCCTATAGTGTGGTGATTTTACACTGTGAGGAAGCCAAGGATACAAGGATGTTGGGAGAGGGAAGGTCACTAGCTTCTGTCATTTTCTTTGTTTTAATCTGAGTCAAAGAACTTGACATTTTTTGATCTAAGGCCATTTACAACATATTATTTATTTTCACTGCTGGCTACAAGTAACCAGAGTAAACAGACATCTAGTTCCTTGACACTAGTCACCATAAATTTTACTTTAATAACAGGACCTCATCATTAAAAACTCATTTTGTTTCTTGTTCTTTTTACTATGCACCTTTATCCTCCTGACAGCTGGTTGCCGAATATCGTCAATGAAAGTCTTTTGTTCTACCTTGAAACACAGCCAGATATCAATGGAAGCTCCTTGAAAAATGTTAGAAATGCAACCCTGATCACATGGTTTATTATGGTAGGTCAACCAGATTTTCATCTTTCTTATGCTTCTAAAGAACAGAGAGGGCACCATAGCAACAGACGGTAGAATTTAGAGCTTGAAAGAACCCTAGCGGTCATCTTGTTCGATCCCCTTATTTTATGGAGGGGGAAACTGATACTGAGAAATTACTTGTATATTTGTACGTTTGTATCTGGGTGTTGGAGGAACTGGTCCTTTCTTAAATGTTTATGCATCATTTGCATATGGGAGACTCACATTTTTAAAAAATCTAAAACCATCCCAGCCTTATTGATGCAGGGAGGCTCACATTTAGAACTCAAATTGTCCTTGTCCTCTGCTTTGTTCAGTCAACTCCATGTTTAGAACTCTAGAATACCAAAGCTAGAAGAAGCCAGCAAAGAGTAAAGACATAAATTTCTAGTTTCTTTATCCAAATCCATTAGATATTCACAACAGTTTACAATAACAAATGGTCTATTAGAATTTGTTTTTTGCATTCAAATCAGGGCCACTTTGTACAGTAATTTAAAGGTTTGCCTGAGCTGAAGGCATTTCAAATGAGTAAGGAGAGACTTGATTAGTTTCTTTAAGCAACTGCCCATCCTTCATTTGATGGCAATTTCTTTTCCAAATGAATGATTATTCTGTAACCTTGTCCCTTATAAGGAAAGAGAAAAGCAAGCCCATAAATAAGACTTATGTGTCTAAAAGAGATTTAGTAAAAGCTATTCTGTGCAGTTCTGGGAGAAGAGAGAGGGAGGTTACAGGCCTCCACATCTGTCAAGTTTGCATTCAGATTTGGAGAAGAGGGATAAAAACCTTCTACAATGCTTATTATGTCCCAGGCACTATGCTAAGCACCTTGAAAAGTCCTATCTCATTTAATTGGGGCAATAATATTGCAGTTGCACAAATCGGGGTGATTTGGCAGCTCCAGAGCTGGCCTTCCAGCTTTCCTTTTTTATACAGACAGTACTTCCTTTAGGCTGGTTGCCTTCATGTGCTCTCACACTGGTAGGTTGGGTCCTTGTAATGTGAATGGAATATAAGATCTCCCCCATCCATTAATAGGCCCATGTGCCCATGTGTCTCCTTTTCCTTGGGACAAGGGCTGTGTTCCTGGATCTAAAGGTACACAGCTATTTCAGTCACAGGTGTGATATATCCTGAGTCACATGGAGCCCATGGGGGAGGAACTTGCTTAGGGGAAGGCTTGCTTGCAGGAAGGCTTTCACACCTTTTGGTACTAAGCTGATTAAGCACTGAGTCATATTGTGATGCCTTCTGGCTCTGAGTCTATTAGTTGAAAACTATATATCCTAGGAGGTTGATATCTTACTTTGGGGGCTCACTCATGAGAAGGACCTTTTGATTCCCTGCATGGGACTCTGAGCAGCTGTTTGTTAACCGCCCCCCCCAGGTGATGTATGTAGGTGGTTGTATTATTCTGTTTAGACAGAGCCCTGTCTATTGAATTCTTTCTTGGATACTCACTTCTTTCTACTTACTGTAATTAAAGTAATATTGTTGACCCCTTTAAAGTTGTTTTTCTTTTAGATAAACAGATCAAAGTCCCTGTGCTAGGCCATTCTGGGTGTGCTAGGGTGCTTGCTACTACAGTCCTTCAGAGTGTGGAGGTTCACTCTGAACAAAGGTTTAAATAGGATAGATACCCCATAGGTCCTTATTCTTAAAAGTCAGGAGACATCACTGGGGGACTTTCCATTAACAATCGGCCAGTAGGCACAATTAGCTCTTATTAAGACTGCAGAGTAAATACAATAGCTACAAAATATTCCCCACATAAATCTCAGGTGCACAAAGACACAAACTTAGGGTACAGTGACAGTGGGAGGCATATAGGAAATACATGTGGTCAAGGCAAGTCTCAGCTCTAGTAGTTCAAGACACTGAAGTCTTTCTCTCTTCCCTAAAGCTGTCAACTCTCCATTGCCATGGAAAACTCTCTCTTGAATCCATAGGCAAATCTGCATGCCTTAAAGCTACTTAAACTGACTGGCTCTCTGTATCTGTCTGAACTGTGTCTGTCTGCTCCCTTAGCTGTACTTAAGACTCTCTTGAACAGACCCTCCAACTGCTGAATGAGGTGTCTCCCTCTGGGCAAGTAATTCCATTCCTAGACACTGTGGCTAATGTGAGGGGGGAGGGTGGGGAGGAGGAGAGAAAATTCCCTTCTCTTCTCTTCCCTTTCCCCCAAAAGAGGTGAAAAGTTGACTTTTCCCCCTGACTGCTGGCTCCTACCTTCACTGACTCAAACTGTAAAACTCCAACTTCTTCCTAGGGCTTAGCCATTTAAAGCCCCCAGAGGCATAATTAATGCTTTTATTCAGTCTCGCGATCAGGCACCTCACTGGAGGCCTTCAAGCTAGGTGACCACTTTCCAGGAATATCCTAAATGGGATTTACATTCAGTTATAGGGTAGACCAGGTAACGTCTGATGTCAATCCCAACTCCGAGATGCTGTGAATCTGCTTTCTGTTCCTTCTCTTCCTGCTTTTCTCAGCTCTTCTCAGCCTTCTTCAAAGGTTTATCTTCCTCCCATAAAAATGGGCCGCTCAGGTTTTGTGCTGGCCCACTTTCTTGTTCTCCATATATTCTTTCCCGTGTTGCTCTAACCCATTCCCATGGTTTCAGTGATCGTCTTCACGTGGATCTATATATCCCAATGCACATTTCGAACTCAAATTGTCCTCATCCTCTGCTTTGTTCACACGATTTCATGTTTAGAACTTTAGTATATAAAAGCTAGAAGAAGCCAACAAGAGTAAAGACATAAAATACACGAGTTTCTTTACCCAAATCCACTCACCCAAATTGTAGTTTCACCTTTCCAACTCCAGACTGGATTTATGTCTTGTGTTTTCTCCTGTCTGTTAAATAAATTATGTCTTATCTCCTAGTTGGTACCAAATGAGCCAGAAAGAGAGCCAAATGGCCAGGAAAATATAGGCAGATACCTAGAGATCAAAGGGAAGGAGTAACAAGGTAGATAGATATAATTAGATCCAATAATTGTATTTCTCCTTGTGAATCTGTTTCTGCTTGCTTTGTTCTGCTTTGGGATATGGCAGGAATGTGCTGATTAAAGCAGATTACACAATCTTATTGTCAGAAAGGCAGGCAGCCTGGCCTAAATAAATTAAACTTCTCTCAGAAGCTCCAGTGACCGAGCTGTCCACGTAATGAACAGTTACGGAAAACAGACACTTTGATAAAGCACTTAGTTCCAAGAGTTTAACAAGACTGCTCCTGGAAAAGAAGACAGATTACTGAGGATCTTTCTTCAAGCAAATATGGAGGACAAAGAAAGTTTTCAAATGACCTGCAGAGTGTGTTCTACGTTTGTGTCTGTGCTTCTATCAAGTCATGCCTCTCTGTACTCAAAATTAGGTTATATATTAGTGGAAAAGGTTGAAAGAATACATAACAACTGTCCAGGTTAGTGGGACGAATGAAATGTTTGTTGAAAGAATAGAAGAACTACTTTGAAGAAACAAAAAAAGAAAATGGATGTAAAAGGGCAAAAAAGTTTTAAACTGCATCATGAAATTGAATGGTAGAAGAATGAGATAGAAAGATAAAAGGAAAGAAAAAGCATATGACATTATACTCATATAAGAATTTTATTATAGAAAAAAATATGTAATCTATAAATATATAAGAAACCCAAGAGAAAACATAATGAAGAATATTTACATGACCAACGCAACCTTCATCACATTTAATAAACTCCTGTGGTTTCCTATTGCTCAAGTATCAAATATAAAATCCTCTGACTTTTAAATCCCTCAAACCTGGCCTCTTCCTAATTTTACCAGTCTTCTTACTCCCCTCCACATAATCTATGATTCAATGATGCTGGCTTATTCTAATGGTAGTTTCATCCTTCAAAAATTGAAGGAAACAACAAAGAAACTGCTGTTCTGAATCTAATTCTGACCAACAAGGAAGAACTGGTTGCTGATACAGAAATAATGGGAACTTTGGGAGCCAATCCTTGCTGCTTCTCACACAAAACATTCCACTTCCTGACTCCAGACATTTTTACTGGCTGTTTCCCATGGCAGGAATGTTTTCTCCTTACCTACATCTACTGGCTTTCTTCAAGTCTCAGCTAAAATCCCAACTTCTGCAGGAAACCTTTCTCATTGTTCTTCAGTCATTTTCAGTTGTGTCTGACCCCATTTGGGGTTTTCTTGGCAAATATACTGGAAAGGTTTGCCACTTCCTTCTCCAGTTCATTTTACAGATGAGGAAACTGAGGTGGACATGCTTAAGTGACTTGCCCAGGGTCACAGGGCTACTAAGTGTCTGAGGCCAGATTTGAACTCAGGAAGATAAGTCTTCCTGACTCTCAGGTCTGGCACTCTCTCCACGGTACCATCTTGTGATATCACTGGTGCCTTCCTCCTGGAATAGTCTCCAATTAATCCTGGATGTCTTGTTTGTACATCATTGTTTGCATATTGACTTTGCCATTCAAATGTGAGAGCAGGAACTGTTTTCACCTTTGTCCTTATCCCTAACACTTAGCACAATGTCTGGCACATAATAAACACTTAATAAATGTTTATTGACATAATGACTTGAATGGGAATTTACAGAGGATGAAACAGAAGCTTTATTGTTATGGGAGTATGAAAGGCTACCTGGACAAGAGTAAGAATGACATAAGGAGTTTGGGGACTAGAACTGGCATGACAGAGACATAACTGGAGCACGTCAGTTATCTAGATGTGTTCATGTGCTCTGCCAAAAAGCAGAGCGGTCGAGCAATTTGTGACTTATCCTAAAGGTAGTTTCATCCTTCAAAAATTGAAGAAAACAACAAAGAAACTGCTGTTCTGGATCTAATTCTGCCCCACAAGGAAGAACTGGTTGCTGATATAGAAATAATGGAAACTCTGGGAGCCAATCACCACTCCCTTGGAACGGTCAACCCAAGGGTAAGATAAGATTTCAAAAATAAAATTCTGAAGCAACAAGGAAAAATGGTTCTGATAAGGAAGAAAAAGAAGAATTTCATAGAGACAAATTAGGCAGTACAGAGAGTTTATTGACTAACAACACGCACGATGGAAGCAAAAATAGTTAAATAAGGATGAATATTTTTAAAAATCAGCGTGCTGTGATGCTGTGATTGTATCAGGAGCATTAAATTCTAGAATGAGAAAAGGATGACAATGAATACTGGGAACAACAAAAAAAAGATGTCTTGGGACTTTTAAAAGATTTATCAGGAACCTCTGACATATACTGGCTGTGTGACCTTGGGAAAGTCACTTCTTCATGCTTTAGGCAACTCTATTAGATTGTAAGTTATAGAGAAGGTGCTGAAATGAACTATTAGAAGAGAGTTTCCTCACCTGGGCATGCCTTCATCAGTGAAATTAAAGGTCTAATCCCTAAATCCCAATCCTTATTCTTATCTGTAAATTGAGAGTACAAGAAAGATCAAAGAATGCCTTTGGCCACTACTTGGGGGATGTGATAACAGAAGATAGTGAGAAAGCTGAACTTCTCAACCTATTTTCTTTTCTAGTGAGAAATGAGAGAAACGTAGAACAAAAATTATTACCTGGGAGTGGATAACCCTAAATATGTGAGAAGATGATAAGAAAGCATCTTGAGGTCCTCAATGAGTTCTAGTGACTAGATACAGATGAACTATATCCGAACGTACTGAAATAACATAAATAAATTAATAATTGGTCACCCATGTGATCTTAAGCAAGTCATTTAACCTTTTGCACCTCATTGTCCTCACCTGTAAAACAAGGCGATTAGATTTGATTATCTCTGAGGTGACGTTGAAATCTGTGATGTTGTGGTCTTATTCCTGGCAAACTTCTAGAGTCTATATTATCATATATCCAGATAAAACACTTAATGAGTGCTTACAATGTGTTAGGCACTGTGCTAAGCTCTTAGGGATACAAAGACAAATAAGGCAGTCCCCTACTTACATACTAATTGGGAAAGACCACACACAGAAGGGGTTTAAAGGAGGGAGAGAAGGAAGAAGGGTCTGGATCCTTTAGGCAAGGGGAGGCAGTGCTGTAAATGAGGGGAAGGGATCAAATCCAGAGAGAGTTGAGAATTAGGTGAAGTGTTTCTGAGGAGTTTTTCCAAGAAGGTGTGAGTTGGGGAAAAGAAATGCTCATGAGGAAAACAGAGCCCTTGGTGGCATTTTGGCCAATGAGAAGTGGTTGGAATCCTCAGAGGCATTCTTTATTATTAATCCTCTGAAGTCATTATCAGACACTGTGTTGATCAGTTCTGAATTCTTTCTTTTTTTTTTCTTTTTCTTTTTCCCAAATGCTTTATTAACTTCTGGTTTACATTATTCATTTCCACCAGATTTTGAGTTACAGATTTTTTCCCCTTTCCTCCCCTACCCACTGCCCCAAAATAGCGGTCCCACAGGATATCCCCTCCTCTAATCTGCTCTCTCCCATATCTTCTCCCATACCCCATTTGACTTTTCCAGTAGGGCATGGTGGATCTCTATGCCCCAGTGCCTGTATATCTTCTTTCTCAATTACATGTAAGATAGTAATAATAGTATATATATTTTTAAACATTTTATTTTAAAACTCTGATTTCCAGATTCATTCCCTTCCTCCCTTGTCACCCACCCTTACTGGGAAGATAAGCAATTGAGTATAGGTTGTACATGTGTAGCTATGCAAAACATTACCATAGTAGATATATTGTAAAAGACTGAGAATATTTCCCTCCCTCCTATCCCACCTCCCACTTGTTCTATTCTCTACTTTGATCCTGTCCCTTCTCAAAAGTGGGTGCTTCCAACTTCCTTCCCCCCCAGCCTTCCCTCTTTTCCATTATTCCCCCTCTCATCCCCTTCCCCCCTACTCTCCTGTATGGTGAGATACCCTTTTTAGTGTGTATGCATTCAATGAGAATAAGGTTTTGCCTTTTTGTTTTCCTGTTCTTCCTCTCCATTGTAACCATTTTCCCTTGCCTCTTTTATTTGAGATAGTTTACCCCATTCTGTCTCTCCCCATCTCCTCTCATTATATTCCTCTCTCACCTCTTAATTTCACCTTTTAAGTACCATCCCTCTCTATTAAATTGGTCCTGTGCCCTCTATGTTTACCTGTAAACATATATACACATATTCACATATGTATTCATATGCCCATATACTCTCCTCTATAGACACACACACACACACACACATATATATATATATATATATATATTTCTATTCTCTTCAACTATTTTCATACTAAGAAAAGTTTCATCAGTTACAATTATAATTTTTCCATGTAGGAATGTAAATAGTTCAACTTTGGTAAGTTCCTTATGATTTCTTTTCCCTGTTTACCTTCTCATGCTTCTCTTGCTTCTTGTATCTGAATGTCAAGTTTTCTATTCAACTCAGGTTTTTTCATCAAGAATGCTTGCAAGTCCTCTATTCCACTGAATGACCATATTTTCCCCTAAAACATGATACTCATTTTTTCGGGTAGGTGACTCTTGGTTTTAATCCCAGGTCCTTTGACCTCCAGAATATCACCTTCCAAGATCCCTTAGTGTAGAAGCTGCCAGATCCTGTGTTATCCTGATTATGTTTTCACACTATTCAAATTATTTATTCCTGGCTGCTTGTAATATTTTCTCTTTGATCTGAGAATTTTGGAACTTGGCTATAATATTCCTAGGAGTTTTTTTCTTTTTGGGATCTTTTTCAGGAGATGATCAGTAGATTCTTTCAACCTCTGTTTTGCCCTCTGGTTCTAAAACACCAAGGCAGTTTTCCTTGAGAATTTCTTGGAGGATGATTTCTAGGTTCTTTCTTTGATCATGGCTTTCAGGTAGTCCCATAATTTTTAAATTATCTCTCCTGGATCTATTTTCCAGGTCAGTGGTTTTTCCCATGAGATATTTCACATTGCCTTCTATTCTTTCATTTGTTTGGGTCTGTTTTACAGCATCTTGATTTCTCATAAAGTCATTTGCTTCCATTTGCTCCAATCTAATTCTCAAGGAATTATTCTCTTCAGTGAGTTTTTGAAATTCCTTTTCCATCTGGCAAATTCATCTTTTTAAGGCATTCTTCTCCTCATTGCCTTTTTGAGCCTCTTTTGCCATTTGAGTTAGTTTGTTTCTTAAGGTGTTATTTTCCTCAGTCAGGCTGTTGACTCTCATTTCATAATTTTCTTGCATTGTTTTCATTTCTCTTCCCAATTTTTCCTCCACTTCTCTTATCTGCTTCTTAAGGTCCTCTATGACCTGTAACCAGCTCATATTTTCCTTTGAAGCTTTTGGTGCAGGAGTTCTGACTTCACTGTCTTCCTCCTGTTCCATGCTTTGCTCCTTTTTGTCCCAAAATAGGAGTCTAATGTTGCAATCTTCTGTCTGCTTTGTTTGCTTTGCCTGGCCATGTTGCCCCTCAGTCACTTGACCCCTAGGCTTTTTGCCACAGTAGGACTCTGCCACCAGACAGGGGAGCTTTTGTTTTCTGGGGTTTTCTCAGCTTCTGGAGGTATTAGTTGGGTGCCCACTGACCTCTCACTTTGTCCTTCTCATCTGTGTGTTGATAATTCTGGAAACAGCCATAACTGCTGCTGATCTGGAGTCTCTCCAGCCGACAGCTGGTCAGGCCTACCCTAGGGCTAAAACCTCAGTCTTGGCAGGGCTGGGGTTGGCTCCCAGAGTGCTCCACTGGTCCCTTCCTGCCAGCCTGCCGGGTTGTCCTCAGCAGGAGGTTAGCTTCTCTGTGTCATTTTGTGGGTTCTGTAGCTTCAAAGTTTGTTCAGAGTCCCCTTTTACATGAATTGGAGGAGGTGAGAGCCGGAGCCCCACAGAAGTCCTGTTTCTACTCTGCCATCTTGACTCCACCCCTCCTGGTCTATCCTGAATTCTTCAATATTTTTTAATAATATTTCTTTCTTACCTTCACCTCTTAAAATCCATCCCATGTGTTCTTCAACTCAAGCATCACTTTCTACATAAAGCCTTCTCTTTTAAGTTGCTAGTAGGCCACAACAGTAAGAATCAACCAGTTTGGGCACCATCAGTGAAACCCATTGTCCTAGAGGTGCCAAGGAGTATTTCTACAATTGCCATTGGAAGATGCAATCAAATGTCCCAAACAGCTCAGGGTGGCCTGACCAGCTGCCAGCTGGAGGGACTTCAGATCACCAGCAGCTGTGGTGGTTTCCAGAATTATCAACCCATTGATGCCAAAGAAAAAGTGAGAGGGTGCAGGTCCTGGGATGTGTGACCAGTTTGCCAGAGCGTGTTGAGACTTCAGAGAGGGCACCCAACTAATAGCTCCAGCAGCTACGAAAACCCCAGAGTTTGGGATAAAGCTCCCCTGTTTGGTAGTGGAGTCCTACTGTGGCAAAAAACCCCAAAGTCAAGTAATTAAGAGGCAACATGAGTAAACAAGGGAAGCAAAGCAAACAGAGAAACCCAACTTTATACTTCTATTTTGGGGACAAAAAAGATCAAAGCATGGAACAGGAGGAAGACAATGAATTCATAATTCCTGCACCAAAAGCTTCCATCAAACATATGAGCTGGTTACAGCCCATAGAGGAGCTTAAAAAGAATTTTGAAAACCAATGAAGAGAAATGGAGGAAAAATTGTGAAGAGAAATGAGGATGCAAAAAATTATGAAATGAGAGTCAACAACCTGACTGAAGAAAATAATACCTTAAGAAATAGACTAACTCAGATGGCAAAAGAGGCTCAAAAAGGCAATGAGGAGAAAAGTCCCAAACAAAAGCTTCCTGCCCTGTATCTCATCACAATGCTAGGCATCTCCTTAATGAACCCCTCTCACCCAAACTACCTTATATTTATTTTGTACAGGTATACCTAGGAGATATTGCAGGTTCAGTTCCAGAACACCGAAACAAAGCAAGTCACAAAGTTTTTGTTCTGAGTGCATATAAAAGTTATGTTTACACTATACTTTAATCTATTAAGTGCAATTATGTCTAAAAAAACCCCCAACATATATATTTTAATTAAAAATAATTTATTACTAAAAAATGCTAACCATCATCTGAGCCTTACACAAGTCATAACCTTTATGCTAGTGGAGGGTCTTACCTTGATGTTGATGGCTGATGACTGGTCTAGGTGGCAGTTACTCAAGGTTGGGTTGGTTGTAGTAATTTCTTAAAACAATATAATAGTGAAATTTACCACATCAATTGACTCTTCCTTTCATTTGAACACTTAGAGGCCATTGTAGGGTTATTAATTGGCCTAATTTCAATATTCTTGTGTCTCAGGAAATGGAGAGGTCTAAGAAGAGGAAGAAAGGCTGGTTGACAGAGCCATCAGAACACACATAGCATTTATCAATTAAGCTTGCCGTCTTTATGTTTTTGTGGTGCCCCAAAACAATTACAATAGTAATTATGAAAAAGTTTCAAATATTGCAAGAATTACCAAAATGTGACACAGAGACACAATGTGAGCACATACTGTTGGGAAAATGGTGTTGATAGTCTTTCTCAATGCAGGGTTGCCACAATTCTTCAATTTAAAAAAAAAATGCAGTATCTACAAAGAATAACAAAATGAGACATGTCTCTCTCTTTCTCTCTCTATATGTATATATGCATATGTGCATATATGTATATATATGTATGTATCTCACATTGCAAATCATAGGACCTTTTTTGGTTCTCATTACTTAATTCTTAATCAGTATGTTAAAATTTCCTCACATTTCCCTGAATTCCTAATATCATTATTTCTTATGATACACTAATATTCCATCATATTTCCATACCACAAATTGTTCATCCATTCTCTACTAAGTGGAAACCCATTCCCCAACCCCCCAGTCCAATGCTGGTATAAAAAGATCTGCTTATAAATATTTCGGTATGTATGGGAGCTTTCTCTGTGTCTCTGACTTCCTTGGGAATTATATGCAAAGCTGTGGTATCACAGGGTCATAGGGTATGTGTAAATTACTGACTTATGGGGTATAATTCCAAATTGTTTTTTAGAACAGTGCCAGCAGTAATACACTTGGGAGTTTCTGTATTTAAAAATGACTTTGTTATTAATTTGATTCATTATCATTTTGAAGGCTTGAGCCTTCTTCACCATGTAGAGCTAGTAATTTAGCACAATGCTTTATGAAAAGACTGGCTTGACTTCCTGAGCCAGCCAGCAGAAAATCAGGCAAGAACTCACTAGCATAAGGACATTCTGAGAAGACAGCAGTGACAGCCACCCTCCTCTGCCTGTCATCAAACTCTTGCTTCCCCTAAAGTCCCTCCTTAATAGCTTTTTCTATTGTCTAGGCAGCACAGGCATGCTGAGTAGAATTTGGGCTCATTGACTGTTTCTCACACTTGATAATGCACCTTCCTCTCTATTCCTTCGTACTGGCTGTGGCCCATTTCTCGAATGCACTCCTTCCTCTTCTTCACATCTTAGAATTCCTTGTTTTCTTTAGAACCCAGCTCAAGTACAACTTTATAAATAATGCTTTCCTTTTTCTAGCTTCTAGTACCCATCACTCTCCTCCAAACTACCTGGTATTTATTTCCTATATATTCTCTCATATACATATATATGTATACATACACACATACATATGTATACACATACACACATATGTATACATACATGTAAGTGCAGTTAAATCTCTCAGACTACAAAAGACAAAAAAGAAATGATCTCTGTAGTCAAAAAGCTTACATTCTATTGGGGTTGCATTAAAAAGAACATACAGAATGTTGGGGATTGGGCCTAGATCTGTGATGTCTTTGGAAGAGGGGAGAACCAGATGAGCAAACCCCTTCTATCATACAGGTCAGTACAATCTCTGCAACTTACTGTTTCAAAGATATATTATATATACACATTTATTATATGTCATATATACACGTGTAATAAACATGCATGTGTGTGTGTGTTCACGCTTGCTGAGGGGTACAATGGCACCATGGAGATCTGGATACTGTCACACATACTGCTCGTGTGACACCAGGCAAGGCTTTTTACTTCCCAAGTCAGAGATATACTGGAACCAGCTTGAACAGGCATATTGTGAGAGCTGATTTTAAAAATTTCAGTGCGAACACTTACATCTCAGAAATCTGCAAACTCTATCTAGACTTAAGAAAGTGATGGAGAAAACATGAATGATGCAAATTCAACTTAAACTCGTGTCCTGGGCACGTTTTCTCCCCAAGAGAATCAGTGAACAATTGTACCAGCATGTTCCTACTCTCTGTGCTCTAGGAAACTCTTCGAAACAGTAAATTGCAGAGATTATATTGACCTGGATGATAGAAGGCATTTGTTCATCTGGGACTCCCCTGTTCCATGAAATCACAGATCAGGCCCTATCTTTTTAATTAATTTAAATTAATTTAAATTTAATTAATTAAAAACATTTTTTTTAATGTAACCCCAATAGAATGTAAGCTTCTTGATGTCGGCGATCATTTCATTTTTGTCTCTTGTAGTTTGAGAGATTTGGCACAGGACATGCCACATAGTAAGTATTTAATAAATATTTGTTGATTGTTTGGTTCAAACTGGAGGACATTGCACTGACTGCCTTCTATTCCTCCCTCGGTGTCTCACAGGGAATACTGAACCCAGCACAAGGCTTTCTTTTCTCCTTGGCTTTCTATGGCTGGACTGGATGCAGTTTGGATTTTAAGTGTCAAAAGAAAGAGATACAGTGGGAATCTCTGTCGACCTCAGCTGTGGAACATGCCTACGCCTCGCAAGCTGGCTCCTCCCTCAACTATGAAAGCTATTCTCCCAAGAAGACAGTGGTGGTGAATGGACATCATTCCGACGAAGCTCTAGGCATGTTGTCAGAAGGTAACATAACTAATAACAGTGACAGATTTCTCTCAGACTCTCCCATTTATCAAGGCTGGTGATCTCCACAGAACACACAGTGCCCACTTCTATCTCTGTAAGCCTTTAAGGGTGTTAGCATTGCAGTAACTGAACTCTAAAGCATAATAATGCTCCTTTTCTGACTCTTCTCTGTGGGAGATGCGGTACTGATGTCTGTGGCCAATTTCCTTATTGGAGCTGAAAAATGTGGGCTTGGTTTATGGAATTTAAGAATAAATATGTATATGTGTGTATCTACCTATCTACACACAGATGTGTACACATATATTACATATATGTATATATTTACATACATAAGATTACGTTAAATGTAGGTAATATAACTTTATAATGAAGTTTTGCTCGTTTATTAAATAGAATAGAATTGTTAGGTTTTTTCCCCTCTTCTGTCTAGCTCTTGTGTTGCCTGACACTGGAAATCTAAGATGAATGATAACTGCAGACCCTGTACTAATAAAATGTGCTGGCAGGAATTAGCATTGCAAAGGTTCTTAGTATTTATAATGGAGAAAGATGCAAAGTATAAATTCACAGCATTGGTTTTCTTCTGTGACTGCCCTCAGATGTTTCAAACCAATTACTCTTAAAAGACCCAGAATTGTTCTTTAAGGTTTTACATGTATTCTTCTCATTTAAGCACTGAAGGAGTTTTCTCATGTGTGGATAGGCGAGAGTCAGGAAGAGGGAAAAGTGAGTCCAAGAGAAAATAATAATATTTGAATAGTTTAAACCCATGAGTCTTTTGACATTGTCTCAAGTAGACTCCTTACCATGTTGACCTTGACAATTTTAACTGTAGTGTATTCCCTTGGGAAAATTAGGATTACACAAAGGGAAAATCAGATTGATATCTAAGAGCATTGACATTATTGCAAGGCCTTTTTCCTGTGGGGTCAGTTGATGTCTAAGTATTTTACTAGGACACCTTGTCTCATTTTGCATCTTTCCCTATTCAGTCTGTTCAGACTTGGCAGAGGCTTGAGTACAAAAAAAGTGCATGCTTTGCACCAGCATGTTATTTGAAGGGGAAAACAAAAGCAAAATACAATTCTTGCTGATATGGAAGGGCCTTGTGAAAATTACAGGTTGTTTATATATATATATATATCTGGGAGTTCCATGAAAACTTGGCTGATTTCTCAAGCTCCATTTGGAGCTCTGTTGCCTTGTTTAGTCACATATAAGGGGAGTGTTGGTTTTTTTTTAGGGTGCTTCACTTTATGGGCAAATGAAAATGTTGAAACCCCATTGTGAAAGCCCTGAAGATTCACTGTCTTTTATTAACTGTGAGGCTTGGACAGACCACAGAAGCAGTTTTGGCTAAAACTTAAAAGAAAGTCCTGTTTGTTCAAGAGTGAAGGAAATACTAAGGAGACAGAATTGTTGTTAGTTTATAAAAGTTGCTTACTGCTCCTGGGGAAGGGACAAAATAATAAGAGTTTGGAACAGTTTAGTTCTGGTCCTTCTCCCTATTTCTTTCCTAAGTGGGGACCATTCAGTCCTCCTGCTTTTTATGAAAAGTACCAGCTTCTCTTCTCAACCACATATACCCTAGAGCCGTTTCCTGGTTCCTTTTCTCTGTAGAAAGACTTAGGGAAGTTTTGATTAAAAATAAATTAAGTGCTGCCCAGTCAGCGCAGATATGGGATACCACCTGGCTTAAACTCTGGCTTAGGTGGCAGGCCTTCAAGTTTGAGAGCCTCTTTTCTAAGGATGTCATGAATTTTACATTTTGTTTTCAAAGTCTCAGCAAAATCTGTGCTGCTGCTTGGATTAGGGGAAGCAGGGGAGGAAATTCCTTAAGATGTTTTTTGAGTTCAGATAACTTTTTAAAAAAAGAAACTGCTCAAGCTTGACATGTTGTATTAGCTCTCCATGAGAAATGGAAAACTACAGAGTCAGAAACAATTTCAGCTGTAATGAAGAATGACCAGTGCCATAGTCCAACACTCCTCTGTTTCCCTTTGCTGGGGAGGAGACTGAATTTGGTAATAAAGGCAGCGCACTAGGGATATGGGCTTAATATGAAAAAGTGGAGTACACATAGAAGTCTGAGAAACCCCAAACCTCCCTCAAGATCACATTTGTTAAAATATGGGGTCAAGTTAGTAGAAATATGTTTGCTACCCGCTGAGTTCTTGTGCTTAAGTGACCTTTAGAGAGGTCAAACAGGCGCTGGGAAGAATTGCAGCCCAAGACAGAGGATATAGAGTTAAGCTTCAGCATTAGGAAGACCTAGATTCAAATTCTGCCTATGACACATACTAACTGTTTAACCCAAGACAAGTCACAACAGCTCGATAATTCTGACAAGTAAGTGTTAATTTGCATTGGTAATTTACATTCCTCTTTGCCAGTGGAATCACCCAACTGGTTGAAAAACAAAAGCAAAAACCCTTTTGCCAACTTGGAAGAGGGGACTGGCTTCCTCCTGGCATATAATCCTATCAAGACTTGCTTTCTAATGCCCTAGTGGACCTCCAAATATCTGCCTGAAATTTCCCACTTACTTTTCACAGACATAATTCAGTTCTATTTAATCCTAACATAATTATAATCATTGTTTACAGAAGCATTTTTTTAAAATTAAGTATGAATTTGCATAGAGTTTAATTTTTTAAAGGGCCCCTTCACTTGAATAATGGAGTAAGGGGTGGCCAGGTAGCACAGCGAGTAAGAGCACCGGCTCCAGTGTCGGGATGACCTGGATCAAATCTGGGCTCAGATACTCAGCACCACACCCAGAAATAACTGGCCGTGTAACCTTGAGCAAGTTACTTAATCCCGATTGCTTTAAAAAAAAAAAGAATAATGGAGTAAACTGGACATTTCCATCTACAGTAAACTAAATATAATTAAAATATAGAAAAGTGTTATATTTAAAGAGTAAAATTAAGTGTATTCACAAATGCTTTTCTTGCCATTTCAAAATAATACTTTCACTTAAAATGCACCATATTGTTGTTATTAAAAATAAAAAGACTTTTTAAAAAGTTGCATTTTACAAGTTGGCCTTTTTAGGTTTTTAATTTTAATTTTTTGTTATTCAACATCAAAAAACATGGACCTTTCTATCTATAAAGAAGAACAGAGGGGTGGCTGGGTGGCACAGTGAATAGAGCACCGGCCCTGGAGTTCAAATCTGGCCTCAGACACCTTGGGCAAGTCACTTAACCCCAATTTCCCTGCCTTACCCCTTCAAAAAAAAGAAAGAAAAAGAGAAAATAGATAATAATATATAAAACTGCAAACTTTTGGGGTGGCTAGGTGGTGCAGTGAATAGAGCACTGCCCCTGGAGTCAGGAGGACCTAAGTTCAAATCCAGCCTCAGACACTCAACAAAAAACTAGCTGTGTGACCTTGGGCAAGTCATTTAACCCCAATTGCCCTACTTTTCCCGCTCCAAAAAAGCAAAAAAAAAAAATACAAACTTTTATTGGGACTGTCGCATTGCAGATTGACACTCCTCCATCCTTTCTTTTTTTCTTTTTGCTATCACTATCACTAGCTCTTCAATCACCGATAAACTCACCTCCCTTGAATGAATGAAAAGTCCTCCCCTGTAACAAAAAAAAAAAATCAAGCAAAATTTATGAAAATGCATGTTTCAGGGGTGGCTAGGTGGTCCAGTGAGTAGAGCACTGGCTCTGGAGTCAGGAGGACCTGAGTTAAAATCTGGCCTCAGACACTTAACACAAAACTAGCCATGTGACCTTGGGCAAGTCACTTAACCCCAATTGCCCCTCCAAAAAACAAAAAAGAAAAAGAAAATGAATGTTTCATTATATGCTTCTATTCCATCATTTCTTTTTCATGAGGTAGAGCATTATTTGTCATCAGTCTTCTAGTTGGTCATTGCATTGATTAGAATTCTTAAGTAATTTGAAGTTTTAATTTATAGTGTTCTCTTTTTTAAGCTAATTTATTTATTTTTAGTTTTCAACATTGACTTCCATAAGTTTTAAATGTTCTCCCCCTTTTTCCCCTCTTCCCTCCCCAAGACATCATGCAGTCCTATATAGGATCTACATATACATTCCTATTAAACATATTTTCACATTAGTCATGTTGTATAGAAGAATTATAATGAATGGGAGAAACCATGAGAAAGAAAAACAAAACAAAACAAAAAAGAAAATAGTCTGCTTCCTTCTGCATTCAGACTTCATAGTTCTTTATCTGGATGTGGATGACATTTTCCATCATGAGTCCTTGCATTGCTGAGAAGGGCTAATTCTATCAAAATCAGTCACTGCGCATTGTGGCTGTTACTGTGTACAATGCTCTTCTGGTTCTGCTTACTTTACTCTGCATCAGTTAATGTGAGTCTTTCTAGGTTTTTCTGAAGTCAGCCTGTTCATCACTTCTTATAGCATGGTATTCATATACCACAACTTGTTCAGCCATTCCCCAATTGATGGGCATCCCCTCAATTTCTAGTTCTTGGCTTCCACAAAAAGAACTATAAATATTTTTGTACATGTGAGTCTTTTCCCATTTTTATGATCTTTTTGGAATATAGCCCTAGAAGTGATATTGCTGGGTCAAAGAGTATATAGTATGCACATTTTTTAGCCCTTTGAGCATAGTTCCAAATTGCCCTCCAGAATGATTAGATCAGCTCACATCTCTACCAACAATGAGTTAGTGTTCCAACTTTCCCACATCTTTTCTAACATTTATCATTTTCCTGTTTTGTCATGTTAGCCAACCTGGTAGGTGTGATGTGAGTTGTTTTGATTTGCACCTCTCTAATCAATAGTGATTTAGAGCATTTTTTCATATGACTATAGATATCTTTAATTTCTTCCTCTGAAAACTGCCTGTTCATATCCTTTGACCATTTATCAATTGGGGAATGACTTGTATGCTTGTAAATTTGACTCTATTTATAGTATTCTAGTCATATAATTACTTTTCTGGTTCTGCTCACCACACTAGGTGAGCATCACTTCATGTATGCCCTCCTAGTTTCTCTGTTTCTTTCATCATTTCTTATGATAAAATAAAATTCCATTCTATTCTTATGCCAAAATTTGTTTAGCCATTCCCCATTTGATATGAACTTTTCTTAGTTTCTCGTTTTTTACTACAATGAGAATATTTTTTGTGTCATAGATATTCTTCTTTCTTTGATACTTTTGGAGTATAGGCCTGGTAGTGGCATAATTGAGTAAACACGTAGGTACCGCTTTGGGGTCATCATTCTAAATTGCTTTATAAAATGACCAGAATTCACAGCTCTACCAAGAGTGCACTCATCAATGTATCTCTCTTCCCAGAGCCCCTCTAACAGTTATCTTTTTAATTTGTTGGTCATCATTGCAAATCTGATGGGTATGAGAAAAAATCTTGTTTTAACTGGAATTTATCTTATAAATGTTTTGGAATTTTTTTCCTGTGCATGCTTCTTTTGAGAACTCCTATTCCTGTACTTTGGTCATTTAGGTATTGGGAAATGACTCTTTTCATATAGTTGAATCAGACACATGTACATCTTGGATATCAGACCTTCATCAGAGAAATTTATGGCAAAATTTTTTCCTTGTTAATGATTTCTTTTTTAATTTTAACTGCATTGATTCTAATTGAGCAAAAATGTTGCAATTTTATACAATTAAAACTGTCCATTTTGTGATCCTCCTTATACCTTGTTTGGTTAGGAAGCCTTCCTTTATCCAATGTGTAGTAAACAGTTAACAAATGTTTTTTGACTATTGTATAAGTCATCTTCTTGCCTATTCTTCTAATTTGTTTATGTCTTATGGACATAAGACCATAAGGTCAGGTATCTATATGTTCTTGTGACATATGGTATGTTATTTCTATCAGCCTACTTTATTCTAAGGCAGATAGGTGGACAGGGCATAAGGATAGTGTATCAGCAATGCCATATTCACAATGCCTATAGAGATTGCAAATATGCTGATATAATTATCCATTACAAAATACGTCATGTTTGCCATATGAGGAAATAAACTAGAAAATTTATTAAGATACCAAAAGACTGAGTCCCAAAACCAGAAAGTGAAAGCCATCAGAGTAGTTATGATATTGGCACAGGTAGATAAAGTAGAAAGCACCCACATTTTCAAGCCTTTAAAACAGAACAGGCTACCTCAGGCAAAGGTCCTCCTCTCCCCACTCACAGCAACCACCCAGCGTCCTGGAAGCGCCCTCCCAGCAGCTCCGGCCCCTGGCAGTTCTCAGCAGGAGTCCTTAGCAGAAAGTCCTTAGCAGTCCTAACTCAAAAAGGGCTTCGCGCTGCCACTGCCTCTGCTGCTGCCGCCGTCACCACCACCGCCAGCCACAACAGGAACGCTAGCTTGGCTTCCGCTTCCTCTTGCTCCGCCCCTTCCTGCTACGTCAGCAAGTCCAACGGGGCATGGAAGATCTTTAAATCCCATAACCCTTACAGATAGGGATAGGGCGGCACAGTGGATAGAGCACTGGGTCTAGAGTCAAGAAAACCCTAGTTCAAATATGGGCTCAGACACTTATTAACTGTGTGACTCTGGGCAAATCACTTAACCCTGTTTGCCTCAGTTACCTCATCTATAATATGAGCTGGAGAAAGAAAAGGAAAACCACTCCAATATCCTTGTCAAGAAAACTCCAAATGGGGGCGTCCAGGTAGCACAGCGAGTGAGAGCACCGGCTCCAGTGTCAGGACGACCTGGAGATCGAATCCCGGGCTCAGACACTTAGCACCCACCCAGAAACACCTGGCCATGTAACCTTGAGCAAGTTACTTAACCCCGATTGCTTAGGGGCGTCCAGGTAGCACAGTGAGTAAGAGCACCGGCTCCAGTGTCAGGACGACCTGGAGATCGAATCTGGGCTCAGACACTTAGCACCCACCCAGAAACACCTGGCCGTGTAACCTTGAGCAAGTTACTTAACCCCAATTGCTTTAAAAAAAAAAACAAACTCCAAATGGTTCACGAAGAGTTGGACATGACTGAAGAATGACTGGACAACAACTTTTATTTCCCCCAAAATTTTTTTGTCAAATCTTTAGTCCGTTAGTTAATCCTTGGATTTATTGAACTCTTTGCTATTATGTTCATTTGCTTCTGGATTTAGTGTCCATAATTGGGTTTACTTTTCTATTTCTTGACTAGTACTATGTGTTTCTGGTGGTTACTTTTTGTCATATTGTTTGAGAACTAGTACTCCTGGGTCTCCTTTTTATTTTTTCTCACCTTTGAGATTCTTAACATTATGTTTCACCAAATGAATTTTGTTATTTTTTCTAGTTCTATTACCGTGTTTCCCCGATAATAAGACCTATCCCGAAAATAAGCCCTCCCCTTACTGTGTAAGATTCCTCTAAAATAGGCCCTCCCCCGAAAATAAGCCCTATTGAGATTGCTACTGTAGTGAAGGTGATCCCCTGTGCTACACGCTACATTACGGTACCCTCTGTATGCACCGTCCCCCCCCCCTTGAAACGCATGCCACGCTCTGAGCTGCATCCAATCAGAGCTGCAGCAGTGAGCGCGTCATCCTGTTCTTCCCCAGTGATTTGCTTATTGAATAAAGGTACATTTTTTTGTTCAAATTTACCTGTTTATTAAAATTGCTGTCAATGTTCATTAAAATAAGCCCTCCCCTGAAAATAAGCCCTCTGTTGTTTTTCTGTCCAAAAAAATAATAAGACAGTGTCTTCTTATCGGGGAAACACGATAAGTAATTCTTCATTAATTTAATCGGTGTGGCTGTGCTTAAATAAATTAATTCAAAGAGTGTTGTTATTCTCATTATATTAGCATAGCCCAACTATGAACAATTACTTTATTTTCAATATTTGCCTTTGTTTCTGTAAAGCATGCTTTTTAAGATACATTCCTATACTTCCTATGTGTATCTTGGAAAGTGGACTCTTTTTTTTTTTTTTTTAAAGCAATTGGGGTTAAGTAACTTGCTCAAGGTTACACGGCCAGTTATTATTTCTGGGTGTGGTGCTGAGTATCTGAGCCTGGATTTGATCCAGGTCATCCCGACACTGGAGCCGATGCTCTTACTCGCTGAGCCACCTGGCCGCCCCTAAGCAATTGGGGTTAAGTAACTTGCTCAAGGTTACACGGCCAGGTGTTTCTGGGTGGGTGCTAAGTGTCTGAGCCCAGATTCGATCTCCAGGTCGTCCTGACACTGGAGCCGGTGCTCTTACTCACTGTGCTACCTGGACGCCCCTAGGAAAGTGGACTCTTAAAAAAAACTTTACCCAGTATGTAGTTATTTTGAATGAAATTTCTATCTCTTCCTGATTAGTTTTACTGGTAATATAAAGGAAAGACTGATGATTTATACAGGTTTATTCTAGATCCTACTTTTTTGGTGTTGTTTCAGTTGATTATTTAGTTGATTGAATCTTTAGGGATATACTTGAAGACAAACATGTTAGTTACAAAGAGACAAGTTTGTCTCCTTTTTTATGCTTATTTTCTCAATTTCTTTATCTTGAGTGATATAACTACCACTTCTAGAATTCTATAAAAAATAGTAGTGATAATAAATATCCTTGCTTTATCCCTGATCTTATTGGAAAAGCCTCTATAATTTCTTCACTGTGTAGAGGAAGCTGGCTTTTTGTTTTACTTAGAAATTATTTGCCTCATTAAGGAAAATTTCAGTTATTTTTGTGTTTTTACTTTTTTTAAACATTAAAGCATGTTGTATTTTGTGAAAAACCTTTTCTGCATCTATTTTTATCATATGATTATATTTGTTTCATTATTAATATCATATGTTGTGTTTGTAATTTTCCTAATATTGAAACACCCAGCATACCTGAGATAAATCCAATCTGGTCACAGTGTATAATCATTTTAATACGTTGCTGTAGCCTTTTGCTAATATTTTATTCAACATTTTTGTGCTGGTAATCATTAAGAATATTGGTCTATAGAGGTTTTTATCCCCTCTATGCTTTGTATCACCCTGGTTTAGGCATTAAGACGACATTTGTTTCAGTGAATTAGGTAGTATCCCTTTTCTCTATATTAGTTTAAAATTTATATAAAATCAAAATTAATTTCCTTTGAATGTTTGATAGAATTTTCTTATAAGTCCATCTGTTCCTTTTTTTATTTGGGAATTCATTTATGACTTGTTCAAAATTTTTTTTCTGAAATTGAATAATTTAGATTCTCTATTTCTTGCACTGTTGATCTGCATAGTTTACATGTATATGTATATATATATATACATCCATTTCATTGAAACTATTTGTTTAGTTAATTATAATAATAATCAGCATTTATAACAGCCTTTACTATGTCCCAGGCACTATGCTAAGTGTTTTACAAATATTATTTCATTCTATCCTTGGTACAAACCTGGGAGGTAAGTGCTATTATTATTCTCATTTTACAGATGAGGAAAATGAGGCAAATAGAGATTAAGCAATTTGTCCAGGGTCACACAGCTAGTAAATGTCTGAAGCTGAATTTGAACTCAGATCTTTTTGATTCCAGGCCTAGCATTCTATCCTATACCAACTAACTGCCTTAATTATATTGGCATACTATTGGGCAAAATCGTTTTCAATCATTTCCTTTTGTTTGGTGTGAATTTTTCCTTTTGATATTTGCAATTTAATTTTCCTCTCCTTTTTAATTAGATATTTATTTCATTAGTTTATTGTTCTTTCCTATTCAGTAGAGGTTGTTTGGGTTTTGTTTTTTTCTGCTTTTAGACATATCTCTTTTTTGGTTTTCAGATTTTCTAATTTTCCATTTAGTTGGAGTTTTTGATTTGCTGCTTCTCTAGTTTTTTTAAAATTGTCTGCCCAATTCACTAATCTTTTTTGATGAAAGTGTTCAGAGATACAAATTTCCTCCTAAAGACTGTTTTGGCTACATTTCAAACATTTTGTTTTACTATCTCACTGTTGTAATTTTCTTTGATCAGATTATCTATTGTTTCTATGATTTGCTCTTTGACCTACCCATTCCTTAGGATTAAATTATTTAAGCTTTATATAAGTTTTAATGTTTTCTTGAAATGCTCAGTGTTGGTTATAACTTTTTTTGTGTTATGTTCAGCAACGAATAAGTTTCACGTTTATGCTTTTCTGCATTTGTCTCAATATTTTTAGACCTCAATATGAGGCAAATTTTTATACAGGCACTATGTATATATATATTTCCTTCCAGCAAAAGATTTAGAGATTTAGCCAGAGGTCTCACATATCTAACTTTTCTAAAATTTTGTTCAGGTTCTCAACTTTTTTTTTTTTTTTTGCCTTTTGGAGGGCAATTGGGGTTAAGTAATTTGCCCAAGATCACACGGCTAGTTTTTTGTGTGTGTGTGTATTAAGTGTCTGAGGCCAGAACTGAACTTGGGTCCTCCTGACTCCGGGGCCAGTGCTTTATTCACTGCGCCACCTAGCCACCCCTCAACTTTTTTCTTGCTAATCTGAGGGAACACATTGAAGTTCTCAACTGGTATATTTTTGCTATTTCTCATTATAATTTCTTTTTTTTCCTTTAATTTCTTAGATGCTATATCATTTGATGCATACATATTAAGTATTAATATTATGTCATTTATCTATTGTGTCTTTAAGCATGTTTTCTCTATCTCTTTTAACCATGAAATTTTTCTTTTATTTTTTCTGAGATGAATGATATTCCTCCCTTTTCATGTTTACCTAAAGCATAATAAATTTTGCTTCAGCACCTAATGTTGATCCTTGTGAAACTTTACACTTCAAGTGTGTTTCTTCTAAGCAATATTGTGTTGGATTCTGCTTCCTAACCCATCTGCTATCTTCCACTTTTATAAGAAAGTTTATCCCTTTATGTTCATGCTTATGATTGTGCAATGGGTAGTTCCCTCCATTACATATTTACCATACACATTTTTCTCTCCTTGCTCCTGGCATTCTCTTTACTAAGAAGAAGGTGGAGAAAGAGGAAGACGATGATTAATTTTATTCATCTATAACTGAAGTGGTCTTCTGCCTTGCCCCTTCTCTCCTCATCTAGACCCAGAATACTGGTTCTTATACTGTCCTTCCCTTTAATGCCTTCTTCTTATATACACCTCCTGATGATGAAGTTCGTTTTGCTTTTTACTATTCCCTCCCTCTTAAATCCTTCTTCCATCTTTCTCTATCTGTTTTCCTTTTGAATTTATTGTATTTCTACAACAAACTCATGTGTGTGTGTGTGTGTGTGTGTGTGTATGTTCAATACTCTTTTACTTGGTTCAAAGTTATGTTCATGTGATTCCTGCTTCCTCTTCCTTCATATTTTACATGCTCTCCTTATCACCTCAATTATGAGAAATGGCAAGAATATTACTGTATAATACTATATAATTTGTAATATATAATTCTACATAACACAAGAGAGAAATATTTCTTGGATTCAGGAATAAATATTTCCTGGGCTTGGAGTCAGGAAGCCTTGAATTCAAAATTGGCCTCATATATATATACTAGTGTTTCACCCTGGGCAATTAATTTAATCTCTGTCAAAGTTTCCTCAAATGTAAAATGGAAATAATAATAGCATTTATCTCCCAGGGTTATTGTAAGAATCGAATGAGGTAATATATGTAAAGTGCTTAACCCAGTGCCTGCCACATAGTTTAGGCATTTAATAAATGCTTGTTTCTTTCCTTTCTTTCTTCTTCCCCCTTCTTCCTCATTTCTTCCACAATGTATGAGTTTCTCATGTCCTCTTCATTATTCTCCTAAGACCATCAGAATAGAGCAAAACCAATGACAAGTTCTATTTGTAATATTCAACTTCTTATGTGAATCTTTGACATTTCAAGATATTAGAGACCCTTATCTTTTTTTCCTTCTATTAAAATGTCATTCAGTCAACCAAAATTTATTAAGCACTCATTATGTACCAAACTCTATGCTAAGTGCTTAGCATACAAAGGCAAAAACAGCCCCTGTCTTCATGGAACTTACAGTCTCATGGGGAAAATACAAAAATATGTAAGCATATATACAAAGTAGTTGGAAGATAATTTCAGAAGGAAAGACACTAGCAGCTGGGGGAGGCCAAAGGGAGGGGAGCCTGGGAAGGCTCCCTATCGTCTCAGCTGAATCTTAAAAGGTATCCGGGGAAACAAAAAGGTGAATGTGCGGAAGAAACACGAAGATAGGAGATGAAGCTCCCTATCGTTCATGGAACTAAATTATAGAATGTGTGGAAGGGAGGAAAGTTATGACAGGGGCCTCTGTATTGAATCCTGGAGGTAAGAGGGAGCCACTGGAGTTTGAGTTGGATTTATAACCAGTACATTAGAAAAAACATTTTTGTAGGTGACTGGAGAATGGAGTGGATTTAGAAGAAACAAGGATAACAGAGAACTAACTATTGGAATAGTCCAGGCAAGAGGTAATAAGGGCCTCAACCAGGGTGAGTGAAGAGACTGGGACATTTACAGGAGATATTGGGAAGATAGAAACAGCAGGATTTGTCACCTGATTAGTTATATGGGGTGAGTGAGAGTGAGGACTTGGGTATAGCACCAATATTGAGAGCCTCAGTGACTTGAGAGAATGGTGGTACCCTTGAAAGGAATAGGGAAGTTGGGAAGAGGGAACAGTTTAGGGAGAAGGATAATGAATTTGTCTTGGACATTTTAAGTTGGAGACCCCTTTGGGACATCCATTTTAAGATGTCCAAAAGGCAGCCAGTGATGTGAAACTAGGGCTAGATACATTGATCTGGGATCATCTGTAGTTAGATGACCATTGAACCTATGGAAGTTAATGAAGTGAGACAGAATAAAGAAAAAAGACAAAAGGAACAAGGACAAATTGGGGGGCAGAAAGGGTTATGGTTGTGATATAGCTGAGGATCCAGCAAAGGAGACTGAGAAGGAGCAGTGAATTTGGTAGGAGAACAGACTCACAAAAACCTAGAGAACAGAGAGTATCCAGGAGGAGGAGGTAATCAACAGTGTCAAATGAGAAGGTAATCATAGTGTCAAACGATGCAGAAAAATCAAGAACCCAAATTATTTCATCATAGTTTTGGTTTGTCTTAATACCTGTGTTTGCATTTCAAAGTTTCTATTACCCCTCTGGTCTTTTCATCACAAATGCTTAAAAGTCCACTATTCTATTTTTTTTTAAGCAATCAGGGTTAAGTAACTTGCTCAAGGTTACATGGCCAGTCATTTCTGGGTGTGGTGCTAAGGATCAGAGCCCGGATTCGATCCCAGGTCATCCCGACTCTGGGGCCGGTGCTCTTACTGCGCCACATGGCCTCCCCTTCCTATTAAATACTTTCTCCCCTCCCCCAAATTATACTCAGTCTTGTGGGGTAAGTCATTCTTGTTTGTAAGTTTTTAACTTTTGCCTTTTGGAATATCACATTTCAAGTTTTTATGTCTTTTGTAATAGTTGCTGCCAAATCTTGTGCGATCCTGTCCATAGCTCCTTGGTGCTTGAAGTTTTAATTTTTGGCTGCTTGCAGTATTTTCATTTGGCCTGTAGGCTCTGAATGTCTATGGCATTCCTATGAGGTGTTTTTTTTGGGGGGAGGGTTCCTCTCAGGTGAATATTGGTGGATTCTTTTCCTTTTTATTTTGCCCACTTATGTCTTTGTGGTTTGGACTTATTCTTTTTTTTTTTGTAGTGTAGTTTCTAGGCTTTTTTGATCATCAGTTTTTCAGGGAGTCTCCAGATCATGTCCTCTTTTACGTTGTAGTTAGCCCCTGTTTGGTCCTGAATTTGATTTCTTGGGCTCCTGTCATTTGCTCCCTTCCCCTGGTGTTCCTGACTTCAAAGCACGGGCAGGTTTCAGATCCTTGTTAGAGCTTATTTCTGGCCCTCCATGGAGTGTCACCATTAGTCAAAGTGCTGCTGACTGGCAGTCTCTTAGTGCATTCCAGTCAGAGCATTTCCAAGTGGAGGGCTCCCTGAAGCATCTCAGTACCACCAATGGCAGGCTTCTGGCCTCTTTATCTGAGTTTATGCTGATATCCCTGGAAGGCTCCCTCTCTCAGTACCCACATGCCTCTGATTCTCTATTCGTGCAGTCCCAGGTAGTCTAAAGATGCTCATTATTGTTTTACTTTGGATTTCTTGATAATTCTAAAATCTGGTGCCCTTTTTAGATCTTTGCGCAAAATATTAGAGAATTTAATTTCTCCTAAGCCTTCCACATTACCCATCTTCATTAGAAGTCCTCATTTGGAGGGTGGGGGGAAAGGGAAAGGCAAGACAATTGGCATTGTGACTTGCCCAAGGTCATACAACTAGTAAGTGGGTCAAGTGTCTGAGGTCAGATTTGAACTCAGGTCCCCCTGACTCCAGGGCTGATGCTCTATTCACTGTATCACCTAGCTGCCCCCGAAGTCCTAATTTTTATATGAATAAAATGTTTACATTTCCAGGTTGCTGTGGTCAGAGATTTCAGTTCCAAGTGACCTAGCCTATGGCTGATGCACTTATCTGTACTTAGATAGGCTAGTTCTCAGAAAGCAAACATAGCCTGTTGCTGAGACCATAGTCAATAAGCATTTATTAAGCACCTACTGTATGTCAGGCACTGTGTTAAGTGCTAGGGACATAGAAAAAGGCAAAAGATAATCTGTACCCTTGAGGAGGTCATAATCTAATGGGGGAGACAGCAGACAAACAAATATGTACAAACAAGTTATATACAGGATAAAGAGGAAATGACTAGCAGGGGGAAGGCACTAGAAATGGGAGGAGTTACGGAAAGACTTCTGTAGAAGATGAGATTTCAGTTGGGATTTAAAGGAAGCCGGGAAAAGTCACAAGGTAGAGATGAGGCATGGGGTATAGCCGGAGAGAATGCCCCGCGTCAGAAGCATGGAGATTCTTGTTCAAGAAACAGCACAGAGGCCATTGGCAATGGATCCAAGTATACAGAGGAGAGTAAGGTTTAAGCAGACTGGAAAGGGAGGAAGGGCTAGGACCAGGGGTGCGGAACCTGTGGTCTTGAGGTCAAATTTGGATTCAGCCAAAGGGCTGCCCTCGGGGATCCAGAAGGCCCCACTGGACTAGGTTATGAAAGGATCTGAAGGCTAAACGGAGGAGTTTGTGTTGAGTAGTGGAGTGACATGGTTAGACCTGTGCTTTAGGAAAATCACTTTAGTGACTGAATGGAAGATGAATTGGAGAGAGGAGGGACTTGAGGCAGGTAGACCAAGCAGCAGGCTATTGCAATAATCAAAGAATGAGATGATGAGGGCCTGTACCAGGGTGGTAGCAATATCAGAGGAGAGAAGGGAGTTTATTCAAGAGGCATAGCAGAAATGAATTCCCCAGGCCTTGTTAAATGATTGGTTATGAGGGGTAAGAGATGGTGTGAGCTTGGAGAAATGAGAAGATGGTATTGCCTTCCAAAGTAATAGGAAAGTTTGGAAGGTGGAGGGTTTAAGGGAAAATATTATGAGTTTAGTTTTGGACACACTGAGTTTAAGATGTTTATTGGACATCCAGTTCCAGAGGTCTAAAGGTAGTTGGAGATGTGAGACTGGAGGTCAGCAGAAAGGTTAGGACAGGTTGGGTAGATTTGAGAATCATCAGCATAGTGATTGCTATTAAATTTATAGGAGCTAAAATAGAGGAAGCAGGAGGGATAGGAAATGAGATAAAATCATACATACAAAACAAAGATCGGGAGTAGAATAGGTTTGGGAAAGTATGTCTATATATGTATGCATATATGTGTATGTATATATCTGTAGCTATAGAGAAACATCTCTAAACTTTATTGTAGCCTTCTGGGGGGATGTTGGAGGGGGAGTGAAAAAAAGAACAAAGTAAAAAAGTGCACAGCAGAGAACAAAAGAAAACTCACAAGGAAGCAAAGAAAAGACGGACAATTGTCCACACGAGTATTAGGCTTTCTTGAAATGAAAATCTATTGTTGCATATTTTGAATCCTCTCTTATGTTCTGTGATGTGCACAACAAGCTTTTTTCCTTTCTAACTTTGTATTTAAGCTCCAATATTTAAGTTTATCATATTTTTTTGTTTCTTTTCTCTATTCTGTATTTGTGTTCTGGCATCAGTCTCAAATAAAATTTTTAAAAAGAAAATAAATAAATTCATAGGAGCTGATGAGATAACCAAATGAATTAGTGCAGAAGAAAAAGAGAACAGGACCCCAGACTGAGTCCTGTAACTGTCTAACCTACCTTTAGAGGGTATGATCTGGAGAAGATCCAGCAAAGGAAACTAAGAAGCAGGGGTCAGATAGATAAGAGGAAAGCCTGGAGAGAAGGGTGTCCCAAAAATCTGGAGAGAAGAGAGTATCAAGGGGAAGAGGGTAGTCAGCAGTGTCGGGGGTTGCAGAGAGGTGAAGAGTGAGGATTGAGGAAAGGCCCACTGTACTTGGGAATTAGATCACTGGTAACTTTAGAGTGAGAGTTTTGGCGGAATGATGAGGTTGGAAGGCAGTTTGTAAGGGGTTAAGAAGAGTGTGAGAGGAAAGTGGAGATGCCTATTGTAGAGGACCTTCTCCAAGAGTTTAGCCACAAAGGGCAGAAGAGACATAGGACAATAGTTAGCAGGGGCAAAAGGATCAAGTTTTAGGGTCTTTTGAGGATGGAGGAGACACAGGCATATTTACAGGAAATGGGAAAAGAGCCAGTGGACCATACACACTGACTTCCAGCATGGTTGAACCTGCCAGAATTTGTTCTCTGCTGGCTTCACCTTCAAATACCTGAGGGTCCTTCTATGCCATGACAGTGCATTTCCATTGATACTGATACAGGGTCAAAAGAGCTAGGAGAAGGCCTTTCACTTGTTGGGTGCTCACTAATCTCATTAGAGAGTCAGCATAGTGGAGTGGATAGAAACTTCTGTAGAGTTCTATATTTCACATAGAACTTACAGAGTCAGAAATGTCCTGCTTGTGTACACACACACACACACACACATCCTTAAACAGGTTAACAAGTTTTAGAACTATTTTGTGCCTTGTTGTTTCTTTGCTTCACTTCTCATTTTCTAACCAGCTGATTTTGTGACCCCTGGGCAAGTGAATAGACATCTCAGTGCTCCAGGAAATTTTTTAATCTACAAATTGGAGAATGGTTATGGATTCACACTAGTATTGGGAGTTTCCTCACTGGGAAATCCCTGTAGCAAGGAAATCAGAGGTCTAAGAAAAAAAAATCCCATAATCACTTTGGACAAAATAACAAAAATAACTTTAGAAAAACAAAGTCACGTCCTCACTTTGAGCTTTGCCAATCTTTATTCCACATTTATAGACACATACCTGAATTTACAGAGTAGTCTGTATTGCTGTTTGAAAAATGATGACATTTTTATAACACTTCAAGGTTAACAAAGTGCTTTTCTCACAACAACCATGTAAAGTATATGAGGATTATTATCCCAATTTTTTTCTTATCATACATTTCCCTCACAACATCTTTTACTCCCTTTCTTCTTCAAAGTTCCTTATATGTTGCAGTCGGCTCCCACTCACCATGCATCTCTCCCTTGCCCTTTCTGTGATATTCATTTTAATTAGAAACTGTTGAGTTCCATGTCTTATTGCCATGCAGCAACACAGATAGACCTTGGAATGATACCAAGAAAATGTACAATAGGAAGAGAGATTAGGCTGCTCTTGTGGCCAGGGTAAGAAAGGACAAGCCCCACGTATTCCACTGGCATCCTCATGAGGTTAGGAGAAATCCAAGGAAGGCCTCTGACACCTTGGGTGGTCCCCATTTCACAAACTTATGGGAGGCCACGGACAAGAGTCATATGGGATAGGTTGCAAGCTTCATCATTGGAGGGAACAGCCAAATCTATGAGACCACAGATTGTTTTAAGTATTGTGTATCCATCCCCCTTTTACAGATGAACAAACCAAGGCTTAACTGAATGAGTATTTGAATGATTCAGACTGAATGTCAGATATTCTGAGCCCAATCAGCTCTACCCCTTTCTATTTTCAGATTATCAGATTAGACAATTGACACATTAGCAGGAATTTCCAACTGATTTAAGATCTTTTGCTAGAGTGGAGAGGAGAGTGATAGAAATAGAGACTCAATCCATCTGCTATCCAGCATGGACAAAATGAAATGTGAAACAGGAAAACTCCAGGGTATGATTAGAATTCTAAATCTTGTTAACCTATTTAATGTTGGTGAGTGTATATGGCGGCAGTCTGGGAAGGATGCTTGCTTTAGGGAGGGGACTGCTGGTGTTGGTGAGAACATGTTCATTTTTCAAACGCAGTTGTGTCATTCTCCTGGAATTGCTTCTTCTGGACATAGTCGGTATTAACATTCTTCCTTCTCCTCCTCCCACAAGATCTGTTTGTTTGTACAGATCACATACATCTTTATCTGTACAGAGCTACTCTCAAGGGAGGCCTGTGGGTCATTATTTTTAAAAAAGACTTGTCTAGACATAGATGAAGGATAGCTCTAGCCAGCATGAGGCATTCCATTGATAGTGCCTACGTTACTGTTGATGGCTGACATTTCCAACAAACGTCGTAGCTTCTAACTTCCATACATCTTTTCCTTATTTTTTTTCTCCCTAAATGGACACTACCAAATCCTCACTTTCATAAAGGATTAGTAGGGTTCTGCCAAACTAATTTATGAGCTGGGAGGAATTTATTAAGAGAGTTTGTTAATGTCCCTGGGTCTCCTATAGTGACTGCTCTGAGTCTTGGCATTCTGCTGATTGGTACATGCTAAGAAATTAACAGGGTGATAGTGTTAGAGTGTCATGAATTTTGTATTTGTGCCAATCAAAACCATTGAAGACAAAGTATGTGTAATCAGGTAACTAGAGCAGTTTCAAGGATGTGATAGACCTGGAACTCAGTAAGTCTAACAGACCTACTATAACTCAGGAGTATGTTAGGAAGGTTTGTTGTGGGACTAGGTCAATTTCTTCCCTTTCTTTTTCTTGGTAATTATTTTGTTAGAATTTCAATCAAGGGGCGCTCAGGTAGCACAGAGAGTAAGAGCACCAGCCCCAGTGTCGGGATGACCTGGGGATCGAATCTGGGCTCAGACACTTAGCACCCACCCAGAAACACCTGGCTGTGTAACCTTGAGCAAGTTACTTAACCCCAACTTCTTTAAAAAAAAAAAGAATTTCAATCAAACTTGAAATCAAGAGTTTTGCATAGGATTTTATGAAAATAAAAGTTTTTTTTGTTGATTGAACATGGCCCACAATGCGAAAAGATAACTTTCTTCATATAAGAAAAGACTTCACCAATCATAAATATTGCAGTTGGATTGTTTCATACATACATCTTTCAGATAATAACTTTTTAAGTTAAATTTAACTTTTTCAATTAACAAATATTTATTTTCTCCCCCCACACAGAAGAAAAATAAAACCCTTGTAATAAATATTTAGTCAAGCAAAAAAAATTTCATATTTACTATGCCCAAATTTGTGTCATTCTGCATGTTTAGTCCATCATTTCTCTGTCAAGAGGTGGGCAGTATTCTTTGTTGTTACTGAGGCAATTAGATGAGTGCTAGACTTGGAATTTGGATCTCATTTCAGACACTAGCTTTGTGACTCTCAACCTCTCTCAGATTTTGTTTCCCTATCTGTAGAATGGGGACAATAATAGCACCTCCCTTAAAGAATTATAAGATAACATATGTAAAACACTTTTGAAAAGCTCAAAGCACTATATAATTGCTAATTATTATTTTTAGTATTATAAGTTCTATAGCATAATAATTTAATCATTGCATTGATTAGATTTAAGTCTTTCAATGTCATTCATTTTCACAATACTGTTATTGTATAAATTGTTCTCAGAGTCAGATGATATTTCATAGGCCAATTTTCAATTGAATTCAAGAAGCATTTGTTAAGCATCTCTATATGCCAGGTATGGCACAAAATGATAACAAGTGATATAATCCTTGTTTTCAAGCATATTATATTCTCTTGGAGAGAAACAACATTATACAAATAGATCGATTCAAAATATGTAATAGTAACAGGGGTGTGCTGAGACCCTTTCAGGACTGGCTGCTGCAGACATTGGTAGCTTTCTGGTTTTTGCAATGGAGCAGGTCTTTGGAATGGATTTATTTGCTGTCATCTTCTGGAAGCTATAGAGGTCTGGAGAAAGTCCCCAGAAGCATTTCCAGTCCAGAGTGAATGCAAAGAAGTTGCTGCAGTCAGGCCTTCATCCCTAGGAATTGGACCACTCTGGAAAAACCCTCAGGCCAGACTGGGAATGTGGTTGGTAAACCCCTCTTTCCCCAGTTCTGATAGAGTTTATCCAGAAGACTGATTTAGTAACCACCAAAAAAAAAAGCCTTTGGAGATTAATAATATAAAATATAATAAAAATAGGGAGTACCCTATTCTGAAATGTCTTCATTATTTCAGATTTGGAAATTATATCAAACTCTGGATCACCAGACAAAGTTTTGTTAGGTATGTGTTCTCCTAGCTTGCTGCTCTACCAAAAGCCCTGGCCATATTTCTGGGGACAACTCTGCTTTTTGAGATAGGCAACAGGTATACCTATGATTGACAGTCAAAACCAGCTGGCTTTACCCTGTCAGATATACAGCAGCATAGTTAACATTTATAGAAAGAGCTACTACTTTTGAACTTTGGTTTTTTTTTTTTTTTAAGCAATTGGGGTTAAGTAACTTGCTCAAGGTTACACGGCCAGTCATTTCTGGATGGGTGCTAAGTATCTGAGCCCGGATTTGATCCAGGTCATCCCGACACTGGAGACGGTGCTCTTACTCGCTGAGCCACCTGGCCTCCCCTAAACTTTGGTTTATATTAAAAAAAAAAAAAAAAGGTTTACAAGAATCCTTCATGATTATCCATCCATTTTGAGTTGCATTTGCTCCTAGAGAGCACAAAACTAGTTCTGGGATTGTGTATTTGAGCTTTTTAAGAACAGCATTGTTTCAAAAGTGGAACTCCAGCAGCAAAAATGGTGGTGGTGGTGGGAGGGCAGTGGCGTTCCCCCCTTGTTTCTGATGGCTAGTGCCAGAGTTCCCAAATGAGACGGTGGTTAAGATAAGTGAAGCCACATGTGGGAAACCTGGAGAAAGCCAGCTCCTCCAGTTTTCTATTTCTCTCTGAGTCCAGAAGAACCTACAGCTAGCGGGAAAGCTGAATGATACTATGTGGGAACCTTGGAAATCCAAAGCCAACTTCACTGTAGAATTTCTCTTTATTGCGGTATGACAACTTATTGTCTGAAAGTCCTACAAGACGAAGCAGCCTGTTCTCTCCTTATGGGGGTCATTTGCAAAGCTCTGCCCGGTCATTTAGGCTAAATATATGGACCCTTCCCCATACCTGTTTCCTGTCATGATTCATGAGTAAACTTTTCGTTTTAGTTACTCATCCTCACAGTAACCTCATCTAGTAAATGCCTTCAGGAAACAGGCCTTATTCTGGGGCCCAGAAATAGCCAATTCAAACAAGGTAGATTCTCATGGGGATTGGGCTCCAGAGATATAGACTTTCTTGTCACAGTATCCTGCTGTCACCCCTTGAAATTAAAACCTGGGCCCTGCCAGTGCAGGTGGCCTGATGGATTGGAGCTCTTATGGGGACACAAAGGAAGACATACAACAAGGCCATCGACTCTCCAGGATGGCCAGATCAAATTCAATGCCTTGATTTGAGTCCAGGAGCAGAGAAGGAGCCAATTGCAGCTATCATGTGTTCCTTGGGTCTGCCATCCTTCGAGGGCTGGCTGCTGAGTCAACTGTGGATCAGAAGGTTTTTCAAAGGGCACAGCCAGCCTAGCTTCCATCAGAAATTGGACAGAAGGATAAAGAGGAATTTAATCGCTTCTGAACCTTAATGGAATAGTGTGTTCGCTTTTGGCTACCATATCCAGCAGGGGACTTGGAAGAACTGACTTATTCAGGTAACTTACCTTTAAAGAGTGTTTATGCCAACTGGCACCAGGGGGCGATAGTGATCTAATTAAATTCATCACTCAAAGCTTTCCCATGAAAAATAAAAAACGGGGCTTTTCTGATAATGACATTAGGACTAACCTAAGAGTCAGGATGAGTTCTGAAGAAAGTTATAGGTCCTCTCCCCATTTTTCATCGGTCTGCAGTGGCTCAGCTGTGATCCTCCCTGCTTAGTTTAGCTGCCCCTTGTGCCTAGTCCCTGCAGCTAACCATTGGCCCACCAAATAGCTATCTGAGGAAATATTTAGGATTAAAATAAAAACATCAGGGAGGCTTTTATTTAAGCAAGCTCAGTTCTCAGAGTTTTCTCTCCATCTCCCCCAACTCTCGTTATCTTTACTCTTCCCTGAAACAAAACAAACCAAAAAACAAACAAAAAACCCTTGTTCATTAAGGAAACCATTGGGAAGGGGGAAAGGAGGTGATGGGAGTTTAGAAAACTCCTTCACAACTCTACTATTTAGTGATTTCTATAAGATGAGGCCATCAATGGGAATGTCCTCGGGTCAGACTTAGATCATTTGCTGCCATGTGACATGATAATCTGATCTTTAAAAAACAAACAAAAAACAGAAAGAAAACCCCACAAACTCATGGAAGTTCCCATGAGCTCAGGACTTCAAAAAAACATGGGTTCAGGCAGGGTCATAAATAGCTTATGTTGTGCCACAAACCCTTCCTTCTTCAGGAATGCAACTGCAGAGCTCACAGGGCTGTCCAGAGGTCATCCAGCCCATTCCTTGTCTTCAAAGAAAGCAGTTTTCACTCTTCTGGATGGATGGGCACCGCTTCCATCCTTCATTTTATCTAACTCATAGCCCTCCTGTAGAAAATCAAATCCCTGTGTCTGTCCTTACCCATAATAGGAAACAGCTGGCTCTTGCACTTTCCGGAATAGCCCTTCCTCCACCTAGAACCTGCCTTGTCCCCTTCAAGCTGAATAATCTGAGTTCCTTTAACCTTTCCTCTTCTGTAACCCTTTAATCTCATACTGTGTCCTCCTATGAACTCTGGGTAAATTCTCCACACCTCTCTTAAAATACGAAGTATAACACTGAATCCAATACTGTGGGAAGGGCTTGCCTAGTGCTAATTCATCCCAGAGGAATTACCTTTTCTATATCCCTACATCAGATATTTCTCTCCATAGTGACGTGCTAAAATCTGTTGTCACATTATATTTCATTGTGGAGTTCACTGCACCATTAAACCATACTTATCTTGTCAGTATGCCTAGTCTTTTCTTCTCTTGCAAATGTGCAATGGAACTCACAGTGTCATAGAATTTGAAAGCTGTAAGGGACATCAGTGCTGTCTAGTTCACATCAAATTACAAGTATTCCCATGATCACTCATGTAAGTGGTCATTAAGCCTCTGGTTGGAGACCTTTTAGAAGGGGGAGGGGGATGGGGAACACACCACTTTGAGGCAACCCAATCCACTTTTGAATAGATCTCATTTTGTTTCCACAAGAGTCTTTGTGCTTCACCCACTGAACTTTTGCTAGTACTTACCTTCTTACTTTTGTTATCTTTAAGTCACTTCTTTAGGGGGGAGTTTTCTCTAGTCAAAAGTGAGGACTATGGCACCCAGGGGAACCATGGTCTGATTCAAGGGGTGTATAATTAACTAATTGCAGGGTCAGATGATGGGATGCACCTCACACTTCCCATAATAGCAAACTTAGGCTTATTTACAACATAGCCAACCTACTCCCTTCACCCATTACAGCTCAACACTCCCCCAATCTATCTCCATTTCCCTCCCATGGATGGTCTGGTGTTGGGTCCTCAGGACAATAATAACCTATATAGTACTCAGATTCTCACAGCAGCTACCTGGGCAAAATTCCCATTTTGATTACAACAGTTCTCGAAGCCCTCAAAGAGAAGTTGCCTTCTGCATTTGTGGAAAGCATACCCACACTAGCAGAATTAAAGATCCTTGAAGTATTCAAATATTAGCTACTTTGCTCAAATTGATACCATTGACAAATATAGTCAGCAAACTCTATGTTGGGAGAAATATTTAAGAGTTCCAGATCTAGAATGGATTCTTGAATACATTCCGTCTCCCTGGGTTGACTTTATATCTTTGACAATCACTCTTTGAGTACAAGATTTGAGTGGGTTTTTTTTTAAACCTGTTCACTAGTAACAGTGTACATAAGAAGTATAACTATGAAATAATTCAGTTCAACAAGCATCTCTTAAATGCTTGCTATAAGCAGAGAATTCTACTGGCAAAGACACAAAGTTCAGATAAGACTTGATTCCTGGATGAAAGTAACTTTACAGTCCAGTAGCTGATGAATTTCTTTAAGACAAATAAACAAAATGCCTCCAAATGACTGGGTCCTTCAAAATAGTCAACTTGGAAGGGAATACGCTTGTTCCAACAATAACATTTCTGGAATGCCTCATTTGGGTCTGCCTTTAGAACAATTTATGAACTACACTTGAAAATTAGTTTTAATAGTTTATATTTTTGTCTGGGAAAATACACAAAATGCTATTGTTCATCTTGATTTTCCACTTTATCCACTGGACTTGAAGCCAGATGACTTTTGGCTTTTTTCAAAGACTGAACCCACCCTCAAAACAGCTGGTAAATATCAGAGCTGAAACTCAAATTCAGGTCTTCCGACAGAGTTATTTTCCCATTATACCAAACTTTCTCTTTCTGTAAAAGAGAAGGCGGATAAGTGAGGTTGGAGGTATAACTCCCCCAGTCCCAGCATATTAAGTTCCAGGTAGTAGGCACTTAAGTCTTCCTTGAATCAATGAGTCTCAGCTCTGATACTGACCAGTTGTTTTCAGAGTGGATTTGATCTTTGGAAATAGTCAAGTCATCTTGCTTCAAGTCTGGTGAATAATGTGCATAATCAAGATGAACAACAGAGTTTTTGGTCCTTTCCTTAGATAAAAATATAAAATTGGAGGCATAACTCCCCAGTGTCCAATACACAAAATTGGATATAATAGGCACTTAAATGTTCATTGAATAATGTTGTTGAATATTTCCTGGATCAGTCTACTAAGCCATTGTAGATTATCCTGCCAGAATTTGTCCTTTCACTCAGCTAAGGAAAAATGAAGGAAAAATGGAACATCTTTTCATTGGTTATATCAATCATTGGGATTTTGACTGCCACAGGCAAACCAAAAACATTTGAGTTTGAGCACAATGAACATTTGAAGAGATTGGCTGCCAAAGCATTGAGAGAATACAGAAAGGACTACCAATAACAGAGTCCTTTCTCCTTTTTCTCCAGGTTCTGAGGCCAGCACAATTGAAATCCACATACCGAGTGGATCCCAAAACTTAAAAGATGCTGCTGCTCCAGAGGGGATCAGGGGGGAGTCATGAAGGGCCAACCTCTTGAGGGCTGAGAGTCTCCCACGCTGAATTCTTAAGGCCATTGTTGAGGCTTCCTGCTCTTTGGAGTAATGTCTCCTTCCCATCCATTCTGTTGCCTTTCTGTTACTATTACCTTTACTCCCCTCCCCATTCATTCTCCTGCTTTTGAAAAGTTTCTAACTTTTCCCTTACAAAAAAAAAATCGCTTTTCGGGTAGATGAATGAGCTGTAACTGTAAATGGAAGAGTTAACTTGAACATTCCCTTGTAAATGAGCTGTGCAACAGCTTATCTCAGCAATGTCACTCCCAGGCAGTTTTCTGAAGCTGGCTGGAAGCCAAAAGCTTGCTCCAAATCCTTTCCTGGAAAAATAAAGTGCTTTTAACTCATTCTGCAAGGTTTCCAGTTTTCTTCAAGGTCAACCTTACAAGCATGCTTGTCTGCAGATTCACCCTGGTAATGAATGAGATTCCAGTGGTGACAAACGGCAGCATTGGTAGTAGCAACACACTGTATTTTCAGCCAGATAAATAAGCTGTAGAGGAACTGAAGATCATAGTCTCTGTGCTACCATATTTGGTGGTGAGAAGATGATCTGTTTGGATATCAGGCCTTGTTTTTGTCCCTGACACTATGTTGAGCAAAAATATTTTCAGAAGAACTCTTGGAACCTCTCTATGACTATGATTCATGTAATATTATTAACTGACAGAAGCAGGAAGAGAGGAGATTCCAACTTAGCAAGCTACAGAGGCAAAAGAAAGACTGTGCTGAAATGCTAGAACATGAACTGATATGTTGCAAAAATAACAATAATTCCAAAAATAATAACCCAAAAAATAAGTGAAGAAAATCTTATAGTTTCAGAACATCAAACATTATTGACTATCTTCTATTTTTATATCTCCTTTGTCTAAATATATTTCCTTCCTTCTCCCAAAAGCCATTCCTCATAACATAGAATTAAAAAAGAGACTGAAAAAAGATTTTCAGCTAAAGTAACCATGACATCTATTGAGTTCACAGTGCCTGGCACCTAGTGAACATTTAAATAGATGCTTGTTTGTTAGTTGATTAAATTTGACACTATGTACAATGTTCCACACCAATATTATCTCACCTCTGCAAAGAAGAGTTCATAGAATCACAAGAGCATAGATTTAAAGCCAAAAGTGACAGGTCTTTCCAGGAAACTGAATGTGGAGGAAGTTTTTTCCTCACTTCCTAAGGGCCAAGCTGGAACATGATTGCATATTATTCAGTTTGGGGTTTTATGATTTTTTTCTATGACATTTTTACAGTCATTGTAGATGTTTTTCCTGGTTCTGCTTATTTCATTTTGTATCAGTTCATATAAATCTTCACGTAACTACTTCTCTGTATTCTTCATATCATTGTCACAGCACAGTAATATTTCCTCACATTGATGTATCAGTTGATGGTCATCTATTTCAATGAGTAGTTTTCATTCCCTTGAAGTGAGATCATTTAACCTGTGTTTTCTGCAAATTCATGGTTGACATGTGCTGTATTTTTGTTGGTTAGAATATGGCCACCATGTATATTACTGTAGTAACAATAATAGCTCACATTTATATGGTACTTTAAAGTTTATAAAATACTTTGCACACGTTAGTTCATTTAATCCTGACAGTGATCTCATGATCATATTGTTAGCCTAATTTTACATATGAGAAAAATGAAGTCCTAGAAAGTCAAATGACTTGCTCATAGGTACAAATTGTGTTACAGGGATTTGAATCCAGGTCTCTCTTGATTCCAAGAACACTCTTATTTCCACTACACCTGTGTGGTCCTTGTCTCAGTACATGGGTTCTTTCTGGCAAGAAAAATTCAGGGGTCTCCTTTTAGCCATATTGAGTATGATTTCCATACACTTTGGCCCATTTCTTTAGGCAGACATTCATAACCACTTTGTGTCATGGACCTCCAGGGGTACACTGGAGTTAACAACTTTCTCCCCTGCCCCCCAAAGGATATACTGCATATATTAAAATCTAATCAACATTGTAACACTTTCTCCATCACTTTCTTAAATCTAGAAATTGACAAAAACAATAAATCAAGCCCTGATGGTAGCACATGTCCATTTTTGGTGTAAATGCTCACAATGAAAGTTTAACAATTGGCTCTCTAGAGCCGCTAGAGCTGGCTCCAGTATACCACCACACAGACCCCTTTGGCAGTCTGGTGATCCCTATGGACCTATTGTAATAATAAGGTTTGTTGCTAACATTCACATTTGAAGAAAATGCTAAATTTCAGTTAGAAGTTAATAAAAATAGAGGTGTACTTTTTTTTCCTTCCAAGGTCATGGACCCCCATGTGTAAAAAAAAATTAAGAACTCCTACTTTGAAAAAAAAATTATTTTTAATGTTCAACATTTGCTTTTATAAGATTTTGGGGTTTAAATCTCCCCCCTTCACTTCCCCTCCTCAAAATGGCATGCACTCTGACATAGGCTATACATATATGATCATATTAAACAGATTTTCACATTAGTCATGTTGTGAAAGAAGAATCAGAACAAAAGGGAAAAACCTTGAGAAAGAAAAAATGAAAAAATAACAAAAGAAAGAAAAAATCATCGGCTTGGATCTGCATTCAGACTTCAAGTTTTTTCTCTGGATGTGGGCGGCATCTTCCATCATGAGTCTTTTGGAGTTGTCTTAGATCCTTGCCTTGCTCAGAAGAGCTAAGTCTAACAAAGTCTGTTATCACACCATGCTGCTGTTACTGTGTACAGTGTTCTCCTGAAGAACCTCTGCTTTGGAACATTTTACAAATAAGCAAGTACCAACACGGAACCTTCCCGAGCGCAGAGTGGAACATTGTACCTCAGATTCTCTTTCATTCTGGAAAAACTGTACCATTAACCCTCCACATCCTCAAGTTCAAGTTCAAGATTTATAATTTTAGAAACCCTCTTTCTGCTACAACTCATTAAAAGAGAGATAAGGATGTGTTTCAATCTGTCAGGACCTAATTGAGGTTTTCCCCCTCTGATAAATAGGACTGAAGGAGTATTTAAAGGAGAGAAGAGAGCTTTATAACAAATCCAGAGTATCTAGGGCATTTGCCTGTTAATTTGTTAGCAGAGAACCTATCCCTTAGGAATGAAAATACCCTTCTCTTCTTTTAATCACTAAGCATTTATTACATGCCTATTACGTAGCAGTCATTGTTCTATGCTCTGAGAATTAAATGACAAAAGCAAAAGTCCCTGCTTTTCAAGGTCCTCATTCTTTTGGGGTAAGGGAATGGAAGAAGAACCTACTATGTGCCAGGCACTTGTGCTAAATGTTTTTAGCATTTAGCATTTGACACAAACATATAGGCATATAGGCATATACAATATAGATCACAATAATTAATGTGAGGAGTTACTAGTATCTGGAGCTTGAGTTGAATCTTGAAAGAAGTTTGAGTGATGGACATAAGAAAATACATTCCAGGCACAGTGGTTAGCCTGTGCAAAGCCTTGGATCTGAGGGATATAAATGGCTTAAATGAAGAATACTAAGAACGCCAGTTTGACACAACCACAGAGTGTGTAAAGGAGAATACTGGACTTGGTATTAGGAAGACCTGAGTTCAAATCTGGCCCTAGACCCTGTTTGCCTTGCTTTCCTCATCTGAAAATGAGCTGGAGAAGGAAATGGCAAACCATACCAGTATCTTTGCCAAAAAAATCCAAAAGGGGTCACAAAGGGTCAGACAATTGAAACAACAACAATTGATTTCCTATCTCACTCTCCAAAAAATGTACATAAACCTTCCCTTTTCCCCCCTCCAGCTTCCCATACCATTCTTCCTTGCTCCCTCTAAGCTGAAGACCTTACCTTTATCTTGTTTTTTGGTGAGACAATTGGGGCTAAGTGACTTGCCCAGGGTCACACAGCTAGTAGGTGTCAAGTGTCTGAGGCTAGATTTGAATTCAGGTAGTCCTGACTCCAGGGTCAGTACTCTATTCACTGTGCCACCTAGCTGCCCTCCTACCTCTATCTTTAATTTAGAAAATGACTTTCTTCTTTTTCCCTTCTTTTTATCTCAAAATATCTCATCATCATTCTCCACTCTCTTCTCTTTTCTCCTTCTCTGACATTAAGTGGCCCATCTGTTTGGCAAGGACACATGCCTTTGATTAATCCCTTCCAGTTTTCTTCAACAGATTATGATTTCAATTATCCTCCTCCTCCTCCTCTTCCTCTTCTTCTTCTTCTTCTTCTTCTTCTTCTTCTTCTTCTTCTTCTTCTTCTTCTTCTTCTTCTTCTTCTTCTTCTTCTTCTTCTTCTTCTTCTTCTTCTTCTTCTCCTTCTCCTCCTCCTCCTT
>NW_027187361.1:391360-393311 GCF_028583685.1 Petaurus breviceps papuanus
TCCTCCTCCTCCTCCTCCTTGGGTTTTCCCCACCAGTACCCTCCTTTTCCCAGTAACTTACTGCTACAATTCTCTCTCCCTGTGACTCATACTACTAATCAATCAGTTCAACCACAATGCTAATTTTTTAATCTGTTCTTCCTACAATGTCCTTCTCATTTAGGGACTGGTCTTCCCTGTTGTTTTGTTTTTCAATCCGTGTCATTTTGTGACCCCATTTGGGATTTTCTTGGCAAAGATACTTTGGCAAAACTGGTTTGTCACATCCTTCTCCAGCTCATTTAACAGATGAAGAAACTGAGGCAAACAGGGTTAAGTGATTTGTCCAGGTTCACACATCTAGTAAGTGTCTGAAACCAGATTTGAACTCATGAAGATGTCTTCCTGACTCCAGGCCTGCCATTCACTGAACTTCCTGGCAGCAGCCAAATAACAATCACCAGTATAGAAAGAACACACCAGTGCTCCTTTATGGTCCAGGTAACGAGGAGCTGTGAAACCCTGTCACCTTCACAGAAAAATGTGTGCCTTTTAATTTGGGCATCTTCAGAGCTTAACCCAATTGCAGAACCAGGCAACAAGTCTTTTATTCTGGAGTTTGTCCATTGTATTATGGTTTCTGTAGATTTTGGGTCTCCTAGAAGTTTGCCCAGGGATCAGGAACACACAGCAATCTGATCTCAAGGACATCACAGTGGCTCAAAGCAGACTCAGATACAGTGACTGTACAACTTGAGTTCTTTTTCCCCTCTGACACATAGGTGATGTATCCCTATAAAATAAATCCTCCAGAGTTGCCTAGGAGCTTGAAAAAAAATCCCATTTGTCCTCCAAGTGTGACAAAATCTTCCTGGATCAACTGGTGAAACTTTTCCAATTATACTAGTTTGTCACCTTGCATTGAAGGGTAGTATATCATTGGCTCACAGAGAGGACTTTCTAGTACAGTGGTTGCCAATTTTTTTTTTTGTTTAACAACAAACAACAACAAAATTTTGAATCCTCAGAGTAATTTAATATTCTTTTAGAGTTATTCACTAAGGGTTTATGATATCTACAATGGTTTTGCCTCCAAAAGCTCCCAATTAAAATGAAAATTATACAATTATAATTTAAAATATTTAATTGTATTGTACTTACGGTTATGAAAATTATAATTTTTGAAACTCTAAATAAATTGTGCACATTATTGTGATGGTTTCAAATCAATGAAGAAACAATTCTGTGATGTTTTAGACATGTTTTCATAGAGGAAATATATGTAGACATAATACGTAATATTATAGAACATATATAAGTATATATAATAGGTAACAGAATTGGACAATTATTTGCTGATAAAGGAGCCTTAAAACAATTTCTAGCACAAAGCCCTTCGACTATCTTTTGGCAAATCACCATATAGGCACCACTGATCTTGTTAGCCTCTCTCATATTACAGAGGTGAAATATGAAGCCCTTAGAGTTCGTAAAGGGCATAGCGAGGTGGCACAGTGGACAAAGTGCTGGGCCTGGACTCAGGAAAACTCATCTTCCTGAGTTCAAATCTGGTCTCAGATACTTACTTAGCTGTGTGACCCTGGGTAAGTCACTTAACCTCGGTTTCCTCATCTGTAAAATGAGTTGGAGAAGGAAATGACAAACCATACCAGGATCTTTGCCAAAAAAATCCAAATGGGGTCACAGCGAGTCAGACAGAGACTGAAAAACAAAATAATAACAAGGAAGACGAGCCAGACATGACTGAAACAACAGAATGATAGTGATAACCACCACAGCCACAGAGGGGAAGTCATTTTCCCAAGACAATATTGGTAGTGAATGCCTGAGATAATAAAGACACCCGAGCATTCTGACTCCAAGGACAGCGTACTCAACATCGTACCATATTGCGTGCGTGTGCGTGTGTGCATGTGCGTGTGTGTGTGTGCGTGTGCATATGTGTGCATGT
>NW_027187361.1:393321-454161 GCF_028583685.1 Petaurus breviceps papuanus
TGTGCGTGTGCATATGTGTGCATGTGCGTGTGTGTGTGTGCGTGTGCGTGTGTGCATGTGTGTGTGTGTGTGTGGAATCTTACTTGGACAATGAAGGAGAATGGGAAAAATAGTCCATAGGCAGTAAGTACAGCAGGAGTCTGAAGAAACAAGAAAATTTGAAGCTTATCACATCATTAGCAGATGACACAAAATACAAGGGTTAGTTTAATGAAGAAAATAATAATAGTTCTAGCATTTATATACACACACACAGATCAGTCAGTGCGCTAAGCACTTTATAATTATTAGCTTATTTGATTGTAACAACAATCCTGGGAGGTAGGCACTATTTTTTTTTTTTTTTTTTACAGTTGAGGAGATTGAGGTTAAGCGACTTGCCCGGGGTCACATAGCTAGTAAGTGTCTGAGGCTGGACTTGAACTCAGATCTTCCTGACTCTAGGCCAGGTGCTCTAACCACTCCTCCAACCTACCTGCCCCAAGATCCAAAAAAATCTTGATGGGCTCAAGAACATTTGGATGAATCTAGTATGATTAAATTTAGGAGGTATAATACAAGATCTTATACTTGGGTTTAAGCAATTAATCTGAAGAAGATGGATGTAGGTTTTTAGAGGACTGAAACCTCAATGGGGTGTGGGGTGGGGCTAACACTAGGTGGTACAGTGGGTAGGGCACCTGCAACTGGAGTCGGGAGGACCCAAGTTGAAATTCGACTTCAGACACTTATTAGCTGTATGACCCTTGGCAAGTCACTCAACCCTGTCTGCCAGTATCTTTGCCAAGAAAATCCCAGATGGGGTTACGAAGAGTCAGATAAGACTGAAAAAACAAAAATACTGTAATATGAGTCAAAAGCCTAAAGTTAGGATAATCAAAGCAGCTAATGTGATCCAATATTTAATTAAGAGAAAATTAATGTTCAGAAAGTCCATAATCCTGCTGAACTGCCTTGGTCAGAGCATGTATGGAATACAGTGTTGATTTCTGCCACCACCTTTTAGGAAGACATAAATTGTAGATGATGGTCCCAAGGAAGGTTGCCAGGATGGTATGCAAGGCTGGGGAACCTGAGGCCTCAAGGCCACATGGCACCCTCTAGGTCCTTGTAGCAGCAAGCACCCTAACATACCCAGGATGGCTGCTAGCACAGGTTCTTTGATCTGCTTTTCTAAATGAAAGCAACTCAAAAGGGGTCAATAATCTTACTTTAATCAAATATAAATAATTTACCTAGTTCAGAGAAAAAAGTCAGCACCCTGAACTTCAGAGAATACAAACAGAATTTACAAGCAGACAAAAAAAATACAAACAGAGAAAATAACACAATTCAACAGACCAACAGACAGGGCTTCTATCTGTCTGACCATCATATACCTACATGGTTAGTTACCAGACAGAAGCACCAACATTTGGGTTTTCAAATCCAGGGGGCTCAACAGCTGCCTGGAGTCTCCTCTGGCCAAATCACACAACTCTTCCCAAAGTGGGCCCCAAAGCAAACCCTCACATCAGGGCATATATAGCCTTCTCCTGGGTCAGAGACCATCACAACCCTTGTGACCCACTGCCTAATTACAAAGTAACAAAAGGTGTTGTCCTTCCTGAAAAGCAAGCCTCCCCCCAGTCGAGCCCCTCCTGTTAGGTTCCACTTGAGGTCCATTAAGGGACAGGGAAGATCTTCAAATTCCCGTACCAATACAGTCCTCAAGTGCAGCTCTTTGAATGAATCCAAACTTCACAGAACAAATGCTAGAGATGTTTGGATTCAGTCAAAGTGCCACACTTGAGGACCTAGAGGGCTATGTGTGACCTCAAGGATGTAGGTTCCCCACCCCTGGTTTAGAGCATTGAAATAATATCATATGAATACAATTGAAGGTATTGGGGGTGCTTAGCCAGGAGAAGAAAGGACATAACTGTCTTCAAGGAAATCTATCCTTCAAGATTTGAAAGTACACCATGCTGTTGTAGTTGAGTCATGTCCAATTCTTTGTGGCCCCATTTGGAGTTTGCTATTTTCCTTCTCTAGCTCATTTTACAGATGAGAAAACTAAGGCAGAGCTAAGTGACTTACCCAGGGTCACACAGCTAGCACGTATCTCAGGAGGCTGGATTTGAGTTTAGGAAGATGACTTGTTCTCTCTCCAGGCCCAGCATTCTATCCACTGTGCCACCTAACTGCCCCAAGCTTCCTTGCTGCTCCAAAGTATGCAATATGGAAGAGGAAACAGACTTTTAACAAGGATACTTATCATTCCACATCTACCTGTGACCCCCAATATTTGGGAAGTTCCTCCCCATGACCCAACCCCAGCTGCTTCCCTATTACCCCCAGATTGCCTCCATTCCATTGGAAACTCTTTCCATTAGGTCCAGTCATTAAAATGACTTAGACTTCACATTTTAACAAATGTTAACTTTCATTATATTAGGAAGAGCAGGCTAAGATTGGTGGAGACCAATTCTAGTGTACTTCTATATTCTTCAGAAGCTCTTGGGAGATTCCTGGAGCCTTAAGTGGGGAGAGGATAGTTGTGTGACACCCTTATCTTCAGGGAAAACCAGATTCTCCTAAATGTGTAACTTGGGAAAAATCACGTAACCCTCCAGACTTGTTTCCTCATCTATTAAATGGAGGAGATGAGGGAAGTTTGGACTAGATGACTGATAAGATACCCTCTGACTCAGACAACACCAAAGACTCATGATGGTAACAGAGAGCTACAACTCTTAGAGAAAGAACTAGAGACTGAACACAGATTGAAGCAAACGACTTGCTCTCTCACGTTTGTGTTTTCTTTTGTTTTGTCTTGTCCCTTCTTTCTCATTGTTCACTCCATTGATTATAATCCTTCTGACTAATGTTTAATGTGAAGGTATTTGTAGAACCTATATTCGATTACGTGCTGCCCATGGGGGGAAAGGGAGGAGAAGAGGGAGGGGAAGAAAATGTGGAACTCAAGGGATTGTGGAACTGAATGTTGTAAACTAAAAGTAATAATTTAAATAAATTTAAAAATTTTTAAATTTAAAAAAAATTTTAAAAAAGATACCCTCTAACATCTGTGACTCTATGGTTCTAGTGTTGTGGGGTTTTTGTGTTTCCATTTTTGGTAGGGAGAAAGGCAAGACTGGATCTCTGTTTCAAAGTGCAATAGCTACTCACAGGCCTTATCAAAATATTGATCAGTGTGGAAACTTTAACTTGGTCCAATGTTCTGACCTAGGTCACTTCTTCCCTCTATAGGGATACTGGTGACACCACTCCCTGGGGTTTGCCATAGTGCTCTCAGGCTTACTGGCAACTTAGCCCTACTATAGCTCAGACCTCCTGAACTCAAGTAATCCATCAACCTGAAGCTGCCTCAATAGCAGGGATTACAGGGGTATGCCACCATGCCCAACCTGATCCTAGTCTAAATCAGCCTCATGAAGTCCAATCCTGCCAGCCTGTGCCCACCCAGAACATGATGGGGGCCGACTTGTGGAGATTTGTACAGTTCTGTTCTTGCTCTTTTTACCCATTATCATCATAATCAATTTTTTCTCTCTGTTTCTCTCAGGTCTTTTGAGGCTTTACAGTTTTATGAATTTATTTAAGCCGATAAATATAGACATTCTATCACCACTCAGTGCCTCCACCTGCATAGAAACCACAAATACCTTTTCTCATTTGCTAGGTAGATGTAATGACATATGTTAATCTCTTATTTTGTCTGTCTAGATATTTTTGTACTTAAAATAATCTCCAGATTAATGCTGCCTCAGTTTTTGAGTTACCATTTTCTCTGATGGAACTTTGATGGAGCATTACTTTTTCCATTCTTTGTCCTTAATGATCATTTCCAAGATCTTCCTGTTATCTTACCTAAAATCTGGCCCACTCACTTGTGTTCATTTTCTGTGGTATATATCTAGGTTTATTTAAATTTTCTAGAATTATTTTAAGGAACCACATAAATCTGTAGTGAATTCCTTTTTTGCTTTGGAGTGTTAGCTGTTCCTGGTAAATATATTTAGTGATATATTTTGTTTTACAACATCACTCACCTCTACAGATGTTTCAGTGTCTGATACTTCTTAATTCTTAATGTTAAAGATAAACCTTTAAAAAGACATTCCTTCTTTACTCATGTCCACTTATTAGTCAGTTTATTTTTCTTTGTACCAAAAAGAGTCTTTCATATTCTATACATTTCCCTTCTCTGGGAGTCAAGATTTATTTCTAGTAATGTCATTATCGTTTCCATAGAATTATCATTAGATAAAGCATACAGCAGCTTATCTTTAAATTTACCTTTCCAGTCTTTCCCTTTCCTGGATAATTTCCTTAAACACATTGTTTCCTGTTATGATATTTCTTGCTTCAGTCCTATTACCATTTTTCAGTACAGATAAAATAAACTTGAAAATTTATCATAAGAAAAAGAGAATAAATGATAGTTTTCCTAACATTTCCTCAATGTCCTTTTACTATCATTGGTTTTATTAGATATATTGAACTTTCTTTCTCTTCTTCACTCATCCTTTTGTAGACAATCTAAAATTAATAGAAAAGAGATGGCAATGATGTGGTGATGATGATGATGATGACAAGGGGAGGGTGATGAGAGTGGGGGTGGTGATGATGGGCATCACAGAATATTGGATAGAGAGGACTGGCCTTGGCATCAGGAAGACCTAAGTTCAGGTGTTATCTTTTCCAAGTGCTGACTGAGGGACCATGGGCAAGTAAGTCACTTAAACTTTCAGTGCCCCAGACAATTCTCTTAAGACTATAAGTAACGTGAAATTGTGGAGAGAGTGCTGAACTTGGACCCAGGAAGAGCTGAGCTGACATTCATTCTCAGATACTAGCTACCCCAGACCAATGACTTAACCTTCATGAGCCTCTGTTTCCTCATCTGTAAAACAGGGACACTAGTAGTAACTCAAGATTGTAGTCAGGGTCAAATGAGACACTGTAAGCAAAGTGCTTTGTCAACTTTTAGGTGCTATACAAATACTAGTTGTTGCTATAATTGTTATTTTCATCCTTTTCAGTGGGGCTCATTGCAGAAATGGTCCTGGGACTAGTTTCTGTCCTGTTATTAGTCTTTTTAATGTTCTACAAACTGTTGCACAGATTTTTGAACTGAAATACAAGTATGAGAATATAAGATTATCATCTGTAGGCTCACTGAAAAGTATCTTCAATTAAAATTCAGCAGCAGACTTGGGGCACCTGGATGGTACAGAGGAACAGGCCTGGAGTCAGGAAGATCCAAATTCAAATTCTGCTTCAGACACTTACTAACTGTGTGACCCTGATCAAGTCACCTAACCCTGTTTGCTCCAGGTTCTTCATCTGTAAATTAACTGGAGAAGGAAATGGCAAACTAGTATCTTTGCCAAGAAAACCCCAAATGGGGTCATGAGTCAGACTGAGCAGAAAAAAAGACTGAACAACTGGACAACAATTTGGTTTGTGATAATGATCTGGTTCCAATACAGTTGATCATTTGAGTTCTCCAGATACTTTTGGGGCCTGTGTTTGTAATATGTAGATTTGTCCTTTGTCGGTCACAGCCCTCCATCCAGCTACGAAAGATCCAAGAGAACTGAATGTGTAATTATAGCCAACAGGTCATGTCTTGCTAGGCATTTGATATCTGGTCAATTTTTATAGCCTACAGTGTGGTTTAGTACCATTTCTATTGTTTCTTGTATGATATATATTGATTACTAAGTCTGGTGAGTCTTTTTTTTGGAGGGCAATTGGGGTTAAGTGACTTGCCCAAGGTCACATGGCTAGTTAAGTGTTAAGTGTCTGAAGCCATGTTTGAACCCAGGTCCTCCTGACTCCAGGGATGGTGCTCTATTCATCACGCCACCTAGCCGCCCCTAAGTCTGGTGAATTCTCCTTTCACAATTTCTGGTTCCGAATTGCTATTATAAACCCTCTTCTCCATTTCTACAAATGAATCTCCATGCTTCCGCCATTTTTTTGCTGGTTCTACGTTGATATGTTACTGGCTGAGTTCATGCTGGTACTGCTATCCAGAAAGAACCTTTGGATTCCACCCTTGGATGTTCGCTTCTCACAAGCTCTCTCTGTAGGTAAACTTCAACCTTTCAATGACATCTGACAAGGCCAATGGTGTATTCTTATCATTGTTTACTACTATTTGGTGAAGTGACATCAGCTTGTACTAAAGTAGAGGGTGTCCCAAAATTCTTAGTGCAGCAGTTAAACTTTAACAATTCTGTAGATTTTGCTAATAAAATTACAATAGACAACAAAACATTAATACATTTATTAATTAAAATGGATTATATATTAATAATACTAATTTATAGTAGCCTACAAGTTTGGGTTTTATTAAGTAGTGAGAATTTTGACTGGCAGGACTTGTGATTTTATTAGTGTATTAAATGTCTAGTGAAGAACTCCCTCTGTCCATTCAAATTAGCACCTGCTTTGCAGTTTATAGTGTGGGAGAGTTGCCTGGGTGCTTTGAAAATAAGTGACTTATCCAGGGGTCACTTAGCTGGTATGCATCACACTTGAACTTGGGTCTGCATCAGGCAAGAACTCTGTTCTGTTGTGTTTCTTCTCATTATTATATATGTCTAGAGCGACAACAAAAATATGATTGATGATACCAGCTAACATTAATAGCAGTAGCAACAGTACTATTACTTGTTGAGTCATTTTAGTCATGTCTGACTCTCTGTGACTCCATTTGGGGGGGTTTTCTTGGCAAAGATACTGCAGTGTATTGCCATTTCCTTCTCGAGGTCATTTTACAGATGAGGAAACAGAGGTAGACAGGGTTAATTGCCTTACCTAGGTTTACCCACCTTGCGAATGTCTGAGGTCACATTTGAACTCGGGTTCTCCTAACTCCACTATGTCACCTAGGTGCCCACTATTATTATTAGCTGCTATTATGTAAACAGTTAAGCATCAATATGACTCTCAAGCTAGCTGAGCAGGCTCATTAGCTAAAAGGAAATCCTGGCGGTCATTTCTGTAGGACGCTATGACCCACATCCATCCTCCTACCCATTTTTCTGCTTGGGCAGGTCCTTCTTTATCTCTTTGGAAGCAAGGTCTCTTCTCTTTCCCTGCAGTGTAGAAAGTCAATCTCCCCTCTCCCCTCCATCTCTCTCCACCTAGCCAGATTATTTTACACACTTCTTCACACTTTTAACTGCAACTATAACCTAGAGAACACACTCTGGAGGAGGGGACTATTTTGTTTTTGTATCTCCAGCATCTAGTACAATATATGGCATATACATGATGCTTAATCCATGAATGAATGAACAGTTACGAGAGTCAGGGGACTTGATGTTCACCTATAAGCAAATATGAGCACACAAAAGAATTCTAAGTCAAGATTACCTTGGTAGAAGGGTTTTCTTCAGAGTAAGGAGTCCCAAATGGAAAAGCTTTTTGAGAATCACAGACTAAGGGGCTTCAACTTTATAATGGTTCAGTCACATAAACTTTGTAAAAGCATCTGGCCCTAATGGAAAAAAAAAAAACCCAGGGGCAGCTAGGTGGCACAGTGAATAGAGCACTGGCCCTGGAGTCAGGGGGACCAGAGTTCAAATCAGGCTTCACACACTTGACACACTAGCTCTGTGACCTTGGGCAAGTCACTTAACTCCAATTACCCTGCCTTCCCCCCTCCAAATAGACAAAACAAAATAAATCCCAAACATCAACAACTAAAAAAACTATTGAATCCCCCAAAAGAATGCCCAGCATTGTTAGAACTTGTCAATATCATCACTGGAAATTAGGAAGCTAATTTACATTAGAAAATGGCAGTGGTTAACTTTATGATGCACCTGTATATAGCTTTTAGCCTCTCAGAGATTTACTGTGTCTTGTGAAGCATTATTTATTGTTTTAAAATGCCCCCTAAAACTTACAGCAGAAATATGATGCCAAATTGGCCACTGTTCTAAAATGTTTGACTTTAACCTTGTTATATGGCTGCACCAGGTTCAAGATTTTTTTTCCAGGGTGGTCATTACTTCTTCATTGTTATAGCCTTTAAGTGGGAGTCAATTCCAATATATGAATTACATGACCTAGGTTTCTTGCCCGCATATGGTATATACTGGGGCTCAATATTGTTACTTTTTGGGTGATCATGCTTTGAACACTATCTTGTTTATAGCATATGGGTGTGTGTGTGTGTGTGTGTGTGTGTGTGTGTGTGTGTTTTGGGGAATAGGGAAATCTTGCCTTATTCCTTATCACCACCCTACCTCCTGATAATTGTTCTTCTGCCCAGCTCCCTGCATACCAGGCTGCCTAAACTCATGATGAGTCCTGCTGACTTGCTGGGACACTCCACTTAGGGCCACGATTGATTCTCCTTGACTGCCCTACTGGTCCACTCATCATCCCTGTGATTTTCTCAATCAAAACATTTTTCGGTAGTTGCTCACTTCCTTCTGTGTGTAACCTCTTTCCACCAGAATAAAAGCTCCTACAGGGAAAGACTGTCATTCTTTTGTAATTGTATCCCAAGTGTGTGGCACATACAACTGTAATTGTATCCCAAGTGCATGGTGCAAAGAAAGAACTTAATCCTAGTCTTCATTCAACTCCCTCTTCCATTGATCACCTAAACCAGTACAGCAGTAACCCTGGACGGGGGGTTGGAAGACTGATTCAGATCCTGACCCTGGCTCTTATTAGCTGTGAATTAAGATCACTTTACCTCTCTATGCCTGTTCGCTCCTCTATGAAAGGATAGTTACATTATCTGACGGCGTATTTTCTGACATCCTAACTACTTGTTCAGGACATCTCAAGGCATCCATCACTGGGGTCTTTCTGCATTACTGCCACTGTCTACAAGAGATTTTCATCTTTTGGCCTCAGGTCTACTTTGGTTGCTCTATTACCCACAAGGACCTAAAAAAGGTAAATAAGGCACGAGGAAAACAAACAATTATTAAGAACCTACTACGTGCCAGCTGCTATGCTATCATTTTCATCTTACCAGTGGGGAAACTGAGGCAGGGTTGAGTGATTTGCCCAAGGTCACATAGTGTCTGAGGCTAGATTTGAACTCCAAGTCTTCCTGAAACCAGGCTTAGGGCTCTATCCACCCCAAAGCATACAGGAAACTGGAGTTTCTGTGGCATTCAAAGAAGTGTTTAAATCACGTAATGAAAAATTGTTTGTGCTTTTTCTATGTCTAGTTTAGAAGCAGAATTACAAGGTTACAAGAATGTGAAAATCTTAAATTTTTTTTTCTGTGAAAGATTAATAATTAAATTAGGTTTACAGTTATATTAGTAGTATTGGATACTTTTTTTAAAAAGTATGTTAATTTTAAGCTCTTAATGTCCTCTTACTATCTTGATAAATGAAAGCATATTCAATGAACTGTCTGAAATGAAGCTACTTTTTCTCATCTGGATTTAGGTTGTATCTCTCTTGAGGCAGTGAGGTGTGGTAGTGAATGTGAATAGAGTGTTAGACTTAGGAGTCAAGATCTGAATTCAAATCTTGCCTCAGACATTTCTTAGTTGTGAGATTCCTGGGCTAGTCACCCTCTCAGCCTCAGTTTCCCTATCTGTAAAATGAAGTTAATAGTACCTGCCTCCCAGGGTTGATGTAAAGAACAAATGAGATGATATATGGAAACTACTTTGCCAACTCTGAAGTGCTATATAAATGCTCTTACTGTTATTGCTATTCCCATGTAAGTTACAGCCTATACTCTACCATTCTGTCATCTCATTTATGATAATTCTTGTTGGACCTTTATTTCATTTACTGAATCTCGAAGAAGGTAAGTATAGTGTTTTGGAGGCTTTATAGATTAAAAAAAACTTGACTAATTTTCTTATTTATCTTTCACTTTTGATCTTCAACCTTAATCTAATTCTAATAATCGAGCTCTTAAAGCTCTAACTTCCCAAGGTCTAGGCATCTGACTAGTAAGAGAATGTCTGCCTGAGACAAAACTTCCATCTTGAAATAAAAATGAAAAGGAGACTCCTTCTATGAATAAAGAAAAATATACTTAACATAAACAGTGGTTGATGCCATTTCTATCTAATGATATGTAGCTAGAGTTGTTTTGAACTACGTAGTTTTGATGATAAAGAAATCTTAGTTGAACAAGACTTTAGAAGACAATTTGTAATTATTTTTTGTGCCAGTCATTTCAAAACAAGGCTCGATTCATCTTTAATGGACCAGCAATTTGGAAAAGAATCTTGGCTATTAATCCCCTGGCGGGAACGTGAACATACACACGAGTGACCCGGGAAGAATAAGAAACAACACCCACAAAGTTTTCTAATATCAAAATATAGCAATTTATTCAAGACACTGAATATGATCTGTTGATTCTCTCCTTGAAACAAATGAGTTACGACACACGAGGTGATTTTTAAGTGTGTGGGTGAGTAGGGGGTGGCGGGAGAACAAAACGGGTCTATGTTGACTTAACTGAACCTGGGAAATGCTGACGGAGAACCGAGTCTGGCTGCAAGTCTGACACAGACAATAAAAACTGCACAAGCCAGAATTCAAAAACTTCAGTGAGTGGCTGAAAACATTTCTGCATTTGACAAGAAACACAATTCTTTTTTTAAAGGCAAAACAAAGATTTTTTTTTAAAGGAAAAAAATAACAAGAAACAAAAAGCAGACCCTTACGTTGGACAAAGTGCACGTCACTTGGCTCTGAAATGATCTATATTTTTTTAAAGACAAAAGTAAAGTCCTACAATGGAGCACGGGGTTAGTGCGTGTTCAACCCTGTCACGTTAGGCCCTTTTTGTCCCCCCTGTGGGACCAACCCAATGCTTCCTAGGTGAAAGACGCAGTACTCTTTATCACACTGAGCTCAGGCACAGGCCCTCCAACATGGCTCATCTTTTCAAACCCAGTTGAAGACAGTCAGTGAAGGATAGATTTATTTAGTATGCTCACAGAATTAGGGCATTTGGTCACTAAGTCATTAAGTACTTCTGTTTCTCACAATTTTTAAGAATTGTAAACAAAGTTAATTGATAAAAATAAAACAAACTGTCCTTTGAATAGTATAAAGATGACTCCACCGTCTTCATTGGCAGTAGGGCAGACATCTCAAGTTACTCGATAAAACTCTTTGCTGAATGCATGAACAAAATGAATTTTTTTTTCTGATGGGGTTGATGGATTTGTGTGGGATCATCCACACTCTGTTATATGGTTCTTTGTGAACCAGTGGCATGCCTTTGAAAGACAAATGGCTAGGAGGAAGGGTTTCATCTGTGGCCTGGAGCGATTTTTCCTTCTAGGAAGCTAACAGCCTCCTTAGCACAGTGCTTTAATTGAATCTGATCATGCAAATGGGGTTCAAATTTACCAAGAGGTAAAATGAAAATACTTTAGCAAGACCCTGGCTGCCCACATTAATGTTTAGATTGTCTAACAGGTTCTTCTTACCAGATTCCCTGCCTCCATTTTTTAGGGGGGTGGTCACTGGTGGTAAGCATTAAAAATGGCGCCACTACCTTCTGACAACATTCACTTGGATATTTTGAGGCTGTTAAATCTGTACAGTGATTTACTTTGAGGGAAGGGTGAGTGTGGGGCAAGCAGAGAGAGGACTAAAGATGGCAGTAACTACACTGTTCCACAAATCTACCTAGACAGCAAGGTTGGTGTCATGTTGTTTTAAAATCAACGAGTTGGGCCCACTGTCTTCTATGGAACCTCTAGCTTGGCTTTGTTTTAAGTGCCTGGGGAACAAGCAGCTGAAAAAAAAAATACTCTGATCATAAGCAGAGCACTTCACTGGTCCTCTAGAGGACAGATCTTGGATAATCCAAATACCCAAGTGGTATCTTGTTAATCATCCTGGAACAATTAATAAAAACAAAACAAAACAAAAACCATGCAACAGTTTTGGTAACTGCTTTAACTCTGTTCCAAAATACTGTTGGAAGCCCTTCTCATTTCATGGAGATTGGCTTCCCTCTCCACAGAGGACAATTCATTTTCTCAAGAATAGCCCTGATCATCCCTGGAACATGCACCCAGCTGGAATCTGTCTGTTATCAGCAGCCCTCAGGGGCTCCAATTACCAGACCAACCCACCGATCCCTTCCTAGGCTTGCAGTAAAATGCATGATTTAAAAAAGAGAGCCTCTTCTCTCCTCTCACAAGTATTTTCCCCTATTGCTAATCTTAAAAATAGGCCAGTGTAGGGTTTTGAAAAAATAGTGCAAAAGATCACCTGATCACAATAATATGAAGCTCTGCTAGGAACACAAAGAAATTACTATCTTAAAAACAATCGTAAAAAGATTTATTATTCAAACAAACATTCTCCCCATTTTCTCATCAGGGGAAAGTAATTATAAAGAGCGGCAGAAATTATTAATAATATCCTACCTACATATTTCATCCTCAGGAAGGAAAAATCTTCCTCACATTTATTTTGGTTATTTTCTAAAGTCTGATCGTGGAGCCTTTTAAAGTCTACTCTGTGATGACTAGCCAATGGTAATCTCTAGAATGGTGATGATACCAAAGAGCTGTGTTTGTTACTGCAAAAGAAAAAAAAAAGAAAGAAAAAAAAGGAATGAATAATAGTTGAAATTATGCCTTGGGGGCAGGTTTTAATGGCACCTTCCACATCTTATGAGTTCAGAAATTTCTGTGGAGTCCCAGTGCCTATAGTCTGTTGTTAGCTACTCAGGTGAATCTAAAGCTTGAAAAATTAAATACTGTACTTAGAACCAAGAGTTTGAATTTTTTTTTTTTTAATGCACGCTGCAAACAAGCTGATGTGTTAATAAAATAACTCACACAGTAAGTGGGGGAGAGAAGGTTGATATCTCTTCAACCACATTTTTCCTATAGCATTTCATGAGGCAAAGAGGAAAAGGGATACTGCATCTTTAAGTACTTTAAACTCTGTGTCTTACATGAATCACACAAATCTACCTATTTCTGGTGGCAATTTTAGGTTTTTAAAATCGTTTAACATAAAAAATATTTTTTCCAAAAATACTCCGGGTTCTTTCTCTTATAAGTCATCTTTCTCCTGTAAAAAGCTCCCCTAGCCCTCTACTGTCACATAAAGCACTTAATACACAATTTACTGAAAGTGCCCCTTAGATGCTAAGGTCTAAAGCGTGGTGGACTAAAAGAAAGAGAGGAGTGAATAAAGAGATTAAGGTGGGCATGATAAGAGAGGAGGAGGAAAAGGAAGAGGAAAGCTGTCTTTCAAAAATGTTGTCATGTCCATCAGGCTGTATCTACTGTGTGCTTTTACTGAACAGATAAAAAGAAAATAAAACCAAAAAAAGGAACAAAACAGAACAGGGGAGGAAGGGAAATCCCAGTTCCAATCTAAGCCTGTAGGTGCCCAGGCTATAATATTCCAGCTGATAGAAAAACCATTGAACAAAAAGAATTCTAGAAAATAGAAAGTGTTGAGATTACAAAGTCGCGCATTTCGTCAGTACAAACTGGTCTCTGAACGTCCTTTGGGAAAGCAACTGTAGTGTCCAAATTGGAAGGAAAAAAAAACATCACAAGAAGGAGGAATTTTTTTCCCTTTTGGTTTATCACAGCATTTTGCTTTTTTTTTTTTTTTTTTTTTTTGTCCTCCTTTTTTGTTTTTTTTTTTTTGTTTTTTTTTTTTTTTTCAGCCATCAGAATGAGTTCTCAAATGCAAACCCAACAGTTGCAGTGTCTAGCTGGTGGCTTCATGCTTCCAAGGCTGAATGTTCCAGGTGGAAACCATCCTTTCCCCTGTGATATGACTGTGTTTGTGTGTATGTGTGTGTCGGTGTGTGTATGTGTCTGTGTTGGTGTGTGTGTGTGTGTGTGTGTTTTACTCCTTGATGAAGATTACAGAAAAATACTAGACTCCTTGTGGCCAGGGAGAGTTGTTGTCATTGTACACTCTAACTTTAAGTCAAGTTTGTACAGTTTCGAGCTGTTAGAATTGTTTTTGAAGAGTGCTGCTACCCCACACATTCACTGCTGGTCCATTTAAAAATTTTTCTATAGGCTTTTGCCTTTACTTCCGCAGATCTAGAACACAAACCTGGAAGGAAAAAGAAAGATGTCATTATTATGAGAGGCTACAAATACACAATTCTGTGATCTACAAATTCAATCTAATATCTCGGAGATGATTATTGCCTAAAATGGTGGCTCAGCCCAAGAATCACCCAGAATATAGGCCAAACCACTTCAAAAAGTATTTATTAAACACCTACTACATGCCTGGTCCTGAGACAAAAGCATGCTTGCCCTCAAGAAGCTTACATTCTACTAAGGGGCAGGGAAGAGTGAAGAACACATACATATATCAATAATACAAGATAATCTGAGGAAAGGGGGAAGGCTTAACATAGAGGGTGACACCTGAGCTGAACCTAGAAGGAAGATAAGGGTTTTGAGAGGTACAAATAAGGAAGGAGTAGATTTCAGACATGGGAGTGGAGAACAGTTTGTGAAAATGAACCAAAAAACAGTTACTAATATAATTTGTTTCAAAGATAGAGTGTATGAAGGAAAGTGATTGAAATCTGCCTAGTTTGGCTGAAGCCAGGCTGCAGAGGGCCTTAAATGCCAGACTAAGAAATTTTTTTACTTTATCATCAAAGTAATAAGGGAACTCTTAAAAACGTATGAAAAGGAGAGTGGCAAGGTTAGATTTGTGCCTTGGCAAGATCATTTTGGCAGGTGTATAGAGAATGGATTGGATAAAAGAGAATAGAAGCAAGGGGACCAGCTAGGTTTTACTGTTGTTTTCAACTGTGTCCAATTCTTTGTGACCCCTTCTGGGGTTTTCTTGGCAAAGATATTGGAGTAATTTGCCATTTTCTTCCTCCAGCTCATTTTAGAGATGAGGAAACTGAAGCAAACAGGGTTAAGCGACTTGCCCAGGTGTAACGGTAATCTGAAGATCTTCCCTGCCCCTTAAGAGGCCAAATGGAGTCTGTGGTGGGAGGAATTTGCTAAATGGGTGAAGCAGAGCTGAGAGGAAGCTGCGAGTCAGAGAAGTTAGAATGGAGGGAGGAGAGAAGCCAGGCAAGGAGACAGCTAAGAAAGTGAGTGTTTGTGGGAAGGGAGGGTGTTGCTTCTTGCAGTGATGAGGCGTATTAATTTATTCGCTGCTATGATGGATTTGGTTTTCTAGTTTTGGGATTTGGCTTTCTGGTGTTGGGATTAGGCCTTCTGGCATCTGTAAATGTTTTGCTTCTGTCTTCTATGTGGAGAGTCTTATCGTTTGAGATTCAGAATTACATTGGCATATTCATAATTGCTGTTGGTGCTATGAATATCGTGTTGGCGCTACATCTGGTGATGAGGATGGGAGGATTTACCTTATTCCTCCCTAGCAAGGGAATGGGCTAAAAGCGCTGGACCCTATGAAAACTGGGAACCAAGGTTACAGAAGAGAGATTTAGGAAGATGTTTGCCAGGAATACCAAGAAAACCAGGGGAAGAACTGGCAAGAGTGTGTATGAGGCTGGGTTTTAACAGGTTACTGTATTATGTGTAAAAGTAGAGACAAACTGCTGCAGGAGAAACTTTCTGTGTTACAGTGTACGAGCTTTCCTTTTGAAGAGCAAGCTGGAGGGTCTCAGGTGGTAGAAGAACAAATTACTGTTCAGGAGCTGGGGCTGATTTTTATGAGAGTCTGTTCATTTAACTAGAAAGAAGCAAAAAACTAGCAAAAGGAATGTGCGTGCAGCCCTTGCACAGGCTGGGCCTACTTGTCCTGACAACTGCCAGGAGACTGTATGGGAGGAAAATATAACAAAGCTAGATGAGGCTTCTCAGGAAGAAGTTCATCCCAGACTGAGGAGGAAGAACAGGAGGAAACAGTCTTCAGGGAGATAACTGAGGATTTTACTCCACAGGAGATCATTGAGATATTAAGTGGATTCACCCAAAGGATGGGAGAATTGTCAGTGTCTTGGATGGTGACAATCAGTGATGAAGGCGCCAGAGGAGTATTGGTAGACAGTGCGGACTGCTTGAAGTTTATAGGTATTACTCAGAATCCTTTTGTACAGCAAACTTTTAGGGCTCATTATATGCTAGGAGGTAACAATATGACCAATCTGTCAGCTTTAGCAGCAGATAGATGTAATAGATAGTATGTCACGGACTCCATGTGGCCTAATGGAGAGAGACCTTGGTACTCGCTTAGAGACTGTATGAGAAACTTAAAGGAAAAGGTAATAAAAACTGCTATCATGGCTGGAGATGCTGATACATATCATGATACCCTCTTAGTAGTTTCTCAGACGGCCCCTCCTGCTTATAAGCACCTAATTCTGACTCTACTAACTGGGGAGAGAGGGCACCCTCTTTCAAAGGTGCTGGGTAAGATTTCACTGGTGGGTTACTTAGGGGACTGGGAAAAATATAAATTTCCTCAAGAGAGAAGAGTAAATAGTCAGTGGATTCAAAGTTACAATAGTCTGACGAGAAAAGAATTGTTTACTGCTCTATTGAGAGCAGGGGTGGATTTTGGAAGAATAGATGGCATTCCAACTAATGAACTATACAAAAATGTACCAAGAAAAGGGGCTTAATATTAGACTGAATAGGGAAGTAAGAACTGCCCATACAGGTCTTCCAGAAACATTGGATTCAAGTTTGTCACACCTGCAGGGAGAATAGGAAATAGGCTAGGTCCCAGCTCAGATTAAAGAAAGTATATCAATAGCCAGAATGATGCCCCCCGAAATGCAAATTAGAGAACAGTAAGCAACAATGAATAAGGCTATGATAGGGGGTTCATGGACTCCAGAAGCCTGGCTGACCCTGTATCTAACCTGCTTCTGGTTATCGTCTCCTTATTTCTTTTTGGCTTTATGTCTGTTAAACTTGTTTGCTAGATTTGTTTTCTGCAGGCTTAATACTCTCCACGTACAGATGCCTGATCGCTTAAGCCAGATGTCACCCTCTGTCCACTCCTGGGCCTACCGTTGACTAAGCTCTGGATGCCAGTTAAAGAACTGACCTCTTGGGGCAGGGACAGCTCTATGTCCAATTTCAGTGGGAAGTAGTTATTCAAGAAGAGACCTTCGCCCCTTGCCCCAAGATTTTGAGGCCCATTCATTCGAGGGGAGAATGATGGGGTGCTTGCGCTCAAGCCCCCAGCTGAAGATATTGTTTAATGTGCTTATTTTCTGTTATCCCTGTTGTAAAGTTCTGTTGACACCAGTTGCCTCTAAAGTCTCACTGACCTATATAAGGAACGTAAAAGATCTTGGGGTCGAACATAATGGTAATGGTAATCTGAAAATCTTCCCTGCCAAATGTAACAGGCCAAATGTAATCATATGGAGTCTGTGGTGGGAGGATTTTGCTAAATGGGTGAAGCAGAGCTGAGAGGAAACTGGCAGTCAGAGCAGTGAGAATGGAGAGAGGAGAAGACCCAGGCAAGGAGACAGCTAGGCTTGTGAGTATTTATTTGTGGGAAGGCTTTGGGATGGTGCTGCTTCCTGCAGTGATAAGGCTATTATATTAAATAGTATGTTGCTGTGATGAATTCAGTTTTCTGGTATTGGGATTTTGCTTTTTGGTGTCTGCATAAATGTTTTGCTTCTGTCTTCTATATGGAGAGTCTTATATTTTGTGATTCTGAATTACACTGGCATGTTCATAGCTGGTGCTTTCCGGTGAACACTGCATTTGTGCTACACCAGGGTCACCCAGTTAGTAAGCGTCTGAGGCTGGATTTGAACTCAAGTCCTCCAGATCCCAGGTCCATTGTACAACTAGAAGGTTATTTATAATATTCTAGGTGATGCATGCCTGGGGTAGGATTCATGGTCACAAGAATAAAGAGCAGCTGAAGGACATGAGAGAGATTATAGCAGAACCAACAAGATTGGCTAGAGAGAAAGAGACAAGTCAATGACAAATATCAAGGATTTATGAAAATCTGGGTCACTGGGAGAGATTATGGTGGTCTTTAAAAGAAACAGGGAAATTTGGAGAAGGGGTACACTTAGGTGGAGAAGGCTGTTTTGTAAATGTGTTTAAGATGCCAATGAAAAGCCCAGGAGGGAAATATTCAGTATGCAGGTGATGGTTTGTGCAAGTAGACATCAGAGAATGGACAGCTGAACACAAGGTTTGGGACTCATCTGCAAAGACAGTAAATAAGGATAAGGGTATATATATATATAAGGATAAATTGGCTATCAAAAAGGAACACCCTCTTGGATATGTATAAAGAAGAGAGAGAAAGGAATCTTGTGTTCTTTCTTTTAAGAGACCTCACAAAGTGTTCATTTCCAATAAGTTCATCTCCTGTAGTTTTTCCTAGCTGGGTATACTAGAAGAGGAAGTCTGACATGCATTTGCTACTCTATTTTTTTTGGGAGGGGGGGGAGAAGCAATTGGGGTTAGGTGACTTGCCCAAGGTCTCACAGCTAGTAAGTGTCTGAGATCAGATTTGAACTCAGGTTTTTCTGACTCCAGGGGCCGGTGCTGCCCTATATACTGTTCCAAAGGTGTATTTGTATTACCATTCATCATGACTTGAAGAATCGGTCCGCAAGCATTTATTATGTACCTACTATGTGACAGGAACTGTGTTCAGTCCTGAGGATATGAAGAAAGGAGAAAAGGCAGTTATAGCTCTCAGGGAGCTCATAGTCTAATGGAGAAGACAACATGAAAATAAATGAGATTTATACAGCATAAATTGGAGATAATTTACAGAAGGAAGGCATGAGCATTAAGGGAAGCTGGAAAAACTTATTGCAGAAGGGAGGATGTTATCTGGGACTCAAGGAAGCCTGGGAAGCAAAGAAGTAGAGATGAGGAGGAAGGGAATTAAAAGCATGAAAGACAGTCAGTAAATAAATATGCCTGGGGTCAGGAGATGGAAGGGAAAGGCAAAGAAAGGAAATAAGCATTCAGAGAGGGCCTACTATGTGCTAGGTACCATGCTAAGTGATTTTTGTAAATATTATCTCATTTGATTCTCACAAGAACCATGTGAAGTAGGTATTATTATTCTCATTTTATAGTTGAGGAAACTGAGGCAAACAAGCTAAATGACTTGCCCAGGGCCACACAGCAAGGCTTTACACAGGTGATGGAGTTATTATTTCTACATGCCAGGAACTGTGCTAAGTGCCGAAGCTACAAAGAAGTGGAGAAAAAAGTAGTCCCTGACTTCCAAGAAACTTGCACTCTAATGAGGAAGACACCATGTAAATAACTAGATACAGTGTGTGTGTGTGTGCATGTTTCTTTGTGTGCATGTGTGTAAAATGCATGTGTATATACACACACAGATACGGCTCTGGGGTCAGAGGACCCAAGTTCATATTACACTTCTGATACTACCTGTATGACCTTAGGCAAATCACTTATCCCCTCCCCTGGGCTTCAATTTCCTCGTCTGTACAATCATGGAGGTTAGGATACATGGTTTCAGCTTAAGATCTACAATATTATGAAATCTGAATTATTTGGAACCTAAAGAGTTATACAAGGGAAAAACAATTACTCAATCACTAATTAACTTTTTAAAAAGAGTTGTCATAGAGTACATATGATGATCTCAAAGAAAATTAGAATGGAAAGTGGTAAACTTGAAGTCAGGTAACATAGAAAGGAGGCTCCCTTAGGGGCAGGGGTAGCTTCGTTTTTGGCCTTGCAGTACATAGTACACCGTAAGCACTTACTAAGTGCTTGTCAAAGGATGCCTGGTACACAGTAGGCACTCAATAAAAATTGGGTGGTGCCTAGTATTACAGTAGTATAAAAAATTAATGTTTGTCGAATGGTTCCTAGTACACAGTGGGTGCTTGATAAATGTTTGCTGAATCACTTGCCTTCCAGGTCTGATATTCATGAGTAGTTTGTGATTAAGAAAATCACTTAACTGGGCCTCAGTTTTCTTATCTGAAAAATCAGATATTTGGACTCTCTTCTCATGAGGGGAAGGGTAGAAAAGTGAAAGAACCCTGGCGGGCTGGCATAGGATTTAAATTGTGGGGCTTAAGTTTGAATTCCAGCTCTCCTACTTACTATTTGTGTAACCTTAGGCAAGTTCCAGACTCTCTCTCTCTCTCTGTCTCTCTCTCCCTCTCTCTCTCTCTGTCTCTCTCTCTCTCTCTCTCTCTCTCTCAGTAATCTCATCAGTTTCCAAATGTTTAATCTCCGTGCAAATGACTCCCAGATCATACAGCACCCAGCACATGTTGCTGTTCAGTCCTGTGTCAGAACATTAAAAATCCTGCCTCAGACACTTACTTAGCTGTGTGACCCTAGGCAAAACACTGAACCTCTATTTCCTCATCTGTAAAATGGGTATAACAGGATCACTTACTTTCAGGGCTTCTGTGAGGATGAAGCAGCTCATAAAACAGCTTGAAAACCTTTAAATGCTACACAGATGCTAAGTATTACTGTTATGCCACAAGCACAACCCTCTCCCTTGTTACAATTCAAGTCTTCTAAGACTCAGGACTGTCTCATCTTTGTCTCTGACTTGTGCTTGGCATGCTGTAGACACTTAGGAGATATTTACTGATAGACTTTTTTCCTTTAGATTCCAACTAGAGTAGATGACCTCTAGGATCTCTTTCCATGCTAAACCCTGCATGTCTTTCATGACCCTCAGTTTCCTCAGCTATTAAATGGGACTAATAATACTTGTTCTACTTACATCCTAGGATTTTTGGGGGGTATTGGGGGAGAAGAAGAATTCTTTTGAAAAATGGAAAGGGCTAGAGAAATGTGAATTTCTACAAGAACAATAACTATTTCTGAGACCAGACTTCAAATAGCTAACCTTTAAATAGGCAGTGAATAATTGTGTTACTTCTATATGTCAAGGAAAGAGAAAAATGACACCATTAACACAACGTTCTACACACCGTGGAAACTTGGTAAAAAGTACTGAACATTCTCTGTTTGTGTCATGTTATTTATGAAAATATCCAACTCTGGCCACCCTTATCATATTTTCAAAAGACTCATGACTTCTTCACTTTTATGCCCTCCATGAAAACTGATCATAACCCTCCCACCACCCCTGAGTAAAGTCTTTTGGAGCTGCGAGTGAGCCAACCAGCAATGCAGAATCACACCTGGGGCTGAACCCTAGCTCTGCAATCTATTTACCACTTGTGGAAATCTGGTTGGTTGTTTAACTTCTCTGGGTCTCAGTTTTCTCATTTGTAAATTGAGCAAGTTGGACTTAATGGCCTCTTTAAGGTCCTATCTGGTTTGAGATCAGTGATCCTTCTAAGTGATGAGTCTCTGAAAATGCAGGGGGAGACTTTTAGGGAAAGGCATACAGGCTATCCCCAGGATCAGGCTCGGCGAAATCTGCCCAACTTTACTCTCCTCCAGTATAAGCAGTGAGAACTTAGGATGCCTTGATGAGGCATCAGAAGAGGATGTTCTTGGAAGGAATTTCACTGCGTTATCCTCCAATCACTGCGTAATTCTACCTCTAAGTTCTGCTCCCAAGAAAACCCCCAAAATAAAGGACATGCTTACAGAGCCGTCAGATGCACTGGCTCCTACTTTATCTCCCCTAGCGTTCCAGCACACCTCGAAGATCCCTCCAGTGCCTCTGTAGCTATGTACTAGGGTTCCACTCTGCAAAAGGAAAGCAATTTCCATTTAAAAATGCAATTTAACACTTAAAATACCATTGTGATGTTCACTATCAAATAATCACAGTGGGGGTTTTGCAAAAAGCTAAAACCTGAATTCTTCTCTGGATATAAACAAGCCCGTACCAGTTAACCAACACTGCAGACACAATGAAATCATGCGTATGACATCCTATTAAATTTATAAATGTAAATCTGGAAAGAACAGGAAATAATCTTTGAGCCAAGGAAATTCTCATTGGACAAGTATTTTGGAGTTAATTAACAGGCAGCTGAAGTATGAGATTCTAGCACAGTAAAAATGTCAGAAAACCTTGGGTCAATTTTTGGCTTTTCTATTATATAGAAAACAAATTGCTGTAACCTTCTTGAAAGGTGAATATGTGCCTGCTTTACTAAGCTGGGGTAAGATTTCATTTCCCATTTTCAATACAGTGAGTTGTTAATCACTTTCCCCCCTTTATACCTGAAACAAATGCATTTATTTTGGGGGGAGATTGAAAAAATAATTTAACATTTCTTTTTTTCCCTATCAAGCAAATTATTTCTTCAGAAAGAGGATTTGAACTTTTTTTTTTTTAAATGGAACTTTAATCAACACAAATTCAAGATGGTAGTTTTGTAAACGGAAGGGTCAAATTTTCCATGGAATATTTTCAAAAATGAAGTGTTTCTTTTTTTTTTTTTTTGAGGGCAATTGGGGTTAAATACCTTGCCCAAGGTTATACGGCTAGTTTTTTTTGTGTTAAGTGTCTGAGGCCGGAACCGAACTCAGGTCCTCCCGACTCTGGGGCCGGTGCTTTACTCACTGTGCTACCTAGCCGCCCCCAAAATGAAGTGTTTCAATTATTATTTTTGTAAAATATACTTTAAGACACATATCCCTATCCTGTACCTTACTGGTTACACAGACCGATAAGCAATTATCTTTCAACTACACAAAGGAGAATTATTCATTTATGATTTTTTTTGGGAAATATAAAACCCCGGGTTGTCATTCCCCTGCTGCTTAGAATGCTTCTAATTCTCTTACTGGGTAGTGTTCTTCTATTCCTTCACCAAATATTTTGAGTACCTACGTGCTAAAGGTAGACCCTTCAAGGACTTATGGTCCAATGGGGAGAATAAATAGAATACAGCATGGTATATAATATCTAAATGGATAAAGTATGTACAAACATAAGAAAGAGAGTGATATGAGAGTTCACTAGGAGAGTACATTTGTTTTTGTGGGGATCAAGAAAGGTTAGTTTAAGTAGATGGCATTTGGGCTGGGTTTAGAAGGATGATGTGCTTTCCCCATAATTTAATTTTTCATCATAGATGAAGCCAAACAGAATTAAGAAAGTATTCCAGAGCAAAAAAGTTAGATTTGGGGATTATCTTCTATTTAGGATTATCTATGATCCCAGGTAGAATTATGAGTTGACTGCAAGACAAATCTTGCACTAAATCTCTTGTATCTTTGTTTTCCTTCACAGAATTTCACAATCTGTAAACCTTGCCAGAGAACTGTGGCACATCTCTGAAGAAGAACCAAATAGTGAAACATTTAGCACACTTCATTATACAACATTTTCATTCAGGAAATACAGTTTGCATAAAATCACTGGATACAATTTCTTTTATCTTCCTTTTTGTTGTTTCACATTTTAAGTTATTTGTTTGGATAAAAACAGTTCTCAGAGCTCTCAACTATTCACAAACCATATACCATCCACCATCTTGGACAACTGAAGAGAAGTTAATAATTATTTCCATCCCAAGAAAAAGCTGTTTGGTTGTGTGTTTTCTTGATCTAACAATTAAGGTTTAAGTTTCATTTTTGGATAGATGTTCATAATATAAGTCATGCAATTACCTGAGTATTCCAGATGTGGACACATTTGTCAAAAGAACCACTAGCCAAGAACTTTCCATCAGGGCTAAATGCTACACTGTAGACGGGTTCTTGATGCTTGGTCAGTGTATGAATGCAAACTCCCCGTTCAACATCCCACAGCCTGACAGTAGAATCAAATGATGCACTAGGGAAATATCAAAGGAAAATTAAATTTAATGTCCTCACTTCAGCCTCTCCTGGCTCCCCTATCCCTCATGCTGTGAAATTATAATGACCAATTGTGGCAGCAAAAAAAGAGCTATGACAAAGGACCTCTCCCAGCTTCTTTGTAGAGGTGGGCCACTATGGGTGTGCAAGACTGAATATACTGTCATACTTTTTTGATATTTTGGCTAGTTTTGTTGAACTTCTCTCTTTTAAAGTCTTTTTATTTTAAAATTAAATCGTTCTTGAGAGCAATCTGGGAGGCAGAAGAGGGAGGGCTCCTCTGGAAAATGCAAGTGTTATAAAAACAAAAGATATAATTAAAATTTATTTTTAAAAAGAAAAAAAAAAGTGGGCCTGGGACTCAGGAGAGAAGTCAGGGCTGGAGAGAGAGATGCCAGAATCATCTAAGCTGACTTAATACTGGTAGTCACAGTCACTGGAATGAATGAGATTACCAAGGGGGGGGGGAGGCAGAATGCACGGGGAGGAGAGATAAGGGCCAACGACTGAATTTCAAGGAATGCTCATCTTCCAGGATTGAGAAAAGGAAGAATCACTGATTTTTCTCCTTGTCTCTCCCTCCCTTAACCCCCTAACTCCTGCTAGCACCTGTTACAAACCTGTTAAAGCCAGTTAACACTGCCTTTTCTAATTTTTTTTGTCTCCAGCACAGCTCAAACGTGGTGTATGGCACATAATTAATGACTGTTGTATAAATGGATGAAAACAGTAAGAGAGATGAGAGGAAAACCAAGATCCTGTGAAGTCACAAAAACTCATGGAAGAAGAAATGAATTTCGACAGGAGTAGGTAGTCAACATTGAGGCACTGTAAGACCTTGAAGGACTGCCACCCGAATCACCAAAAAATAACTAAACCAACTGGAATATAGTGCTAACACTGAGTGTATTTTATTATTTTCTGATTTCCTGAAAATCCCAGAGAGGCAGCAGGACAGTTGGACAGAAAGCTGGCATCAAGGCCAAGAAACCATGAGTTCAAGTCTCAGACACCCCCTGTACTGTGTGACCCCAAGCAATTTACTCAGCGTTTTGAGACAATTCTTTAAGATGATCATTTGCAGATGACCTGCACTGGCAGAAGGAATTAATTTCCTCACCTGGGAGTTTTTTTATATTAATAAAAAACACAGGTTCAGCTGCTATCCCTCACCCCTATCCTTTGAAACACACAATCCAATCTCCCAAATAAGGCAGGAATCCATCTAGGCTTTGTCTCAAATATTTCAGTGATGGGCAGTTCATGAATTCAATAGGCAGGCCATACTAATTTTGGAAAACTCCAATTGTTCTTTATACTGACCCCAATTACCCCTGTTAAGTTTCCATTTTTTTCTAGGTCTGTCACCTGTAGAAACAACAAAAAAAGGGATGATCTGCCTTCTTCTCTACAAGAATCAGAAGCTTTTGAAATCGTTCTTTCTCTAAGCTAAACATCCCCAGTCTGTTAGAATGCTGATCCGGTGACATTTTCCAAACCATTAGCTAACGTTTTTATTTTTTTGGGAGGGGAGAGAGGTTATTTTTTTTCCTTGAAATTTAATTTTTTAAAAGTATTGTGTTTTCTCCGATTACACATAAAGACAATTTTGAACATTCATTTTAAACATTTTTGAGTTTCACAAATTTTGCCCATTTTCTCCTCCCCCCCTCCCTAAAAGACTAAGAATTTTAAATAGGTAATATATTTGCAATCATGTAAAACAACCTAACTTCTTTAGCGTCTTCCTGCAGACTTTCTAGTTTTTATTTTTTTCAGGAATAAATCTGTGATTTTATCAGTGTAGAGAACTAATAATAGAAACTCCTACTCCCAGGGAAGACTGTCAACTCGTCTTTGTTTTTTTAGGGGATTGCAAGGGGCAATGAGATGTCAGGTAACTGGTTTGTGTCCACCCAGCTGGTTTGTCAGACATAATTCTTGAAACTCATGCCTTTTTGACTCTAAGGCTGGCCCTCTATCACCAAGTTTTCTCTCTGAGTTTCTCAATATCCTTCTTGAAATCTCAGAACTGAGCACAATTTGATCAGCAAAAGGATGACTCATTCTTTTGTCAGTCAGTCATTCAATAAACATTTATTAAGCACTGTGCAAAGCACAGAAGATATAAAAAGGGGAGAAAGACAGTCTTGGTCTCAAGGAGCTTACATTCTAATGGGATAGCAACCTGGAAGGAATCTCCATCAATAAACATTTATGAAGCACCTATTATATGCTAAGCACCCAAAGAGGCAAAAGACAGTCCCTGTCTCAAGGAGCACACAGTAGGCACAGGGTGTCCCTCAAGTCTGGACACATAGGAAATCTCATTAACTATGCATATTTTCAAGAAATGAAATTAATGTAATTTTCAACAACATTTTATCTAATTAGCATGAATTATAGCCATGACAATTTCATATGTAATTAGCTATTTATACACACACACACACATATAGCGCTATGAATAGCTTTCATTAGCTATTGGGTACTATTTTTCATATTAATGAAATTAATTTAATTAATTAATGAGATTTCCTATTTTTCTCCTATGTCTTCCTATGAAATTTTATTTATGCTAATTAAATACACCCTGTATACTTCCATTAATGAAATCTAAGACTGTACTTGCTTTTTGGTAATCTCTGTAATGATGATACATCATAATAACAGCTATCACTTATAGAACATCTTCTATGTGCCAGGCGCTGTGCTAAGCTCTTTACAACTCTCTTATTTGATTTTCACAACAGCCCTGCAAAGTAGGTGCTATTATTATTATTATCCTTATTTTACAGCTGGGGAAGCTGAGGCAAATGGAGGTTAAGTGACTTGCCCAAGGTCACACAGCTAATAAGTATCTGAAGGTGGATCTGAACTCTTGCTCTTCCTGACCCAAGGCCCAGCACCGTACCCACCGTGCCACTTAGCTACCTATCTATATTACAGAATACAGATGACAACTTTCAAAACAAGAAATTTTGATTAACCACAACAGTTCATTCCTTGATCATGTCAGAGAACAGCTGGTTTTTTTTTTTTTCGTTCAGTTGTTTTCAGTTGTGCCTGACTCTCTGTGATCCCATTTGGGGTTTTTTGGGAAGATACTGGAATGGTTTGCCATTTCCTTCTCCAGCTCATTTTACAGATGAGGAAAACAGGGGTAAGTGACTTGCCCAAGGTCACACAAGCTAGTAAGTGTCTTGAGGCCAGATTTGAACTCAGGAAGATGAGTCTTCCCAACTTTATCCACTGTGCCACCTAGAAAATGTATTGACTGTTAATACAAACACACAGATGAAAATTTGCAGAAAAACCTTGCTCAAATTTGGGGAGCCACTTAAAACCATTCAAACCTACTATGATTGTGAATTTTGGTTTGAGATGTACAAAGAATCAACTTCCCACCCAAGCAGAACTCACTGTGTTGCTGCCGTATGTCAAGGTAATCATTAAAGCCAGGATTTGTCACATTTTCTAATGATTTAACCTGGTTTCTTCTTCTTATGCCATTAGTAGATTCTCTTGGAGGTTTTATGAGGAGATTCAGAGAAGATTGGGAGAAGGAAGGATTTAAATTCTTGGGAAAAATACCCACACTGATCAAATGAGGTACGCATTAAAGCATAGCTGTAAATATTTAACCCTTCAAAGAATTCCCACACTTACTGTTTTTTGAATAGTTCTAAAAGGTTGGGCTGGGCCAGATGGGGCTAAAATGAGACAAAACTCCTTGAGGACAGGCATTATCTTTCTTTTTTGTATTTGCGTCTCCAACCCTTAGTATAATGCCTGGCACACACATTGACTGTGGGCAAATGGATGGAGTTCAGAACGAACTGGGACAAAAGAAGTGAGTTCACATAATATATCCAGAGGTGACTCAATTTGTCTAGATGCCACATCCAGTGCAAACTTAGTTCATTCCCCCTTTGACATCTAATAAACAGAGGTTCATAAAAAAATGAGCCACTTCCCCATTTCTGCCACTTTGTATACTGAAAGCGTTTAGTGATCTTTCTAACAGAGACAATTGGCTTCTTTCCTGGCTGTCACTTTCTTGGCAATGAAAAATGTCAACTGGAGAAATTGCTATTCCACTAGCAAACAGCATTAGACTGAGTTCAGAGTTTGTTTTCAGTTTTACCTTGCTAACATGATGTTGGAGGTTGGATTGCTGGTGCCCGGTCCTGTTGGACTCCATTTGATGGTATATATCTCTTTGCTGTGGGCCTGAAGATCATGGACACATGTATCTTGCTTCATACTCCAAATCTGGGTAATGCAAGTAAAAAATAAAAATAAAATTAACAAAAATCTCTGGAACATTTTCTCTCTTTCTTCTCCCTTCCCCCCAGTTTCTTTTCTCCTTTTTTTGGGTGGGGGGAGACCCCGAGGGGGCATGCTGTGGATTGCTAAATCTCCTTACCTGGCAATACCATAATTAGATTCTCATTCCATTCTATACCCTGTAAAGTTTATCCAACTGTGAAGCAATCTAGGGTTTTGAGCTGGAGCAAATTATAAAGATAACACAATCTAACTCTTTAATTTTACAGATAAGGTTTGCAAAGAAGTTACCTAACCATCTAATAGGCATTCTGTTCTCTCATTCAGCCTCATCTGGGTTTACTATTATACAGAATGCACATATGATGTGGCACCATATTTCTAGCCCTTGGACATCTGAATAATGATTAAAAACTAGTATTGTAAAAGCAACAAAAAGCATCTGAGGTGCTCAATTCTAAAAAGTAAGCATTTTTTGAATAGGGTCCATTATGCGGAGGTTACCAAGGATACTACTCAGAGACAAGGTGAGGAAAACCTAATATTTGAGAACACAGTGATTATAAACCTAGGGGAAAATGTCCTGTGTTAAATGAAAATTGGGAGTCACTGGATGAATAGTTAGTGGGAAATTCCTTTTTAAATCAAGGCCGCAGGTACAGGCCCAGAACTCTCTGCTACACTTGGATTTTTTTTTCCTCAAAGTGATTTCTGTATGTCAGTTTACTTCCCCACCTCCACCAAAAAAAAAATATAGTAAAACTGCAAAAACCCATTATGCAGGCATTACACGAAGGGTTGGAGATGCAAATACAAAAAAGAAAGATAATCCCTATCCTCAAGGAGTTTAGTCTAATTTTAGCCCTATCTGGCCCAGCCAAACCTTTCAGAACTATTAAAAAATTATTAGTGAGGTATATAAATTATAGGAAGAAAAAGTATGAATAAAGCTACCTTTTACATGATATAAAAGCACTTGTTTCACACTGGTATGCATGTGTATATTTTTTGAGTGTATAGTTCATTCTCTGAATTAATCTCTTTTACCTTTAACGTCATATCATCAGAGCAGGAGGCTAACAGCATTCCAGAAGGATCCCATTTGATTGCATTGACCTCATTCTGAAATATAGAAGGTTTTTTTCTTTCTTTTTTTTTAAAAAGTAAAATAAAAATATCTGTCATCCAGCAGAGGGCAACAGTGTTTTGCTTTTATCATTTAAAAATAAGATCTTTAGTTTACAATAAATTACTCCTTAGGTTTCCAAAGAAGAAAACCAAAGCATACACCCAGCTCCCCCACCCCCAATCCCTAATCTCAGTTTTTCTCTCCTGAAATCCCCCATTCTCTCTCTCTCCCTCTCCCTCCCTCCCTCTCCCTCTCCCTCTCTCTCTCTGTCACACTCAATTCATAGACCTTCACTTAAACTGCCTCTTGAAAATATTTAAAATCATAACTGGGAAGAAAGGGCCAAGGAGAATGTGTACTAACAATGTGAAATGAATTAAATTAGCTATTATAAAGTTGAATTCTGAGTTAAAAAAAAAAAACAATCACATTGCTTTGGGAGAGGGATGGGCCAAAGTTTGGGAAAACAGGATTTTATGACCTTAGAACCAGTGTCACTTACACCAGAGGCTGTTCATGGCCTCCTAAAAGACAGTATTTTTAATAGGGACAAAGGTGGAAGGGGAATGAATAGATGGAGAGTGCCAGAGAGTCAGGAGATTTGGTCCCTGGTCTGCAGGAGTTAAAATTTGTTACAGGGCTAGCACAAACCCTCACCACAAGGCTATGGAACACTAACGTAAACAGTTGCACAGAGCTTTATACATATGTGCCAAGTATTCAGCAGATAGAAAGAGTAAAACATATTATTGCAGTGACTGACCACTATGGGAAGAAAAAAAGCCCTTCAAGAAAAATTAATTTAAAATTTGTTTCAATTAACAAAAATTTATTTTCTCTTCCTCCCATCTTTTCCTCTGTTCCCCTCGTTGGTGGAAAAAAAGAAAACAAAAAACCGCTTGTAACAAATATGCATAGTTTAGCAAAACAAATTCCTGCATTGGCCAGAACAAGAGCCCTTTTGATGGTTCTGATTGCAAATGTGCCAGATGGAAGCCTAGGCAGGTCTTTGCAGGGTGTTACCATTTATTTGTCAGTACCCCAACCCCCACCCAACAATATCTCTGCTTGGAACATTGCTTGAACAGGGCAGAGAAACAGTGGAAGACATATTTCCCTAGGCCTTTTTCCTTGGAATTACCCAAGAGGAAGTTGGAGAAATACACTGAACTTTGTTTAACACATACTTTGTTTGGTTTGATGGTTTCAAAAGGCTCAGAAGGAATAAGGATTGGGCCCATCAAGAATAAAAGAAGGAAGGGTGATCCAGAGGGAAGGGACCAGTGAGTGAGTGATAATTAGAGGTAATTCAAAGTGACGTGGCCAAGAGAAAGAAGGATAAAAGAGACAGAAGCTGGGCCTTGGGATGGCAGGAGAGACTAACTCATGTGGTTAAGGCATCTAGTGACTGCCCATAGTGTTCCAGGAAGAGCTGAACTGTGTTCTAAAAAGCCGCTAGGAAAAAGTCAGAAGTACCAGAAAGATAAGCAGATAGTGAAAGACATGGATACGTAACAGTGAAGTTGGCAACCAAGTACTTTATTTGTATTTTGTTATCTGTCTACTACTGGATAGTTGAACGTTGTCGGGGAATAAGCAGAAATTAGCTTATTAAAATTTTTTAAAGTAGTGGCCTGTATATGGAGTTGTGCTCTGCTATCTATAATGCCTGAATTTAATCTAAGCACTGTGCTTATACCACCCCCTTTGGTAGATGAAGTATTTTCTGTGTGCTAGGCATTGTGCTAACAAACTACTTGTTTGGTGATGTTTGATTCTTCACCGTCCCATTTTGGGTTTTCTTGGCAAAGATACTGGAGTGGTTTGCTGCTTCCTTCTCCAGCTCATTTTTACAGATGAGGAACTGAGGTAATCAGGGTTAAGTGACTTGCCCAGGGTCATACAGCTGGTGAGTGTCTGAGCTCAGGAACAGTTGATTTGAACTCATGAAGATGAGTCTTTTTGATTTCAAGCCCTAGCTGCCCAGTGCTAACGAATGGTAATAAGCGAGCTAAAGTCTCTGCCTGCGAGGACTTTACATTCTAAAAGGGGAAAGACCACATATAACAGGAACTAGAAAGGAAGAGGGTTTGCCCATGGGTAAGTGATGGGTGACAGGGAATTCTGGGAAAGGGAAGGTGAAAGCCAACCTACTGGAGTCCAGGGTGAGTCCCAGGGGCAGAGTCCCAGGACAGGGTTGAGGCTGATGACCTGAGAGCACAGGTGTGTAGTGGCCCTTGGCTCTCGCAAAGTAAGGTAAAAAATCTCACCTCTAGGAGCCTAGGGTAATTCCAGGGCTCCAGTGGGAGGAAGGGATATGAGGATCATGGTCAGAGTACAGGCCAGTTGACTGAATGGTCTATTTCTGCTTCTGTCTGATACCTGATGTTTGAATTCAATCCAACCATGGTGATTTTACAGCTCTCATCAGGCACAGGCTCTTTTGGAAAAGACTTGAAAAGCTTCCATAGGGCTTGCCCTGTGCCCTTAACCCCCTGCTTTCAAGGGATGGAAACATCACTGGTTTAAAATAAAAGCTCCCGAATCCCACCACATGTGAATCCCACATTCAGACTGTTAACTTACTGTGTGTCCTTGGAAGGTTTTGACTGGGCGATCACAACCAAGTCGGCATACGTGAATACACATGTCTGTGCTGCAGGACGCAAAAGTAGTGTTGTTCTGCCAATCTACATCCAGGGCAGGGGCTGCAAAGCATGAACAGAGAGGAGTCACATTAGCCCTTAAGGTCAGCATGTGGAGCGTGTCTGAATTCAGTCTGAGCACCGGGCTCACGCCACCCTCCCTCGGCAGATAGAGAAACGGATCCCCGTGTGCATGATGTGGGGTACTGGCCCCATGAAGCACAGTGTCTGTTCCCAATAGATTAAATTTGAAGCTATTTATTACACAGGGAAATGGAAAAGAAAGAAGTGAGAAGCAGAGTTGCTAGACATATGGGAGATCACAGAAATAAATGCAGTGTGCCCAAAAGCTCTCCAGCAAGGCCAGGCATCCCAGTCTCTATCAAGTTTCAAACACTCACTGGGCTAACCCCACCCACTCCCCTAGTTAATATATTTTGTTTTTATCTGACCCACAATTTTCCTGGGTGAAGAAGGGTGAGTAACTGTCATATGGCTGCACACTGCTAACCATGATTATTATTCCTGGTGCATGTCAAACTATAGTCTTCTTGCCTTTTTTTGCCTTCTTTCTGAAGTAGGGGGAAGGATTGGCAAGGTGTATGCCAGCCTCAGCATATGGGGGAGGCTTAACTGTGGAATGAGTGAGGGAAGAAGAGGGAAAGATAAGGCAAAGAAGAAAGAGAAGCGAAGAGATTCCCAACAGTACATGTCAAACCGCTATGCAAACATGACCCTCTTTCTCCTGAATTTGTTGCTGTTTAGTTGTTTTCAGCTGTGTGACTCTTCATGACCCCGTTTGGGGCTTTCTTGGCAAAGATACTAGAGTGGTTCACCATTTCCTTTTCTAGTTCGTTTTATAGATGAGGTAACTGAGGCAAACAGGGTTGAATGACTTGTCTAGGCCACACAGTTAATACATATCTGAGGCCACATTGGAACTCAGAAAGAGAAGTCTTCCTGATTCTGGCACTCTATAGACTGCACCCCCCAGCTGTCCTTGAATTTTTACTGCCCTCCCATCCCTGTCTTCATCATGGGTATTCTGGAATCCTTCTACTTTAAGGAGTTGTTTGCATTGTGCCCACTGAAGGTTGAGGGGCTTCCCTGTTCACCTGGTAGTCGTTACCAAACTTAACTACTTAATTTACGGGACACAAAAGAAATACAACACTGCAAGGTGGGCCTTGTTATTAACTAAAGAAAAGAACCAGTGTAAGAATTACATATTGTTCTTGGAGCCCAGTAAAAGAGGTTTAGTTACCAAGTCACCGAAAGTCCTTCAATATGAGGAAAAGTCCCTATCAATCACACACTTTGGTCCATCCTCAGAGTACTCCTTCAGTGTGAAGGTATGCCCCAAATGAGAGGAACACTGCTTTTAGAAGACAAGTATATAAGGTCAAATCTGACCTCAGACACATATTAGCTATACTAGCTGTGTGACCCTGGGCAAGTCACTTAACTGCCTCAAAAAAAAAAAAAGGCAAACTGTATAAAGGTACCTGTGTGACCTTGGGGGAAAAGGGGAGGAACCTGGAGGACTCTTCAACCCGTCTTCTAGAAGATGGACCAGTTTATCAATTCAATTGATTGTTACTTTTGGAAGCAACGAAAGTCTGGCCCTTATGATGACATGTTTAAAGACAGAGAAATTTTAATTAAGGGAAGAGGTAGGATGGCATGCCCCCCATTGAGTGACTGGTTGTACAAAGTCTAGGTCCTGGATAACAGGCTTCCCTCAATGAACATCTGAGAGAGGACATATAAAATAACTCCCTACCCCCAAAAGAGTGGGGACAACTTACAACTTCAAATTCTGTTGAAGACAGGTCCTAATTATTTCAGTTTTCTTATTTTTTTTCCCAGTTATCATTAAAATGCCATAAAGAATAAACTATTTGCAAGGTTTTTTCTTTTACTCACACTGAGTGACCAAGAAGGGACTAGAAATAAGATAGAAGGGTCCAGAGAAGCCTTCTCATCCAAACCCTTCATTTTACAGATGAGGAAACTGAGGCCCTGGGAGGGTAAGACTTTGCCAAGGTCCCACAGGTGGCAAACGCAGGTCCTCTGACTATGGAGAAAAGTACCTTCTCCACCGTCCCTCTGAGAACAAGAATTAACCTTCACAGCTTGCTGAGACATCCAGAATACGGATCCAGTGGAAGGTAACATAAGACAACCCTGACTTCCTCACTCAGCAATATCAAGCATAACTTCTTATTTACCAGAGACCACTGGCAGAAAAGGCTTTGGGGTCAGAAAGAGTAATGCAGGTTCCAGATCTAGAACTGTAAGGCTTCAGGTCTAATTCCTATCAGGCTAGGCTAGGATTTCTAACAGGTGGGATCAGGTATGGGGGGAGATGGGAGGTGGAGACAATGTCGTGTGCAAAGGGCAGCAAATAGGTGAGTTTGGATGGATTGTAGAGCGTGCAGGGGAGTAATAACATATAATAACTATGGAAAGGTAACTTGGAGCTAGAGTGCAGGGGACAGTTTCGTTTTTGTTTTGTATACCCAGTACCCAGCCCAGCACCTAGCTCAGAGCTAACACTTAATAAATACCTATCGAATTAAATCGTTCCATTCTCAGCGCGCTGTCTTCTTTAGTAAGATTTCTGCTTATAATGTCTAAATGACACATTATGTGCTTTTTTTCTGATCAGGGCCAAATGATTATTTCTATCTCACGAGTTAAGAAATTTGAAACAGAACAAGGTCATCATTACCGCTTTGCCCATGGGATGCCTAGTGCTGTATGAAGCCCTATGGAAGTCACTTGGGTCTAGTATCTACGACCTTATTATCAGTCTAGTGCTTTGGTTAATGGCTGTTAAGCATCCAGAAATCAGACAGTGATATATAGCTATGCTAAGGAATAATGAAGTGCTTTGCTTTGGGGAGGGAGAGGGGGAGACATCACATGGTTGCTTAGAAACATACAACCAGGGGCTAACTAATTTACTCAAGGTTAAGCAGTGAGTCAGCACCAGAGACAGAAAGATAATTCAGGTTTTCCTGTGTTCTAACAAGAAGATTTCTCTTCCTCATTCCCCCCGCTATTCTTTAAATAATGGGCTGAACCCTCCTGCTATCTATCTCCTATACAATGGTGGGGATGCTATTAACTTCAATGTACGGCTTCATGCCCAAGGGAAAGATACTGTGTGGGCAGAGCTGGCTGAATGTCAGGAAAGGCTTTTTAAAAAATGATATAAATCACAAAAGCAAAAGTTCTTTCTTTTTTTTTAATACTCCCGGCAGCGTGTTTAACCATGGCACAACTATTCTTGGAGTATTTCCCACGTGTACCCAGAGGAATGAAAGAAATAACCAGTTCTGTCAGAATGCTGATCATTTAGTCACAGGATAATGCCTGCAGATGATTCTCATTTATAACAAAAAAAATTAGTTAAACAATGAATTCCAGGGGGCAGGTTCTGTATTTGAGTCTCGTGGAAAATGTGAAGACCTGTCAGGAAGGGTTAGTATCAAAATCAGTGCTGCTGTTGTCCCCCAGAATTCCAAGAATAAAGATTCTGTGACCAGGAGCTGCTTCCTTTTTTCTGTCTTGGCTCTCTGCTAGGGGTGGGTCCCCATCCCACCCACCTCGGATGGCACCAAAGTCTCAGCCACAGTGGCCCAAAGAGGCATTTGCTCCTCAAGATGTGAGGCAGAGATTCAGGGTGGGGAGGTGGGAGAACACCTGGGTTCAGCATATATGCTTATGCTTGGGCCAGAGGGTAGGTACTCCTTGGACCAGAACATTTCCGTATTCTGCAGGGAGCTGGTCCTATGTAATCTGTAGGGTGTAGCTCTTAGCACAGCCTTGCTAATAATGATAAGGCATTTAACACACACTGCCACAGCTGCTAATGATGATGGAGGGAGTCCCCTGTTTCCTCATAGCATCTGGATAAATGTTTGATGAATGGAAATACAATTTCTCACCCCGTCCAATTAAGTGACTAACCCCCAAAAGGAATTGTGCTCTTATGTTTTCATAGCTCCCTGGCCTAGTGAATAAAACAAGTGAGCCATTACGTTAGAACCAGAGGATATTTCTGATCAGCAGTGGGGCATGGGGCACAGGGGACAGAGTGCCAGATTCAGGGTCCTTTCCTGGCTGCTCTATGCAGCATCTAGCAATCAACCAATAAGCCTTTCTTAAGCATTTATTATCTGGCAAACACTGTGGTAGGCACCAGGAATACAAAAAAAAATCAGAATAATTCCACATCCCTCCCCCACTCCAGGCCTCAAGGAGATTATAGTCTACAGAAGAAAATAATATGTATACATATAGACAGATACAAACTTATTTACATATATATACACACACATAAGTACTCTATGTATAGTGTGTATACACATTCTAATATTTTATGTATATGTGCTGTGTGTGTATATACACACACACACACTCTATATGTACGTGTGGTTTGCATATTGGACAATAAGGTAATTTGGACAAAAGCACACCAGTGCCTGGGTGGGCTCAGGAAAGACCCCACATAGGAGGCACCCCAAGCTGTCCTCTGAAGGAGGCTGGGAATTCTAAGTGGCAAGATGGGAGTGCAGGCCTTAGCAGGAAGGGAGCCTTCAGAAACCACACTCTGCAACTCCCTTATTTTAAAGACAAGGAAAGTGCGGTTCAAGAGGGAAAATGAGATGCTCAAGATTACACAGAGAGTAAACATCAGAGGTGGAATTTGAATCAGGTCCTCTGGTTCCAGAATCAATCCTATTTTCCCTGTAATAGACTGAATCATTAAAACCTGAGTTCAAAACTCACCCCTCGATGCTAGAAGTATGATGTCTAAGTCACTTAATCTTTCTTTTTGGAGGGCAATTGGGGTTAAGTGACTTGCCCAAGGTCATACAGTTAGTTTGTGTGTGTGTGTGTGTGTGTGTGTGTGTGTGTGTGTTAAGTATCTGAGTCTGGATTTGAACTCAGGTCTTCCTGACTCCAAGGCCGGTGCTCTATTCACTGCGCCACCTAGCCGCCCCCACCTAATCTTTCTAAACCTCATTTTCCCCATCTTTAAAATGGGAATAATAATATCAACAGTATTTACTGCGAGAAGCAAGTGACATCATAACCAAAAAGTGCTTTGTAAACTTGAAAAGAGCTATGTAATTATTATAAATGTACGTATCTATTAGCAATAATTGTTATAAATATATCTCACTGGCAAAATAATTCTAGGCCAAACGTTCCAACAGAGAGAAACTAGAGGATAATTAATCTTTTATACAAGTTGGATGACACTCTGCTCCCTGAAGGCTAGAGAATACATTCAGGGCTCATGACATTGTACTGAAAGATTTCAAACAAATCATTAATGAGCACGGTAAAATAAACACAATGTTCTGGACTTTACTGCCACAGAATCTAGAAAGGCACAAGAGTAATGTTTGCAGGGTTTCAAATGGATTTCTAACCAGACACATAAGAACTTCCAGCACCCGGGGCCTGTAAATCTGTCATCGGGCCTATCACTGTAACAGAAAACACGATTGTTTTTAGAATTATGCCAAACAAACAAAAAAAGAAATCCAGGAAGAATGGTAGCAATGGTGTTCTGGCTTCATCTTTACTTTGGTTTTACAAGTATAACAGTAAAATGCAGAGATGAAAATCTCTAATTAGGAAATAGTCATTTTTTTGCTTGTAATGGTCATCATACGCGCCTTCATGACCTACTTTCTTTCTTTCTTTCTTTTTTTTTAAAGAATCGGGGTTAAGTAACTTGCTCAAGGTTACATGGCCAGTTATTTCTGGGTGGGTGCTGAGTATCTGAGCCCGGATTTGATCCAGGTCATCCCGACACTGGAGACGGTGCTCTTACTCGCTGAGCCACCTGGCCGCCCCCATGACATACTTTCTCTCCACTCTCCTGTACTTCAGACAGTTCCTTCCTGGTCTCCGCTTTGTTGGATCAACATCTATGCTGAAGTCCCTAAATGTGGGTGTCTCAAGGCTCTGCTCTTTTTTTTCTCTATACTTTCCAACGTGGTGGTCCCATCAGCTCCGACAGATTTAATTATCATCATTATATATAATTCAAATTTATATGTAATTATAATCAGATGATTACCTCACCTATAGACTGCATATAGGACAAACACTGTCTCACCTCCACTTATTTATTCTGAATATCCTCCATATTTAGAAAGTTCACCTAGGCCCCTAACAATCTCTGACCTTCCTTCAAGATTCAGCTCAAATGTGGCCTGCAGGAATGCATCCCTACAACCTGCCCCGCCTCCCCGCCTCCCCGCCTCCCCAGTCTTCTCTTCTAAATTTACTTTCCATTTATTTTGTATGAAACTTCCATCTACCTATTTATCTACATATGGTCTCCCCTTATTACAATGTTAGTTCTTAGAGGGAGTTTTTCCTTTCAATCTCTGATCCTTACCAAAAATGCTAGCCGCATAGTGAGGACTTGATAAAGGCTTTCTCAATGCTGACTGACTGACTGATCACAGACCCTCTAGAATAATAGGCCTGATTGGGTAAAAGTGATACTAATGAAGCCTTGCATGGGGTCTCTTTCCAGAACAACAATGCATTTTCCTGCTTTCCCCAGAGGCAAATACCTTCTTGCCTATGAAGTGACTTTACTAGGTATCAAGGGTGCTTCTTAGAAGCTGGTGTGAAATCACACACTCCAATTAGTATTCATTCAGTTCTCTCTGATAAGAGACCAGAGCAAACACCCCACGGCTAGGGCAAAAACCCACTGGGAATGAATCATCTGAGAACTCTGGGGCTTGGGGACACTTGGCAAGCCCCTTTTGTTCAGATGTTCCTGCACTTAAATTCTCTGCCCCGCTGGCTCTCACCATGACTTAGACATCAAAAGGGGGCCCGCCGTTTCACTGCAGTCTTGGCTTCAGCTCTTTGTACATTAGCTGGGGGTACAGAACGATGAGTCTGGAGTCAGAAAGATCTGAGTTCAAATTTGACCTTGCGTACCTACCAGCTGGGTGACCCCTAGGCAAGCCACTTAACCTCTTATCTGCCTCAGTTTCCTCAATGGTGACATGAGGTATAATAACAGGACCTGCCTTGCAGGACGGTTATGAGGATCAATGAGATAATATTTGTAAAAAGTGCCTGGTACATAGTAGGAATACATAACGTACAAACGTGCTTACTTCCTTCTCATCCCTGCCCCAGCCCAGTCTGTCTATTCGAGGAACAAAGCTCTGCCTGCTTCTAGACTCGCCCACCAGAGTAGCACTGGCCTGTGGAGAGAATTTTCTCCAACCTCCTCCTTTTACTAATGACAAACCTCATTCTCGGCTCAGATTTCTTGTTCCTGACTCCTGAGAGCTAGACCAAGTTGGGGTCTCTGTTCTGAATTTGTTGTTGTTCAGCCATTTCAGCTGAATCTGACTCTTCATGACCCCCATCAGGGGTTTTCTTGGCAAAGATACTAGAGTGGTTTGCCGTTTCCTTGTCTAGATAATTTTTACAGATGAAGAAACAGAGGCAAGCAAAGATAAGTGACTTGTCCAGGATCACACAGCTAGTTAAGTGTCTATGGATGGATTTGAACTCAGTTCTTACTGATTCCAGACCTAGAGTTCTATCCACTTTGCCATCTGGCTGCCCTCTGTTTTGAATAAATACCCCAGTAACTACTTAACCTGGATCATCTACTTAGATCCTATTTCTGAATATTCATTTCCAACTCTTGCCTGATGAATACAGATTAGGTTTGGCTTGGCAAGAGAGCTAAAGCTTCTTTCTGGTCCCATTCTGAACCATGCTCCTGGGCTGAGGCTAACTCTTGGCCCATCAAACCCTAAAGCTTTTCTCCCTTCTTCAAACAAACTTGAGCAAACGACTTCATTCCCATAGACTGAAGCTCCTTTGAGACCCCACCCCACCCAACAGAATCTGGTTTCTGGGCAGAAAGCTGGTTTATCCAGTAAGCCCTTCATGTGAATGAGGAATTGTTTTGTGGAAGATGAGAAAGAGAGACTGGAAATCTATTCTTCTGTGAGTTCAATTATAGCATCAAAAGTACATAAGGCTCTAGTTAAAAGTGGCTCCAGATTGGGGTAATGGTGTGTGGTCTTGTTCTCAGGAATTACTCTTTGCATCCTGTACTGATTCTCTCAGAATTCAAATTATCAGGGTTAGTCTCTAACATGCGGTTAACCTAATAACATTACAACACAGTGATGGTTGAAAATGTTCTTATTTAGGCATTCCATCACCTTAATTTATTAAAAGTCATTTAGGAATCCCTTTAAATTCAGCATTAAGTCCTTTGGGAAGAAAAACAGATTCTTTTCAAGGACGCTCACGGCCTGAGGGAAAGGAAGGTGTACTGTCTTCTGTCATTTTTAAGACACTTTGGCCTAACACAATTCTAAGGAAAGCTGTATCAATTCACCTCTTAGCTAAAGGGTCACCCTTGGAAACATGATAGTTTTTAAAAAAAAGCTAAGGCTGGGAACAAAATGAAAGTTAGGGATTTGGACAACTTAAATCTTTAAGACACCTACATGCCCCCATATTGCTTTGTGAAACTCAAACATATTAAGGAAAGCCACACGATCAGTGTGGTTGAGTGCAGATGAATGGACTAATCCCCCTTCAAAACAACACATGCTTTTTATGTGGATGGTTGCCCCTTTGCCCACCGAGAGCAGGTGGTGAGCTGAGGGCAAGCATGCTCAGAAAACCGTTAAGAGTTTTCAAAATTTAATTTTGAATTAAAATTTAAACTTAACATGACATGGATTTTAGCTCTTGTCTTCCTTTTCACCTCAATGCCGATGGCCACTCTAAAGGTCATTTCTTAAAACTATTTTTGGGTACCAGAAAGCTATAATTACCTGAGTGAAAAGGAAACTGCTGCTTGGCTTCTCCTGTATGGGCATCCCAAATTATTGTTGTCTATGCTCCGGAAACAAAAGAAGAAGTTAGTTATTTCGCTCCTTTGAAAGTTCCTTCTAGGAAAAAAAATGCTGACTAAAAGGAAACTCAGTACATTTTAAATCATCTTCTCAGGTGAAAGCTACAGATTTCTCTTGTTGTCTGGGATTAAAAAAAAAAAGCTAATACCAGAACCCAACAATTTTTACTTATCCTTCTAACCAGGTAAAAATAAAAGTACAATTAAAAAAATTTATCTGGCATCTGACCAAATTGAAGAAGTCTAGAAAGTAACAGTTCTGACATTCCTCCTGACTGTAAATTTTCATGGACAGTGCCAGATCACAATAAAGCAGTTTCATTATGCTATGGTTAGTGAAAGGTGTCTTAGTAACTGCCTGTTTCTGCCAAAATAAATTTTTTTTTTTAAAAAGGCAGAACTCTTACTTCAAGGTGTTTTTGGGAAAAAATGTCAACTGTAGTCCTTTCATTCACTTAGGAGGGAAGCTAGGAAAGATTAAATAGAATTAACTGAAATTTTGATTTCCAAGCATTTCCAATTTAACCTCCCAACAAAACTATTATTTAGCAAGACTAGGAAAATTTCTACTGATCGGTGGCTAGAAAAGACATTCAGAAAATTGTTTTTAAAACTATAGTTTCCAAATATAGGGTCAGAGCTGGACCAATTAACAGAACTTTTTTTCCACCGAAATAATCTTCTTATAACTGGATATTCTAGTCAGACAAATAAAAGTTAGGGAATATGGGGTGATTATGAAATCTTTTAGACCTCGACTTTTAATATAGTTAAAGTTTACTAGTTAATGAATTCTTAAAATTGGGGACAGACAAAGAAAGCTTTTTTTTTTTTGGCTGTAATTTTCAAATATTCTGAAAAATACTGTTAGGACTTTGAGTCCTGGCCTGGTCGTCAAACTTTGTAAAATAAATACACTGGGAAGGTCAGCAAGGTACTCCCATAAATTTCATTTCTCCCCCAAATAGTGTTCTTTTCTGAATTATTACTATTATATCATTTATTTAATTACTGCTATTCTCCACTAAGTTGTACCATTATAGTGTAATAAGTCTATCAAAGTGCCTATTTATTTCCCCAAAGTAACACAATATGAATAATTTTACTAATGGGTAATAATTTAATCATCAAGTAGAAAAATTTAGCTGTCTCCAATTATGCCTCTGTAGGAAGGAGATGAAGACAAATCAGGAAGTTTATTATGAGTTATAATGCTAAGGAAAAATGTAGGTAAAATATTTGTGGTAAAGAAAAAAGTAAGATTCTAATTTGTACATATAAATCCACAAAATCAAACTCAGAGATATGCTCTTCTGTTAAGAATTGAGGGAAAAATGTTATTACTTAAATACTCAGGACTTAGGATATCCAATATTCATGTCACAATCATACAAACTGATTTTCTTTTTTGGGTTTTCACCTGTTTTAGTATTCATTTGCCTCCAAGGTAGGATGTGTCTCTATTTTATATATTCTATATAACAGGTGATCCACTTATGGAAGCTTAGTAAATATTATTTGATGAGAATAGTAGCATCCCTAAAGGGGTCAATTTTGTTATATAATTTATTTTTCAAAACTTTAATGCTAAAATAATGACAAAGAAATCAAAATTTAAAAGGCTTTTCCAATGGTTTGAAATTATAAGAATATAATTATTGATTCTAATTAATATTTATCACAAATAATTAAAATAAAGTTATAATATATTAGATTATATATAATATGACTAATACAATACATAATATAACAAATTATAATTATAATAATCATTACAATTCATAATTATTAAGTGCTAGATACATAAAAACTATTAAATACTTCTGAGTATAGGGGCAAATTTGTATGAATACTCAGTTGGTTTGCTTTTAATATTTCTTTCCCAGAAGAGCCATGACTTGGGAACAAATATGCCAAAAAATGCAATGAGAAAGTACCTTTTCTATGAATGATATCCAATACTGACCTAATGATACTGTACAAATAAGGCAATTATATTCAGTGTCCAGAACAATTTAATCCCAAATCTGACCAGCTGACAGGGGTAGCCAGCACCTATGCAAGTCTATGAATACTGCAACAATGGAGGGAGGGGTATAATTTATGGCCTTTGCCACAAACCCTCAAACCCTAAAAATTGCCTATTGCCACTCCAAGTCTTAGTTTTCGGCTATCTTTTTAATGAACAAATATGTAATTAAATTACTGAATCAGAAGCAGAGGTTTAGGCAATAATAGCATAAATGTATGAGTGATTTAAATATGAATTTAAAACAACTATAACATTTGAGTTTGAGATCATGGATATAAAGGGATCCATAATTTTATTTAACTAGGGAAAAAAGATTAGATGGTTGGTAGAAAAGCATTTTTGTTGTTCAAATAATCTATTGGGTAAAAGTTATGAGGGGTCCAATTGAGTTATTTTCACTCTCCTTCCAGGCACTGTGTACCTCAAACTGGGAACCTGTTCAAAATTCATCATATGGAATACATTTATTCAATCTCTTAGGAGTAATCTAATCTCTTCTACTTGATGAGATCAAGACCAACAAGAATAAATGAACCCCAAATTCTTTTGATGTCTTTGGGCAGGTAAAATGGGAAATTTTAGAATTCAAAGAAATCATTATATTGTCAAGAGTTCACAACTCAGGACACTCGCTGATCAAAGTTACATTTTTCTAATACTCACTTTATCAACACCAGCACTCAAAATGTAATTCCCCTTTTTGTTCCATTTTAAAGCAAAGATGGGACCTTTATGTTGACCTAAGGTGCTTGCCAGGTTACCTGTGACATAAAAACAAAAAAATGCTTACTATGCAATGTTAGTATGATCACCCAATCAAAAGAAAGAATGTCCCACTATCTTTAACCTTGAAATATGACCGCTATCCAACTTACCATCTTCTGTCCATATTCTTGCAAAACCATCATATGAACCTGTAGCCAACAGTGTTCCATCACTCTGGAGAACAAAAAAAAAAAAAACCAGAAATGATTTTAGGAAGGAAAAGTTAATGAGAACATGCCATATCAACCCTAGTTCACATTTTAAAGTAAGAATTTAAGTTAAGCGTCAGTTCATCAAATTCGATTACTTTGGACACTGGAGCCTAATGAAAATATAAGCCACACAGAAACACTGCTGAGCAATAAAAACCCATTTCTACCAATCTAAATTTTATGACACCTAAGATATATACCGTGTTTCTAATTAATGACTTCATTTAAAATAGGCAGTACAAAATGTTATAAAAAGAACTCTTGACAACTCAAACAGATGTGGTTTTTCTTAGCCTCCCTCAAGTAAAGGCAATAATGTTAATATTGGATATAATTCACAGATTTGATGAATATGGAATTTATCATAAAATTGTAGAACCTGTGAAAAACACTTAAAAACACCTGAGGGAGGAAGGCAGGGTAAGGATCTCAATACTGGAACAAGGAGAAAATCATGGAAGAACAGCATATGCCACATAACTCATAAACAAATCCATATATAAATCTGCTGCTAATGAAACACGTTTCCTCATCTGAATACAAAAACTTGATGATCAATTTCAAAACCATTTGTTGTGGCTTGACTTGGGCCAAGCTGTCCCCTAGGGAGGCTTACTTCTAGAAGCATCAGATCAATTTTTAAAGTATAGAGTCATCATGGAATTATATTGGGAGAGATGTGGATCATAAATTTTCGCCAATAATTGTTCAACTCTCTATAAAGGCTGCTTTTTCAGGGCAGTTAAACAATCTTTACGGTACTTACATTCCAGTCCAATGAAGTTACATCTTTATTACTAGGGACATCATGTCCTCCTTCTCGTATACAATGCCTCAAGACTAGCTGGGTAGAACCACCATTACTGTTTTCATTAAGATTCCATATTCTTGCAGTCGAGTCTCCAGACCTACGCGATGAAAATGCATTTACAATTAATTAGCTTCTGGCCTTGAGGAAAGGACTGTTGGTGGACAGGAAACAATCAATGTATTTCTGGTGGATGCTTTCTGAGCCATCACAATCTTACTCCTCTGATTTATAGTTTCTTTTCTTTGTCTTCCATACAAGGCTCCCTTTCTGACAAATAAAGACCTAACTTTTATGTGCTGATTTTAAATGTCAGTATTTCATTTTTTGGAAGGAAATCTTGCCTCAGATGGACTGCTGTGAGTCCATTCTGAGACTAAAGTGTTCTGATTTTGGTGATGGCTCTCTTAAATAGGGGGCACAAAAGTGGTTAAGAACATGGAAGTACCATTGGTCAAAGGTCTGGCTGAACCTTATGAGGTCTGACCACAACTTGCAGTGAATGTGATGATCTACAGGGTGTCCCTAAAGTCTGGACATATAGGAAATCTCATTAACAAAGCACATTTTCAAGAAATGAAATGAATGAAATTTTCAACAACATTTTATTTAATTAGCATAAATTTTATCCATGACAATTTTATATGGAATAAAAAAGCTTTCATTAACTATTGGGGACTATTTTCCATATTAATGAGATTAATTTAATTAATTAATGAGATTTCCTATGGGTCTCCTATGTCTTCCTATGAAATCTCATTTATGCTAATTAAATAAAAGGTTGAAAATTTCATTCATTTCATTTCTTAAAAATATGCATAGTTAATGAGATTTTCTATGTGTCCACACTTTAGGGACACCCGGTAGACTCAGTCTCCCTGGACTTTAGTTTAACAGGTTCACATTTGGTAGAAGTATTAAGTACATTTATGACTTATCATTAGGGGAGCTGTAAAATCCATACCTATATACCAGTAGAGGCATTAATATTTAATGAGCATAGAAATCTCTGAAGAATGCATAAAAAGAGTGACATTCTAAAGTCTGGGGTCTAGAGGTGAATAATTACTTTCTATTCCTTTCTGGATACAAAGATCTATTTTTTCTTCCTTTTGTAACTTTTTTCTAATGTAAAGAGATAAAGAACTTTCCATTCTACAGAGCATATAGAACTTTCTGATCTCTCTCATGTTGCCACACATTTGGAAGACATCTGGAACTAGGCAGATGAGATTATGCTCCAGAAGTAAACACTTCCTAAAAGGCAATGGTTTGGATTTTAGTTTGTAAACCAAATGGCTTTGTTGTAATAAGAGACCTAGTCCAGGGCTTTGAAATGAAAAGGTAGTTATCACACAATCTAGGTATGTCCTAAGTCTGCAAGGGATGCTGAAGTATGAGAGATACATAAGGCTTGAGCCCTGGCCTTACCCAGATGCTAGGAGATCACTGACAGGGTTCCAGGCACAAATGAACACCTCAGATTCATGGCCCCTAAGGACTGTTGCTTTGTTGGGTGGAATTTCAACATCGCCATCAATCTCCATTGGTTTTGAATGATTATCTGTAGTAAAAGATATAAAAAAAAAAAAAACCCATGATTTAAAATAGTAACTTAAAAAATATAGCCAAACTTAGTAACAATGAGGCTATGGTCAGAAGGGGACCTAATATCAGCATACAGTTAGCTTAGGTTCAGTGTTGGGATGAAATGAGGCGTTTAAATCACTGAGCAGTTAAGAAAAAGTTGCCCTATTATAACAAGGATATTCAACAAGAATACAATGGCATTTGTTTCCGGTGCCGTACTTTCATCTCCATGTGTTAATGCAGATGGCCAGCAGGGCAGGTTATGATGACTTGTGTGGTCTTCAGACATCCACCATGTGGGAGGGGTTTTGACACTACATGGATAGGACTTTTTATACCCTCGGGAGAACAGAAAATTGGCATCAAGTGAAGCAGGGATCAATTAAATACCAAAGAAAGGGTTGTTGTTGTTTTTTTTTTTGCCTTCTAGAAAAAAATAAGCTCTGTTGTGGGAAGATGGGGGAACCCTGGTTCTGTCACATAAAATATCCTCCAGCCATGATGTGATAAGGATCTTCTACAGGACCTTCAATATTTAAATGCTTTCAGAGGTTTTATTGGACAATCCTACTGGCATAGGCAATGCTACCAGGAAAAGAAAAACGGGAAAAATACCGGACATCTTAGCCCTTTCTCCCCCTCCTTTTCAGAAGTACCAAATCTTAGATCTCAACCATTTGGTCCATAGAGCAGGTCATATCGTAGCTGGCAGTTCACAATGCCCCTCCTAATGGAAAGTGTACAAGCCAAGCTAGCTGGAGCAACACCAGGAATGTCAAGGACATTTATTTATTTTTGCTTTTGGGAGCAATTGGGGTTAAGTGACTTGCCCAAGGTCACATGGCTAGTTTTTGTGTTAAGTGTCTGAGGCCAGATTTGAACTCAGGTCCTCCTGACTCCAGGGCCAGTGCTCTATTTACTGTGCCACCTAGCTGCCCCTATGTCAAGGATATTTCTGATAATGAAGGCATGCAAAATCATGAAAATAATATCAGACTTTTCTACAATATTGGTTAGTTTTAATGAACTATTAAAATAATATTTATTATAATTATTATATTTATAATTATTTTTATTATATATAATATAAATTATATTTATAATAATTATTCTCTTTTTAAAATAACAGACAGATCTCTATAAATGCAAATACCTATATGTAGCCTGCATAAAACCAGCAGATACAGAAATTTTTTGTTTTTTAAAGAAATGCACCTATCTCACTTTCTTGGAGAAGTAGGGAACCAGGGGTATGACATGCTACATGTACTCAGACATGGTCATCTATACAGGTTGGTTTTGTTTACATTGTTGTTGTTATGAAGACAATCAAAGGCTCACTGGTGGGGAGAGGGACATAGGAAGGAAAGAACGTATTCAAAAATTACTCTGATATAACAACAAAAGACAGCAATAAATTTTTGGGGGAAATTGATACAACAAAGTTTACCCAATTCTTGCCTTGCCTTCCCTAATTTATTGGGACTGTTGATAGAATGTTTCATTTAACCTGGTATAGAACATCTACTCAGGCTGGTAGAAGGTGTTAAGATTAATGAGAAGTCATTTCCAGCTCTGATGGATTTTGTGGCTGGTTCTGATGAGGAATGGGCCAACCTGGGGACCAGCAGTTAGAGGGTAAAGTCCAAGTTCATAAAGAATCAGAATTGCGGGAAAGTCCCTGATAAAACTGTGTATCTTTGGATCTTAATCTGTTGCACCTAACAAGCTTTTCTTAAATTAATCTGTACATTAAGAAGTTGTGTCTGCAAGTATCCCTTGTGTTAAGGGTCATGAGGAGACGGAAAGGTATTAACAATGCATGCCTTGCTTTAGAGAGCCTGGTACAACATTGGACAGCAGAAACACGGGCTGCAATCCTACCTCCAACACACATTTCTCCTCTCTGAGTACCAATTACCTCATCTGTAAGACGGGAATAATATCTGGAATATTTATTTGACAGTTCTGTTGTTCACCGGTTTTAGCCATGTCTGACTCTTCATTTGGCAAATATACTGGAGTGGTTTGCCATTTCCTGCTCATCTGACAGATGAAGAAACTGAGGCAAATGGGGTAAGTGACTTGGCCAGGGTCACATAGCTACTAGTAAAGATCCGAGGTTGGATTTGAACTCAGGAAGATGAGTCTTTCTGACTCCAGGCCAGGCATTCTATCCACTACACCACTTAGCTGTCTTCAAGTTAAAGCAAAACTAACTGCCTGATGTTAATTGAGTTCATTGCTTCTCTGTAGGACTGAGTCATTCTTACCAAGAAAATCCTAATCACACCCTACTTAGAAAAATGAAATTGAAAAGTTATTTCATTCTTACGAGAGTACTTGAGGATGGATCTTGCTTCAAGCACGATGATGTGATAATTCATGTTCCTTCTTAATTTACCAGAAGCTTACTGGGGAACTGTCTAGATAAGGGGCTCTTTTGGACCGTCTTGTGAAACTTAGAGACCCTTCCTTTTCAAAATAACGTTTTTTTAAGGACGTAAAATAAAATATATAGCGTTACAAAACCCCCCCAGCTATGCTGAAATTCAGTTATTAAAACATTTAAAAAACACGTCCAGGCTATGAGTCCTTGGTTTTAGATCAGTGGTGTTAAATTCAATAAGAAATGGGGGTCACTAAACCATATGTAAGGATCCTTGCAGGCCACACACTGACTTAGAAAACTATACATTTATATATTTCTTTTTAAAAATATTATTTTTTAAAATATTTCCCAATTACATTTTAATTGGATTCAGACCACACTTGCAAGTATTATGGGTTGCATGTGGCATGTGGACCATGTGTCTGACACCCCTGGTTTAGTCGATCTGCATATTTTAATAACTAATCAATCAATGGGTCTATTACTTATTGGGCACTGTGAGAGTCGCTGGTGATACAAAAGAAAAATGAAAAAGTCCCTGCCCTCAAGGAACTCAAAAGCTAGAGTAGGGACAACATATACACGTATAAATATATAAAAAAATACAAGCTAATTTTTTTAAGGAAGATACTTATGTCTATAGAGAAGGGACCAGGAAAATTACATCTAAGAGAAGATATTTAAGCTCAGCTACAAAGAAGACTAGAGATCCTGGAAGGGGAGGAAAGAAAGGAGATTTTAGGCATAGAGGACAGCTTATGTAAAGGCACAGAAATAAGAGATGACAACTCATCGTGTGGGGAAAAACCAGGAAGAGCCACTGATGTTTTCTGAGCAGGAGAAAACTACTGTTAGAGCTTTAGAACTAGCAGTCTGGCAGCTATGTGGATGAAGGGTTGGAGAGGGCAGAGACTAGAAGCAGGGAAACCAATTAGGAGGCGATTATAATAGTTTAGGCAAGAGGAGATGAAAGCTAGGGAGGTGGCTCTGTGAATGGGGAGATGGGGTGAGATGCATGAGATTTTTTTGGTTATGAGTGGCCATGGGGAGGACAGGAAAACGTAGGGCTTCAAGCCAAGTCAGAGTGGGATTGTGAGTCCTGATGCTAGGGCCAAGATAAAAGTCTAGGGTGTCAGACCAAAATGGAAGACACGGACAAATGTCCCGATCAAAGCAGATGGCCAAGGGCTGGAATTCATTAGTCAAATTCAAGAAAAAATGTGGCTAAGGTCTACAAACCAAAGACTAATGTCTTGAGGAGCAGCTTAGACATGGGGGCACAGGAAAAGCACAGTATGTGGGCAGGGAGTAAAGTGAGTTGACTTCTAGAGGATCAAGTTATTTAGGAGAAGAGTCCAAGGACACGAGTACTGGGCAGGGACTGAGATTCAGGGTAGGTATGAGGAAACAGAAAATGGAATTCAGACTGCGAATCTCACCAGCTCTCAGCATCTGGAGAACAGGGGTCACTGCTGATCTTAGGACATAGGCAGTTCTCCTTCAGATACAGTTTAAAGTGGCCTTCTTGGTGTGAGCAGTACATAGGGACTGCTTTGTTTGTATAATGACTGACAAGAATATTGTGAAAATAACAATGAAATCTAGCCCAACGATTCTCCAAGTTTCTGAGATCTTTTTAGGGGGTCACTGAGGTAAAATTTATTTTTGTATTAACACTAGAGCAGTGAGGTAGATAAGACTTAGAATCAGGAAGACTCATCTTCCTGAGTTCAAGTCTGATCGCAAACACCAGCTTTGTGACCCTAGGCAAGTCACTTATTCCTGTTTGCCTCAGTTCCTTATCTGTAAAATGGTCCGGAGACGGCAACAGTAAACCATTCTCATAACCTTACCAAGAAAACTCCAAAATGGGTCACAAAGAATCAGACATGACAAACACCTTAACAACAAAATAATATTAAGATGTTTTAATTTCTAATACCATAAGTAATGATAGATATATTACTCATATAAACAAAAGCTCTATAGGGAATCTTCAATTTTTAAGAGTACAAAGGGTTCCTGGGACCAAAATGTTTGACAACTGCTGATATAACAGTTTCTCTTCTAGGTCACAATATCATTTTATAGATGATTCCATTGAATCAAGTTGCCTAAAGTTTCACAGATACTAATTTACAGACCTGGAATTATTCAAACCAAAGGGCCACTGATTTCTAATCCACAGTTCTTTTCACATTGATCTAGTACATACTGCCATACATAGTTACAAATATCTCCCGGGTCCTGCTATGAGACAATGACATCACCTGTATCAGTTCAGAGTTGAACAGCATCCACGACATATTTCTGTTACTTTATAAAAAAGTAACGGTGATGTCACAAGAAAGCAAAGTTCATGTCTTACACATTAAATGAGCAATACTGGGTCTTATATCATTGGGGGGGGGTTTGATGATTTTTTTTCCCTTTCATTTTTTTAAAATTATAAACTTCACTATTAAGAAACATAAGCAATCACATGACCATACAGAGCAAGGGCGTAAAAATCTTATGCCAAATTTATCCTCAAACAAGGCAGAACAAACCAAGCTCTCTAGCAGACGTCTAACAAGCCAAAGAAAACGCTTTTGTTCTGGGTTCCCCACAGACTAGGCTAAAGATCAGCCACCTTTGGCCTAGTTTCCCTCCCTTCCTTCTTGATTTTTGTTTATATAGTTGTAGTCAGTGTGTATGCAGTTCTGTTTCTGCTGACTGCATTCTGCCTAATGATTTTCCTGTGTTTTGTTATCCCCACAACACATACTTTGAACCTCCCTCTAGAAACCAGTTGAATCAGTTGTTTATGCTGTCCAATTTCTTGAATTTTTCTTTTTTTCCCCCCAGCAACCTTTTAAAAATTAAAAAAAAAGTTATTTTTAATTTATGGGATAAAACAAGCATTTCCATAACATAGTATGATTTTAAAAAAAGATTGCACATGAAACTGCAAATCTATTCTGTACAACTTGCTATTCCATTTCAATATAAGATAAAGCTATCATCCCATTAGTCTTAGAATGACAGGATTTCATAGCTGGAATAGAACATAGCCATGATATAGTACAAACTACTTTTTTTTAAAAGGTAAAAAATTATAGAGAGTAATAATATACAAATATGTAGTAACAGAGTAACTTACTAAAAATCACACAGTCTGATGGAGGCCAGAATCTATCTATATTTAAACCGGGGTCCTCTGACACCTATTTTTCATCACAGTGGGCAGTAACATGTTGCCGTTGCTGACACAACACCACCACCATCAGTTAAGGGGACTGGACTAACGTCTTGTCTGAGCAGCCTAATTCATACAGGTCCATTGGGAAGCTGTAAGGCAAGTGGCTGCCCGAACGTCATTTCTCTGAAAAGATAAGATCCTTTCAGGGTGCTCTTCTCTGTGAGGCATCCATCAGGAACCACAAGGCTTCTGATGTCAATACTCTATCTGGAAAGCTGTTCAAACAGTGCTATTCTTCCTGAATGGCTGCTGTTCCCAATTGTTTTGATGAATGTTCTAGGATATAACAATCACTGCCTGTTTCAGGAACTTCTATATCATTTTCCTAAACAAAAGTAAAACCCACTAGGCATTTTAGGAAGGCAATATTTAGGGCACTTAAAAAAAATAAAACAAAACCCAACAAAAAAACCCAAAGAACACAAATGCTATTTGCCAGGGACCAAAGGCAATGTTTCTTGGGAAGACTAGATTTAAGAGATAGAGGAATGCAAAGAGTTCTAGGCTCTGCAAAATGAGGCAAAAAACTAAACCAAGGGATAGTTTGTGGAATGAACTGGTAGGTGCCCATTGCCCTCTTCAGGGATACTTGAATTTGGAGAATCTGAATATATCAGTGGTATATGCAAAATAAATATGTTAAGGACATGTACTTTCCTTGGTGTGAAACCTTCCTGCCATCCCCGAGATACAGAAAGCACTCTACTATCTATAGGTAGGAGCAGCTAGGGGGATCCAGATCTTGTGTGGGAAGCGGAGTCAGGAAAACCTGAGTTCAAACCCTGCCTCAGATACTTGGTTGTATGACTCTGGGTAAGTCACTTAACCTCCCTGTATCTCAGTTTTCTCATCTATTAAATGAGGATAATAATAGCACCTACTTCACAGTGCTGTTGTAACATATGTAAAATGTTTTGAAAGCCTTAAATTGCTATATAAATGCAATCTATATAATTTATAGTCTTAAAAGAACTGAGGTTTAGAGAGCTCAAGTGATTTGCCCAGCATCATGTATTTAAATAAAAGTCAAGTGCAGGAGGTGAACCGAGGTCTTCCTGGCTTCAAGTCAGACACTTTATCCACCATGAAACACTGCCTCCCTGACATATACAGTGAACCAGAAATCAGCCAGTTTAATAGCTGTCAGTCAATAAATAATCTTAAATCAGTTCCAATATCATCTGCAATCAATAACATTACTGTCATCAAAGGAAGTTTCTCAAAGGCTTTCAAAGCAACGTTTTGCCTTTTTCCTCTGTGGAATCTAAGATTTTGCAGACTTTATCTGACTAAATATCACTCATCTATACTTAGACACAAAAATCTTCAGATGTACAGCAATATGAATTGCTTTTCCTGCAGAGTAAGAGAACAACTGGTGTCTGTCTCTCTCTTTCTCTTCTGGTGCTGTGGAATACTTCTGGGGGAGGACACAGAACTTTACTGTCTAGATCCTCTCCCAATTCATTTTCTTTTATCTCAACTGTGCCTTGATTGCTACACAGAAGGCTTTTCATTATTTCATTGTGAACTCTCCATTGCATTCCCTACCAGCAGCTGTTCCAAACCATCTCCTCTCTTCTTAAGCCCTCAGGACACCTTGCCTACTTTCTTTTCTGAGCAGAGGCCCCTTCCCTTCATTTGACCCTGTCATTTCCTTAAGATATCATCTTATAGCTGAATGCCTAGAAACACCTCATCTATCTTTATCATTTACATTTCCTTACTTTTCCTAGCTCTTTGTGCCTGGTTAGTTCTTAATCCCTCATAATTTGGCTTCTAACTCAACACTCAACCACAAAATCAGTCTCACCTGTGGTGGTTACAAATAGACTTTTTTTTCAATGATCATTCTTACTTCATCTCTCCGCTGTTTTTTTTTTTTTTATAATGTTGACCACCATCAGTTTTTTCATCTACAGAGGTCCATTCCAGCCCTAAATCTATGATGTGACAATGACTGTCTATTCTATAAACTCAGCACGTTATCTCCCATTTCCATGCCTTTTCACCCCTTCAGGTTATCATTTCAGATAATCTTTTCTTATCTCTGCTACTCAGAACCTCTACAATCAAGGTTCCACTAGAGTGTTTTCTATGTAAAACCCTCTTTCAGAACCTTGCAGTTGTACTTCTTAAATTATATTGGATTTGATTCTGTTTCTACCTGCAGGATCCCTCCAGCGGACTGTAAGGGTCCTCAGGGCCAGAAGTTGGCTTTGTACCTGTTCCTAGCACAGCGTCTTGAATATACCAGGCACTTGAGAAAACTTCTTCCTTTAAAACACACACACACACACAAAGGCACTTAAAAAGAAAAAAATTCATTTAATACAGTATGTTGGGTAACTAAAAGAATATATTACCATATCCAGAGTTAGACACAATAAATTAAACTTTTCCTCTTTTATTTTTACCTCTTTCAGATCACCAACTCAATTTTATCATTATTTCTCTAGGTGGTGATTGCAGATGACTATTATCAAGTCTCCTTATTTTTACCCCCAAACACAGTCTATAGTGAGTTATATTTACTATTTGCAGTAACTTCCCTGATCTAATTTTTGAGTGAGAGAAATGTTTTCTCTGAATTTATTTATGTGCATTTCTGCATTTTGGTCAAGCTGTTACAGGGTGTGGCTGCAGGCCTCATCATAATCTCAGACAGCTGTCAAGGGTTACATATGGGGCCACAGGGATAAGGACTATGGTGTCTGAATGGTGTAAGCCATCAATGCAGTGATCCATTCAATTACACAGTTCTGCTGACAGCTGTATGGCTGGACCGAGGGAACACAGTCTTCAAGCAAGCAATACAGTTGTCATATAAGTAGGATAAGTGGACACACAGACACATTCAGACACACACACATCCAAACCCTTTCAACCTGATCCCGAAAAAGGAAATCCACAGAGAGGATAGGTTTCACTACACTATTGATTGAGAGCATCCAGGATAAAGAACTGAGATGGAATTTGTGGTTTCCATAACTGGAACTTTGGGATTTAAGGCAAAAGCAATTGATTTCATTAATCAGCTAGATGAAATTTTTAGGTTTGATTACTTGAGTTTTTTAAACTGGGTAGCATGTGAGGAAAGGTGTATTTAAATTTCAAGACCACATTAAACTAGTAGCTATAAAGATCTAAAACAAGAATATAAGAAAAAATGAGGTATATTCACAGATTCTGACAGTTGCAATGGATCCTGTTACTAGAGAGAAAATATGAGTAGTGGTGGCTGAGGGGGGAAATTACAGAATGTAGACCAAACAAAGAAAAGTACATTTAGAGCTTAGAAGACATTAAATCCAAAGCCCTAATTTTATAGATAAGGAAACTTTAAGTGACTTGCCCATGGTTAAATAAAATATGCCTTCCTGAAGAGGGTATGTCAGAGATATAATGAAGATTCTGCCCAAACCCTATTTTTTTCAAAAATTATATTAATCTTTTTAAATTAATAAAAACCTATTTTCTCTCTTCACCTTATGCTGCCATTAGAAAAAGAAAGAAAAATAAAGCTCTTATAACATCTATTCATAAAGTAAGAAAAAAATGTCTTCATAGATCCCGTTAAAAAAATGTGTCTCATTTTGAGTCATGAGTTCACCACTTCTCTGTCAGGAGATGGGTTCATCAATGGCCCTTCAGAATGTGTGGTTGGTCATTATTTTGATCAAAGCTGTTGTGTCTTTCAAAATTATCTTTATACTGTCATTATGTAAATTTTTCTGGTTCTACTCACTTCACTTTGAATCAGTTGATACAAGTTTTTTTCCAGGTTTCTCTGAAGCCATCCCTTTCATCATTTCTTAGATTTATATATCTGAACATTTCCAATCATTCCTCAAAGTCGATGAGCACCCCCTTAGCAGAAATTACTGCCACTACAAAAAGCTATTATGAAATATTCTCATTCCATATTGGTCCTTTTCCTTCTTCTTTGATCTGTCCTCCACACAGCTGCCAAAGTGATATTCTTAATCAGGTCTGACAAGGTTCATTCCCTTACTCAACAAATTACAGGGACTGAATAGCATCTCTAGGATCAAACAGAACATTTTTTTGTGTTCAGAAGCTCTTCACAACCTGGCCAGAAATTACCTTTCGAGCCTGACTGCAGGCTCCTGTTCATGTACTCTATGGTTCAAACAGGCCTTCTTACAGTTTTGATACATAATGTTCCATCTTACGTCTCTGTAGTCAATGTTGGGAATGTACTGTCTCTCAAAGCCCCTAATTTCTTTACCTCAATGCCCCCTTCTGCAATGAGGCCTTGCCTGATCAACTCCCAGCAGCCCGTGATGCCCCCATCACCACGTACCTAGGGAGGACTCCAAAAGTCTTGGTGCTTTATCTTCTGGAAAACCCTGTATAGCAAGTTATCCCTTCTACCTCATGACTTTCCCCAAGATTTGTGATATATTGTGGGTCAGTGTAAGAAATTAAATGGGAATTTTGGGGGAAATTTGCGGAAGCTGCAGGCGATACATGAAGGCCAGCAGATGACACAGAAAAAGTTTAGAAATGCAGAAATGCATAAAATACATGTATAGTTTCATGTAACATAAACATATTTTATCTTTTAATTCCGTAATAATTCATACTTTTTCTCTGGTACAAAGGGAGAGCCAAAGACTTTTACATGGATTTTCCAGATCGTGGGGGCACCTCACCCTAACTCCTTTGATGCAGAAGGCCTAACTCTATTTTATATGTTTGGCTTCCCCAGTAGAATGCAAGCTCCTGCCCGCAGGCAGTGTTTGGCTTTTGTTGGGCAGCTAGGTGGCTCCACAGAAGACAGAGCACCAGGCTTGGAGTCAGGAAGACCTGAGTTCAAATCCAGCCTCAGGCACTTACAAGCTGTGGAACAGCAGACAATTTCTTCCTCTGTAGAATGAAGATTATACTAGTACCTACCTCAAAGAGCTGCTGTGAGGAGATAATAACTGTAAAATGCTCAACACAATACCTGGCACATAGTAAGTACTATATAAATGTTAGCTATTAATATTTACTATTATTATTACCACCTTACAGGGTCATTGTGAGTATTAAATAAGAAACTGATTATAAGGTGCTTATAATCAGTATATCCGTATTACAGATAGTACCTGGCACAATTATCATCACTGTTGTTGTTAATTCTAGCACCCAGAGATGCCTGGCTTTTAACTAGTACTTAAATGCTCACTGAGTGATTAACTGTATATCAAGAGAATAAGCCTGCATGGAAATTTATGAATTTTAGGATTAAAGAATAAATGAAAGTCTTCGGGTAAGGAAAAAAGGCATGAAAAACAGGGTTGATACGAATGTGTTAAAGTAGTCTATATACCTGCTGTTAGGTGGGGGAAATAGAGGCGGTTTTCTAATATAGATAAAAAAGTTTCCAGACAGGGAAGATGGTGATGATAAGGACTTGAAATCTCTGTGTGTGTAGATGTATAAATGTGTTTGTGTATAACTCGGCACAGATATACAAACATACATATGTATGTAGATATATACAAATTGCTAAGATCATCAATCACAAAATTATCTAGATTAATAAAAGAGGAAGAAGAAACCTTAAAAAAAAACCCCACCAATGTAACAGTGGAATTAGCAGCTCTCCAATGAGCTCAGATGTTAAAAGGATACAGGCAGAAGGAAGAAAGTAGGGCATGTTACTAAGGACTACTAAAAAGGGGTGGTACAGACTTTTTGGGAAGCTAGGTAGCACAGTGGATGGAGAGCTGGACCTGGAGTCAATTAGACTCATCTACCCGAGTTCAAATCTGGCCTCAGACGCTTACTAGCTGTGTGACCCTGGGCAAGTCACTTAACCCTGTTTGTCTCAGTTTCCTCATCGATAAAATGATCTGGAGAAGGAAATAGCAAGCCACTCCAGTATCTTTGCCAAGAAAACCCCAAATAGAGTCACAAAGAATCAGATACAACCGAAATGACTCCACAACAACATATTTGTCAAAGCAGTGTCAGAATTTCAAAAAGTAAGCTGAAGCTTACCAAAAATGCTAAGTGTCATACAAGTCAACTTAGAAATTCTATTTGGATTAAGAAGAATATGAAAGTGTTTGGCCTAAGAGATAATATTAGCAAGAGACAGAGAAGAAGCTAAATCACCAAACTCTAATTTTGTTTCCTTCTCTATCAATGAGAACGGTCTTCAAACGACATAGGGCACAGGGAACACAGTTAAGAGGGAACAGACAGATGGCAAGAGAATGTTTCTTGGCTTTTCACATCTGGTTCAAGCCTCTGGTCCCAGATGAGTCAAATACTGAAAGAATGTGCCCAGGAGATGAAGGAATCCCTGTGGCTAATTTCTGAGATACACGAGAGAGAGAAAGTGACCACAGGGGAAAAGGGGTGTCTTGGACAATTTTCCTTTTTTTTTCTGAGTGACAAATTTTAAAGATTATTAAGCAGGAAACAGTAACAATGATGACAAGCCACAGAAGCACAGCACTTTATGCATCACAAGGTATTTTCTTTACAACAAACTTTCAGACAGCTTGTGCCTTTATTTCCATCGTAGATGAGAAAACTCATGAGTGGGGTTTTCCTAGGCAAACAGTTAAGTGATTTGCTAGTAAGTGTCTAGGGTTGGATTTGAACTCAGGTCCTTCTGACTCCAAGGCTAGTGTTTTTATCTACTGCGTCACCCAGATGCCCCAATAACTGCTGTATGAGACACTTGAACCCAGAACTCTTAACCCTGAGTGGCAATCATTTTACTTTACCCAAAGTAAATGCACAAACAAGCACACAAAGAATGAGTTATGCCAAACTAACCTCATTTCATTTTCTCAGAGGCTGTTAAGAGTTAAAGGAGAAGAATGCTATAAACACAGTATATTTCAGCAAATTTTAGCAAAGCATTAAAAAAAAAATCTCTTGATATTTTCATGCAGAAGATGGAAAAATGTAGCCTAGATAATAGTTGAGTTAGATTTGGTTGTACAAACACTCAAAGTGCTGGTTAACAGGTCTCTAGAACCCTTCCCCAAGACCATGTCCTTGGCCCTTTCCTGTCCTGAATCTTTATCAGGCCAAAAAGCATTTATTAAGCACCTATATACTGGGCACTCTATTAAGTTATGGAGATACAAAGAAAGTAAAAAAACTGTCCCTGTGGTCCTCGAAGGAATTCACAATCTGATGGGGGAGAGAACATGTAAACTACTACCTACAAACAAAATACATTTTAGATGAACTGGAGATACACTCAGCAGGAAAGCACAAACATTAACAACTTGGACAAAGATGCAGAAGTCACCCTTTCCAAATGTGCAGATGTCACCAAGGTGATGAACAGCAAATATGGACTGAAGATTCATAAAGACATCACAGGAACAAACGAACAGGATGAAGTGTAACATTTATAATAGGAATCTGTGCACTTAGGATAATAACATCAACTGTAAGCACAGGATGGGGAAAACTGTTTTTAAGAGTAGTTATTCTGGAAAAGACCAAGGGGCTTGAATTGCCTGCAATATGAATCAGCAGTGCAATACCATCGTCAAAACGAGAGAAAATAATTCCACCATATCCTGCCCTGGGCAGAACACATCGTAAGCAATGAATGTATTCAGTTCTGGGTACCACAATTTAAGAGGGCCTATGAAAATCCTGACAAGGTTTATGGACTCCACATAAAATGAAGATCTGGAATACTGAACCTGGAAAAAGAAGACTCAGGCAGGGTTATAATCACATTTTTAAATACCTTCCATCGGGGTAAAACAAAGACCAAAATGGGTGGATGCAGGATATGGACCCCCAAAAAGAATTCTTTTGGTATAAAACTGGAATTCTTAAATAGCTTCCCTTTCACTAATTATGTCTGAACAGAAGCTGGATATCATAGAAGGGATTAAGTACTAGCTGTGAATTTGGACCAAATGACCCTAAAATATTATTATTCTCTGTTAATTGTCTAGTGTCTCCACTAGAGCCCTACTGGAATGCTTCACTGTGGTGGTGAAATCATGGCCCAGCTAGCCAAGTGCAATTTCTGACTGTTACTCCATAACCAGAAATGCTCTGAATGTGGATCTGGAAAATAACAGTGCTGCCAGAGGACCAGGGTGGTCAGATCTGGAGAGATTAATGATGATGATGATGATAATGTCTGTAAAATACTTTACGTTTCTCACTTGATCCTTAAACAGTCCTTTTAAGTAGATGCTATCATTTTCCTTACTTTACAGATGGAAAAACAGAGGCCCCAATATCAAGTGACTTGCATATGGTTCATGTAATTCTGAGGCAGGATTTGAACTCAAGACCTCCCAACCCGAAGTTTAACATTTTATCCACTAGTACAAAGTATGTGGACTCTGGAGTTAGAGAAACAATCCAGATTTAGATCCTGTAACTTAACGAGCTCGGGGAGTCATTTAAGCTCTTTAGGGTTCAACTTCCCCATCTGTCTAATGAGAAGGTTGGTGGCATTAAAGATTTCTTTCAGATGTATGATCTAAGATCCTATAGTTCTGTGAGGATTGAATGAAGTAATATTTTTAAAGAGCTTGGCACAGTAGGCTGGCATTTATTATGTAGATACTTAATAAGGAGTTTCCTTCCCTCTTTTCTTTCTTATCTTTCTTCCCTCCCTCCCTCTTTTTTCTCTCTCCTCCTTCCTCCCTCTCCCCTTTCTTCTTTCCCTCCCTCTTTCTTCCTGCCTTTCCCTCCCTCTTTTTTCTTTCTTTCCTCCCTTCTTTCCTGCTTTTCCCTCCCTCTTTTTTCTCTCCTTCCTCCCTTTCCTCCGTTCCCCTGCCCTGTCTTTCTTCTTTTCTCTTTCCCTCCCTCTTTTTTCTCTCTCCTTCTTCCTCCCTCTCCTCCTTTCTTTTGCCCCTCCTTCCTTCTTTTCCTTCCCTCCCTCTCGCTCTTCTTTCCTCTTTCCCTCCCTCTTTTTTCTCTCTCCTTCTTCCTCCCTTTCCCCTTTCTTTCTTCCTGCCTTTCCCTCCCTCTTTTTTCTCTCTCCTTCCTCCATTTTCTCCTTTCTTTCGCCCCTCCTTCCTTCTTTCCTTTCCCTCCCTCTTTTTTCTCTCTCCTTCTTCCTCCCTTTCCTTT
>NW_027187361.1:454261-454533 GCF_028583685.1 Petaurus breviceps papuanus
TCTTTCCTCCTTCCCTCCCTCTTTTTTCTCTCTCTTTCCTCCCTTTCCTTTCTTTCCCCTCCCTCCCTCTTTTTTCTCTCTCCTTCCTCCCTTTCCTCTCCCCTCTGTTCTTTCCCCTCCCTCCCTCTTTTTTCTCTCTCCTTCCTCCCTTTCCTCTGCCCTCTGTTCTTTCCTCCTTCCCTCCCTCTTTTTTCTCTCTCTTTCCTCCCTTTCCTTTCTTTCCCCTCCCTCCCTCTTTTTTCTCTCTCCTTCCTCCTCCCTTCCCCCTTCCC
>NW_027187361.1:454543-498538 GCF_028583685.1 Petaurus breviceps papuanus
TCCTTCCCTCCCTCTTTTTTCTCTCTCCTTCCTCCTCCCTTCCCCCTCCCCTCCTTCTTCTTCTCCCTCCCTCCCTCCCTCGCTCCCTCGCTCCCTCCCACCCATCATCCATCACGAAGACCCTAGGCTGGTGAAGAAAAAGGAAGCCTGGAGACCCCTCCCAGAGAGGACAGAGAAGGGCTGCGCTCTGCAGGCGGCCCCCGAGAGACCCCCCGCCGGGAGGGTCTGCACTTACTCACTGCGTGGGCCCCGCTCTCCTCCCCATTCACCGTGGCTTCCCCGTTCTTCGCTGGGTTTTGCTGCGAGGCGGCGGGGGCGGGGGCGGCGGCGGCGGCGGCGGCGGCGGCGGCGGCATTGGCATTGGCTTGCTGCTGAGCTAATTTTTCTCTGAATGCCTGCTGTCGGGTCTGGACCACATCAGGCATCACGGCATCTATCAGCGACAGGGACTCTATGGGGCGGCCATCGAAGACTGTACCGTCCTGGAAGAGAGAAGAGCGGCGGCGGTTACGGGCTCGGTGCCAGGCCCCCTCCCGTGGCCAGGAGATGACGTTGCTGATGTGCGGTCACCCCGGGGCTCAGTGCCCCAAACCGGGCCTTAAGTCCGGTCTGAGGACGATCCCAGAGCTAGCAATCCGTCTTCAGTCAGGGGGCATTCACTAAGTAGGTGCCTGCCCTGTGGGGCACTGGGCATGTAATTACAGAGACGGAACTGCCTGTTCCACCCTCAAGGAGTGACAGCACAAACACACACACACACACACATATATACACACTATTATTATTATTATTATTGTTGCTTTTGTCGTCAGGCATGCGTACTACTACATACATTCTATGTGCATCATTATCAGGCATGTCATATGTAGAAGCGCCGCTCACACAGGCAAATCATACGACACACCGCACACCCACTGTGAATGCAGCAGTATTGTTTACATATGCATATAATATAGGACAGTGCCTGTGACATGTGTGCAGTAGCATTGCTCATGTATGTGTATGCAACAGTATGTACATCATGTATACAGCATATGTTGTGCTACAAACTACATAAGTTATTCTGGATGGAGCAGCATCATGTGTGCACGTCTGTATATAACAAGTAGGTATTGTGTGTATACGACAATGCATGTAGCAGGTCATGTAGAAGTACTGCTTATACATGTATGCATTGTAATACACACATAATAACACATGTGGCAGCATTATTATATGTGTATGCTGTATGACATAATGTATGTCTGCACATAATATTTCTATAAATGCATGGAGTGGGTCATGTAGAAGTACTGCTTATACAAGTATGCATAGGACATATATTATAATACACATATAATGATGCATGTAGGATATACGTGGCAGCATTATTTATATGTGTATGCTGTATGACATAATGTATGTCTGCATAGAATATTTATATGATAATGCCTGCAGGGGGTCTTCTAGAAGTATTGCTTATACATGTACGCATATGATGTATACATCATAATACATATATAATAATGCATTTAGTACATATGTTTTGTTTATGTGTATATACATATTGTTTATAGGTGCATATTGTATGACATAATGTATGCCTGCACAGAATATTTATATAATAATGCATGTAGTAGCATTGCTTATATATGCATGCATATAATACATACATATTTGTATGGAATAATAATACATGTAGTATACATATACTGGAAATTATTTATATGTGTACGTTGTGCCACATACAACATATTGTATAGTGCACTATATACATGCTTTAATCCTACATAAATTATCAATACAAAATACAAATATAAGGACACATATATTGCAAACACATGTAAAAATAAATCTAAGGTAAATTTTTGGGGAGAGAAGGCACTAGCCCTCAGAGTTACGAAAGATGTCATAGGGCAGAATTTTTGAACAATATGTAAAATTATACATATATATGTACACACATAAAATATAAAAATGTCTCTATATAATATATAAAATTAGGTCACTGATTTCTTTTTAGTAGGAAAATAGTATCCGGATGTATTTTAAAGAAAAAAATTCAAGGGGAAACAAAACAAATGAAACCTTTGAGACACAGTAGCAAAAGGTAAGGGCAGAGTTAATTTTTAATAAGCAAAAAACCAGCTTTTTTTTTATTGAAAATTTTTAAAAAGCAAAAAAAGTGCTCGTCCAGCAATCATCCTGGAGAAGTGGGAATGTGGCAGTGCAGGCCCTTTACAGTTTGGCTCCAATCTACCTTTTCAGTTTTGTATTAGTACTCTTTTAAACACTCACATTTCATCCCAGATGATCTAACTCTTGTAAATCCCATTCTTCATCTGCCTTTGCTACTGTTGTCTCCCCATGACTGGTGGGCAGCTAGGTCACCGAGTGGAGAGAACACTGGGCCTAGAGTCAGGAAGACCTGAGTTCAAGTCCTGCCTTAGATACTTCCCGGCTACATGGCCCTGGGCAAGTCATTTAATGTTTGCCTCTGTTTCTTTATCTGTACAATGGGGATAAGAATAGCTCTTATCTCCCAGGGCTGCTGTGAGGACCAATGAAGTAGTAATTGTAGAGTGCCAACTACAGTGTATTAAATACCATAAACATGTATTAAATGCCACATGCATGTTACATACATACCATATACATGTATTAAATACCATATACATGTTAACTGTTGTTATTACTGTTATTTCCCCAAGCCCAACTTAGGTTTCAACTCCTTGTCCACAAAACCTCCCTCGTTCCCCACGTGGAAACGATCTCCCCCTCCTCAGATTCCTCACATCCTATTCTCTACTGTGTCACAGTTGTCACTGAACAAGTCGTATCCCTTCTACTCATCTGAGGACCACATCTTATTTCATCTTGGGACCCGTCTTTTCACTGGTATGGAAACTCCATTCACTAATGGCAATAGATAGCTTGTCTGTAACTTAATTTTGAAAACACTTATTTTTTCTTTCTTTTTTAGTTTTCAACATTCATTTCCACAAAATTCTGAGTTACAAATTTTCTTCCCATCTGTCCCCCAGCCCCGCCCCAAGACAGCAAGCATACTGAATACCCCTTCCCCCAGTCTGTTCTCTCTTATATTCTCCTCCATCTCCCACCCCTTACTTTCTGGTAGGGAAGATGGATTTCTATACCCCATTTTGGCAAATACTTCTTAGCACCTACTATGTGCCAAGAACTGCGATAGGTACTAGGGATAAAATGACAAAAATGGAAACAGTTCCTCCTTCAAGTCAAGGGATAATGAAAGGCTTCATAGGAGGTGGCCCTCAAACGAAGCTCTGACCAGGGCTCGAGATTCTTCTAAGAAGCAGAGACTAGGAGGAAGAGGTCTCCAGGCATGGGGGGGTATGGAGGCTGGGGAAGACACGTCGCCTCTGAGGAATGGCAGGTCGGTCAATCTGGCTGGATGGGAGAGTGAGTGAGGGGAAGCAAGAACAAACAAGTCTGCAAAGATGGGGGAGCCGAGCTGTGAAGGTCATTAAATGCCAGCTACAGAAGCTTCATGATCAGGGGAGTTACAGTTAGACTTGTGCTTTAGGAATATCAGTTTAGCAGTTATGTGAAGGACAGACTGGAGAAAGGGAGATTTAAGGCTGGGGAATCAGGCAGGTGGCTATTAAAGCAGTCCAGATGAGAGGTAACTATAGGTATTGCTGTGACAGTGGAAAGAAGGGGCAGCTTGGAGAGATGTGGGTGAAAAGCACTTCCATAGGGCGGTTAGGTGGCCCAGTGAATAGAGCACTGGCCCTGGAGTCAGGAGGACCTGAGTTCAAATCCAGCCTCAGACACTTAACATTTACTAGCTGCGTGACCTTGCGCAAGTCACTTAACCCCAACTGCCCTCCAAAAAGGAAAAAAAGTACTTTCATAAATGATAAAGATTTTCTAGCTGACTGGCTATAAGGCATGAAAAAAAGGAGTCAAAGATGAACAATAATATTCAGCATTCATCTCATTTTACCTTGATGACAACCCTGCAAGATATATGCTATTATTATCCTTTTACTGATGAGGAAACTGAGGGAGACAGAGGAAAAATGGCTTGGCTAGGGTCACCCAACAAGTGTCTGAGACTGACTGTCAACATGTCTTCTCTCAACTCCAGGTCCAGTGTCCTACCCACTGGGCTACCCTGTCAACCCCAAGTAAAAGAAGTTTGATTGCCTACTCAACAGAAATAAGAAGGCCCAGAAGGTGAGTTTGAGAAGCAATCGGGAAAAGAAAGAATGACTTCTCTTTTGGACACATGATGAGTTTGAGCGGTCTTGAGATACTTAGTGGGCAGCTGGTGATGGAGGACTGGACATGAGTAGAATCTAATTAGGGAGGGAAACATAGAGCAGGTAGTCTGCACAGACACAACAATTAGGAAACCCTTAGACTCCGATGTGGTGATGAAGGGAGAGGCTACAGGGGAGCTCAGGACCTGGAATCAAGTTTTCAGCCACACCCACATTTACAGGAGCGATAGGGTTCATAATCTAGCAAAAAAGATTAAGAAGTGGTGGTCAGTCAACAAGGAGGAAGACCAAGAGAAAGCAATGCCATGAAAACACGGAAAAGGGAAGCCTTATGGGGAATATGAGGACTGAAAAAGAGGTAATGGATTGGGTAGTTAAGAGATTTTTGGTCGATGATACTAAGCATTACTTGCTCATGGTCCCACACCTAGGGGGTCCAGAGGCAGGCCTGGAGCCTGTCTGACTTGGGGATTTGCCCTTCATGTCCCATGCCATTTTATTTCTCACACAGTAGGTACTAGGGATAAAATAACAAAAAAGGTATGTAACAAATGTTTGATAAATTGATTCCTAAGCACTGTCACATATATTAAGGAAATTTAGAAAATGATACACATTTTTGTACTAAAATTGTTATTTTTGGAACTTAGGGAATCTCTATGAATAACCCACCTTTATATGTATTAAAATGAGCTCTTTAAAGGTTTCAAGTCCAAGTCAGGGAATGTCTGCAAAAGTTAACTCTCCCTGAATGAATCCAGACCTGACTTCTATGGAATCTGTCCATTTCATATATTAAATTAAGTTATTTACCAACCTTGGATTAAGGTGGTATTTGAGGTGAATATGAAACCCATTCTTGGGTTTAGACCTTGACCAAATATTGATTCCATTAACTGAACAATTACAGAAACATTTAAATTTCCTATCTGGATGAGCTCCTCCCCTCAGCTGGACTCCTTGCTTGCATCGACATCAATTTAAGTTTCTGATTTTGAGAGCTCTGCACAGTTCTCCACACACAGCAGAAAATTCCTTTTAGTCGAAGCAAATTCACACACTGTAACCATATGAAATCTGAACCTGCAAAGCTGGCCCTGACTTGATGTATAAATGCATTAAAAGTACATTTTGCACATGTTTTCATTGTGACATTTTCAGCAATGAACTGACTAGGTTCAGTCAGCAGTATTAGAAAAATGTAAGTTTCTTTTGAATAGAATTTGACCCTGGCAACAATTATATTAAAAGCAGTGACTGTCTAAATTAATTATTAAAACCTCTTGCACACTTCAACATTTTAAAACTGTTTCTTTTTTTTTTTACTTTTAAAGATATCAGTGATAAATGAGGAGTTATTTTATTTTGCCTCTTGTTATATTGTCACTGTTTTAGATGACCTTGGGTGAGTTAAACATGTCAAGGCAGTTACAAGAAAAGATGACATGGCCGTCAGAGGACAAGAGATCAAATCCCATCTTTAATGCTTACTACCTGTGTGACCAGACAAGTCACAATCCTGCTAAGTTTCAATTTCAGTATCTATACAGGGAGGTGGGTGGGAGGGAAGGAGTTAGAGACTCTGAGGACCTTATTCATTTATTCATTCATTTATTTTTTAAAATTTTCTTATTAATTTGTTTGTTTCCTTTTAGTTTACAGGATTCAATTCCACAATTCCTTGAGTTTCACATTTTGTCCCCCTTCCTCTCCCCCCCCCCCCCCCAGGCAGCTTATAGTCAAGTATAGGATCTGTATCATTCATTTATTTTTAAAGTCTGGTACTATAATCCTGTGAACAGATGATCTCTTGGGCTCCATTCTAAATCCCATGACCTACTGTGGGAGAGTAAAAAGAGTGAGACAAGGCAGAGGAGGAAGTGTTTCCTGAGAATTGGACAGAATAGAAACACACTGATCAAGCATTTAAATGAACAATGGGAAGTGAGGAACATAGAGGCAGTTAAAAGAACACAGAGAAGACCTAATTAGTACCCTTGGATAAAGAAAGATAATAGGAGGAAGAGGTCATGGGGAAGGGAAGACACAGCCTAATTTAGAAGAGGTATTATGGGGAAAGAGGAGAAATGGACAAAAGATTTTTCACAATTAAAAAAAAAAAGGGGGATATGGGAAAGATTCAAGATCTGAGAAAAAGAAATATAAGTAGAAAGGACAGGGGAAATGTGGTTGAAAACAAGAGTAGAACTTAAAAGATATTAGGATCAGAAGCTGCCACACTTTGTGTTGTACTAAAAGAAGCGTATGATGAGGGAAGAGCAAAGACAGGGTGATTATTTTTAGGCAAACTGTCCTGCGCCCGAGTCTGGAGGGAAATGGAAGACAAGGAGATTTGTAACAAGATTGATTCCTTAGCAGCCTTGGGAAGGAGGTTTGTTAAAATATTTTGGAGTACAGGACAACCCTTGTGGACACTATCATACTTCAGTTTCAGAAAGACTGGATGAGTGATTGGTTCTACCAGCTGTGCAAACTGGATCAGGGTGAAGGTTATGAAGATGTTTTTAAGTGTCCAAGACAGTGATTCTGTCTCTGTGGGATGAAGATCCCCACGGGTGGGGAAGGGATGCAGAATTACTGCAAGGTTTCTTCAATCTATATGCATATCAGAGATTGTCATTTCATTCTTTACTGGCTTCTAACAAAGTAAGTACACTAAGTAAGGAAACATAACCTTGCTACACTGAATGAATACCAGATATTGGTATTTTTATGCTGAAATTATATATAGATGTTGCTGTGATTAATAAAATACAAATTCATTTAAAGTATTACTGAATACATGGTAGCTGTTTGTCAATATGCTTCCTGCTTCATGGGGTAGAGTGCTGGGATGGGAATCAGTAAGTGCTGGGTTCTAATCCCGCCTCTTATACTAGCGTATGACCTATTATAAGTCATTTAACTTCTATGTGACTCACAACTCTCTAGAACTTACCCATTAAGTCAAAGTCTTTGCAGTCTGTATATGGATTTAAGTAGGAAATTCCCCTTGCTGAAATTACAGAATCTTTGTGTACTTAAATTATTTTGTTTTCTCCTAAGTTTCAGTTTTAAAATTTTGAGTTTACAATTTTCTACAGTTCCTCCCCTCCCCACTGAGAAGTCAAGCAATAATTTGCATTATTTAAAAAAAATGTGTATTTTTAGTTTACATCATTCATCTCCACAAGATTCTGAGTTACAAATTCTCTCCCTGTCTTTCTTCTACCCACCACCCCAAAACAGCGATCCTACTGTATACCCCCTACCCCAATCTGCTCTCTCCTCTCTCCTCTCCCATTCCTTGTTCGACTTTCCAGTAGGATGGATCTCCACACCCCAGTGCCTGTATATCTTATTTCCCAGTTGCATGTAAAATACACACACATATATGTATGTATGTATGTATTAAACATCTGATTTTAAAACTTTGAATTCCAGATTCTTTCCCTTCCTCCCTCATCACCCACACTTACTGGGAAGATAAGCAATTCAATAAAGGTTGTACATGTGTAGCTATGCAAAACATTAACACAGGGGATATATTGTGAAAGACTGACTATATTTCCCTCCATCCTATCCTGCCCCCCACTTGTTCTATTCTCTACTTTGATCCTGTCCCTTTTCAAAAGTGGGTGCTTCCAACTTCCCTCCCCCAGCCTGCCCTCCCTTCCATCATCTCCCCTTTCATCCCCTTCCCCCCTACTCTCTTGTAGGGTGAGATCCCCTATTTAGTGTGTATGTCGTTCCCTCACTAAGCCAAATTCAATGACAGTAAGGTTGACCCATTCCCTTTTGCCTTCCTGTTCTTCCCCTCCATTGTGACAGTTTTCCCTTGCCTCTTCTATGAGATAATTTACCCCACTCTGTCTCTCCCCATCTCCTCTCATTATAGTTTTCTCACCTCTCAATTTCACCTTTTAAATATCATCCCTTCCTATTCAATTGACCATGTGCCCTCTATGTACACCTGTACACATACACACACACTCACATATGTATTCAGACGCCCATATTGCATTATTTTCTTAACCAAATAGATGCCAAAGATTCCACAATTACAATCAGGTTGATGTCTATGAAATTAGCATAAAAGGGATTCTTTTTTTTTTTTTTTGGAGGAGGTAAGGTATGGCAATTGGGGTTAAGTGACTTGCCCAAGGGCACACAGCTAGTGTTTGTGTTAAGTGTCTTAAGGTGCATTTGAACTCAGGTCCTCCTGACTCCAGGGCTGGTGCTCTATTCACTGCCCCACCTAGCTGCCCCTATAAAAGGGATTCTTATACTCAAAAACTTTGGGAACCAATGGTTTATGAAACTAGCATCTGAGAAGTGTAAGGTAATGGGGAGAATAATAGGTGAAGGTCTTAAGAATACAGCTGAGTAACACAATTCTATTGAAACTCTGGAAGGCCATGAAGAAGCTATTCAAATGAAACCCAAGATGAAGGCAGGATAAGAGAAAAAAAATGAATAAAAACGAAGCAACCACCACAAAAGAAATTATGTCAAAGGAAGTCTGTTGAAGCCAAAGTAGCTTACGAGACAATTGTTCTTTCATTTAAAATTTTTAAATCATGTAGGAAAGAACTGGGGGATTGAGTGGGAGGAAACAATTAAGCTATTTCAGGTTTTCGTTTAAAAACCATGCTTTAGTTTTCTGCTACCAATTCTACTCTCTTAAGGAAGATATAATAATAACCTTGAGATCACAACTTCTTCTTTATTCTGTTTAATTCAGGTAAAGCAGTACCATCTGTCTTTCCTGTGTGGTCACTTTTTTACCCACCTGCTTGCAGAGTAAAAAGAAAAGAGACAAGACACCCTCCCTGTGAGGTGTGCTCACCAAATGAGCATAACACCAAAATATTAAGTCGATGAAAAGCTGCTGTGTACTTTTTGTATGATTTGAAAATGTGCTGTTTACATACTAAATATGATCGCTATTCTATATATGCAGAAAACACAGATGTGTAAAAAGCAGGGGAAGCTTGCTGCTATTTTTACTTCTAGGTAACTAGAAGTCCCAAATTTATGAGGGAAATTAAAAGCAAAGGTGAAACACTTAAAAATACCTTTCTGCAAGTAAATATTTAATTAATACTTGTTTTTCCAAGACATTAGGAGTTTTCAAACACTCCTCCCCAAACGTGTGATTGCTCTGACTGGCTTTTAACTAAAGCACACCTGTAATTGTGTACATTCTGCTTGTGGCAGTAAAGTGACTTACTTCATTGATGCTGATCTCGGCTTCTACATACTGCAGGCCTTTCTGAAGAATGGAGATGAGGGCAGCAGGTGGCACTAGTGTTCCATTGATATTGGATTGACTGATGTGACTTTCAATACCAAATGTGAAGGCCGAATGGGAAAAACCTAAAAGCAGGAAAACAAGCCATGACATGAAACCCAAGTTTATTGACAGTAGCATATCCGTTTATTTCTAAACCTGATTATTGTTTAAAACTTCAACGTGTAGAAATTAACTCAGAATCCACCATGATTGGTTTTGGGTTATGCGGGTGGTGGGAAAGTGGGAAGAGGAGAGGTTTTTTGTTTTTTTTTTGGCAAATGAAAAACTGGGCTGTGAGAGAAAAAAACATTTAGAAATGAAATGATTTAGTTTCAATAAAAAAACCCCCAGTAATTAAAAAACCCCAAAAGAATAAGGAATATGCTCTGGCTGGATCATACTCTGATAAACATTTGACTCAAATCTCTTTTCCCCTTAGGTTAGTATCAATCTTTCCAGAAGCTCAGGCCTGAGATCTTTTCTTTGCACAGGTTGTACATGGCCCCAGCATTGCTGTGGCTGACACAAGGGAGCCATTCTTTAACAGAAGATAAGGAAAGGAAAATCCTCTGCTCAGCGCTACGACTGGACACAGAGAACAAATTAATTTTATGACGAAGCACCAGGAAAAAATGATACCCTCGTCTGGATCTCTTTTCTGGACTCAGACAGTTTTGTCAATAGAAATAAATAAGGAATTCTCCCGGCTGCTGATATCAGCTGCTGGTTAACAGTGAGCTTTTTCTTCATGATCTCTTCCTTGTTTTCCTGAACTGTCACCTTCTTAGCGAGCTGGGGTGATTTTTAAAATGCTTGCTACTTAAAAGTATATCCTAGAATTAAGCTTTCTTTGAAAGGGCTTGGATTTAAACACCAGGGGAAACAAGGCAGATGTGATGGTATTTAAAGAAAAGAAGCTTGGGTTGAGTAGTTAAGTCTCTGTGTGTGTTTTTAAGTGAATGGGAAAAACCCCCAAATAATAATAGTAATAACAACAACTAACATTTACCCAGTGCTTACCAGGCACTATAAGAACTTTACAATTATTATTTCATTTGATCCTCACAAAAACCCTGGGGGGGGGTCTATTATTACCCCCATTTTACAGATGAGGAACCTGAGACAAACAGGTTTAGTGACTAGCCCAGTATCACATACCTATTAAGTGTTTGTGGTTAGATTTGAACTCAGCACTCTATTCATTCTGCCATCTAGCTATATGAATGGTCAGGGTTTAGCTGGTACACTAGGTAGTGGCTATTATGACCTCTAGAGACATCCTCTGTCCTTCCCCCCCTTCACCCCCAAATCTTCCCCACTCAGGTGTCATGACTGCCTTAAGTACCACCATTAAAGAGACTCCTTGGCTTCATCAGGGTCTCTCTTTTTAAAATGTTAACAGCCCTTCACAGGATAACAAATTGTTTTTGGTTTAAAGGTAAACTAGTTTATTAGGCCATTTTCCTCTGTGCTAGGAGGGCCAGCACAAAAGTAAGGGATGCGGGAGTGCTGAAGAAAGTGTCTCACAGCCTAGAGGGCAGTTCTCACACCCTTCCTTAGGACAGCTATATACATAATCTTAATGAACTTTTATTTAACATATAGATCCTAGGCTGAGGTGCAGATGTGGTTACATGCTTTTGATGAGGAATTATTTTTTCCAATCAGTTAATGTTGAAACCAAATGACAATCCATTCCATCTGCAGGAGGTGACAAAGAAGGCAGCACTTGGACATACACTCTAACTAGATTCACCCCATCATCATAAAGCAAGTTTAGAATCTATTAATTACGTTAGGGCAAATTTGCAGAATTCTCTATAGGTCATCCAGGTTTAAAATCTCTCTTTTTTTTCTGTCTTCCCAATAGCTCACCCTCCCAACTGGACATAAGTACTCCTTGTGCCCAGGACCCCATCAACTTCCAAGCCTACTCTAAGGTTACTCAATATCCTGGTTCAGGGACCTTATCACCTAAGGGCTGAATTACTGAAACAGACTCCTAAGGCCACACTAACTCATGTCTCTTCCATGAACTGCTACCAGATTAAGCCTTGAGAACAAGGGCTGTTCCCACCTCCACCCCCCTACCCCAGGCATTTTGTTATTATCTCTCTGCTGTTATTCAGTCATGTCTAATTCTTGGTGGCCCCATTTGGAGTTTTCTTGGAAAAGATACTGCAGCGGTGTGCCATTTCCTTCTCTGGCTCATCTGACAGAAGAGGAAACTGAGGCAGACAAAACTGGGTTTTAAGTGACTTTCCCAGGGTCACACAGCTAGTCTGATGTCACATCTGAACTCAGGAAGATGATGAGTCTTCTTCACTCCAGGCCCAGTGCTCTGTGCACAATGGCACCACCTAGCTCCTCTTTTATTATCCCTATCACTTAGCATAGTAAATGATGGTTGACTGACTTGTGACATGAATAAAGTTTAAATTTCAGAGTCCCAGTTTCTTCATTTGTAAAATGGGCATTTAAAGATGAATTCAGATTACTGATTAAATTTATTTGATTCTGGGGAAATTACCAAGAGCTAATTTTTTTTTAAAAAGCTACGTAATTTTAAAAGTCTTTAGCTGCAATAAACTAAAAGACAGAAATATTACTACATGAAAATCCATCTTTCATTGTCTTTTGCTAAACCTTCTTCTGCCTTTGCTTTTCTCTTATAGTCATTCTCAATTATTTTTCTATCACCCTCATTGTCTCACTTTTTTCCCACCATAATAAAAAATTAAAGCTTTATCAATATTTGCTGCTATATTTAAGTTAAATACTTCCTATTTTAATTTGAAAAATAAATGACTTGAAAATTTTGGTTCTTAAAAACCTTCAAAAATAATTACTATTTAAAAACTAAATTCATGTGACTCTTGGTTTAAAAAGGGTGGGGGGGCTACCATCACACACATGATGGATCCAAAGTCTTTCAGGCCTTAAAATTTCTCAGGTCCATCACTCTCTCCTTCCTTCCTCCTATCTCAGAGGAAAAAAAAGTATACCCAATTCTTGGTTTTGTCTAATCTCTGTTACTTACAATTCTGATCACATCCCCTATACTTCTTTTTTGACATTATTTTGTTGGTCTTTCATGAATTTCCAATCTCTTCCTCTGCACAACCTGCTCTTCTCTCTACTTTATGTCTTTACCCACTCACCACATAATCCTAAATTCCTGGCAGTCTGACTTCTATCACTACTATTCTCCTTAAAGGTCACCCAATGGCCTAGCAATTGCCAAATACAATTGCTGTTTTAAATTCCTTGGCCATCCATCCTTTCCCTCCTTAACATCTGATGGTGGTGAAGCCCTTCCTTCTGAACGTCCTCTATTCATTTGGGATCACGGATTCTAATTTCTTCTTTGTCCTTAGCCTTTCCCCACACTCAGGGTAGGAATCCAAGTTTTCCAATGTGGCCCTTTGTGTCTTCTCTTTCGAAAGTTTTTCCTTGAGTCACTTCATTCATTATTCCTATATGTAGATGTCTTTTTATTTAATTTATGGAATAAAATAAGCAATTCCATTATACAGTAAAATAAAGTGCCTTCTACATCTATCTCTAGTCCTGACCTTCTTTTGACCTCCAGACCTCCATATTTAGTTGCTTTATTTAACCTAAAAAAATGGGTTTCAACTATGCCCAATGGGCTATAAAAACATGCATACCCTTTGACTCATCAACACAACTTCTAGGGCTATATCCTAAAGCAATCATAAAAATAGGAAAAGGATCCACATGCACAAAAATATTTATAGCAGCTCTTTTTGTGGTGGCCAAGAACTGGAGATTGAAGGGATGCCCATCACTTGGGGAACGGCTGAACAAGCTGTGGTATATGAATGTAATGGAATACTATTGTGCTGTAAGAAATGAGGAGCAGTCAGACTTCAGAAAAACCTAGAAAACATATATGAACTGATGCTAAATGAAGTAAGCAGAACCAGAAAGACATTGTACACAGTAATAGTCACACTGTGCGATGACTGACTTTGATAGACTTAACCCTTCTCAGCAATGCAAGGACCTAAAACAAGTCCAAAGGACTCATGATGGAAAATGCCATCCACATCCAGAGAAAGAACTATGGAGTCTGAACGAAGAGTGAAGCAGACTCTTTCTTTTTTTTTGTTTTGTTTTTTTCTTTCCCATGGTTCTTCCCATTTGTTCTAATTCTTCCATACAACATGACTAATGTGAAAATATGTATAATAGGAATGTATATGTAGAGCCTATATCATATTGCAGGCCATCTTGGGGAGGGGGAAAGGGAGGGAGGAGGAGAACATTTAAAACTTATGGAAATGAATGTTGAAAACTAAAAATAAACTTATAAAAATGGGTTTCAAAAGACATAACTTTTTGATATCATTAAGCCTTATCCATATTATATTATTAGTCTGCCTATCCTCTCCTCTTATCTATTTATTGATTGATTGCTTTTTGGAGGGCAATTTGGGGTTAAGTGACTTGCCCAAGGTCACACGGCTAGTTTTCGTGTCAAGTGTCTGAGGCTGAATTTGAGCTCAGGTCCTCCTGACTCCAGGGCTGGCGCTCTATTCACTGTACCACCTAGACATCCCTGGGTCCTCTCCTTTTAGCGAGACCTAACTGAGTACCAATAGATAATGACGTTTTTCTAGAAAATATTTCTATGCTCAAGGAGCTTATCACTTAGGAAAGATAAGATAGATTCATGATACAATTCACAGACTCAGCATTACTCTGGGTAGATAGATGCCATGATTAAGAACGTTACAAGAATGTAATGGATTAGAGATCAACTTTCCATTAATTGCATGACCTGCATCATTAACTACTGCTAAATGAAGTTTGTGTTTCTGAGTCAACCATAAACAGACTGGAATGAGATTAAAATTCATATTAAGAATTTGTTGACTTGAATAGGTGTTTTGAACTTTTTTTTTTTTTTTAGTTAGAGGAAATTACATGGCCCAGTGGACAGCATTATATCTTTGGCATCAGGAAGTCCTGAGTTCCAATCTTCAGATATTTATTATCTACGTGGCCTGCGGTAACTCATTTAACTTCCAGAGATTCAATTTCCTCATATGTAGATTGGGGAGAATAATAACATCTACTGATGTTGTAAAGATCAAATGAAATAATCCATATGAAGTACTTTGCAAACCTTAAAGTGTTATATAAATGTTCATTATGATTATTAATTTTTCTTGCTTCCATGTTCTCATCTTAAGATAAGGATAAATTAAACCATTAAACTGAATAAACTAAACCATTTCTACAATGATTTTGGCAGAAGGAGGCAGTAAAGTTAAAACCTAGGTTACCTTGAATAGCAAAACCCATGACCAAAATCAATGGGAGTTATAAAAAGTATTTCTGAATATAACATTCCCCTTGGGAGTGGAAAAAACCCAACTGGCAGCTTTCCCTAATTGTCCTATCCCTGAATCACTGATCAAGATTTATTTATTTATTTATTTTGCCAAGAAATCTAAAGAGCCCATTTTCTGATTCATTTATTCACAAATATTAATTGAGCTCCTACTATGTTCAGAGAATTATTCAGGAAGCTACAGGATACATAAAGAACTGGACCATATAATAAGCCTTACCCTTAAAGAACTTAAAATCTGAAGGCAGGACTTGTGTGTGGAAAAAGTAAGAAATATTTCAACACTGTATGCATTAAGTACAACTGAGTACTACACACCGAGACAACCATATAAATTGTTAAATGGTATAGATCATTAGACTGAGAAGTGAGGAAAAGGCTTCATGGATCTGACCCTTGGAACCACTGGCAACATTTGAATATTCAGAAGAGAAAAGATACTTGTAACAGAAGAAAAACATTAGCTGAAGTGTGATATGTCTTAAGAGAAAGAAAACAGATTGGTTTGGCTGAAATCGAGGGTTTGTTTTGGAGAATGGAAGGAAATAGGTTGGAAAGGTGGGTCATGGCGAAATTATGGAGGTCCTTTAATGTAAGCTCTGAGTCAGTTTAATTCATTAACACAACCTGCATGCAGACCTTAGGGGAGATACCAAATTTAGAAAAGACATGCATCCCTGCTCTTTTGAAGACTACAGTCTGAATATATTCGAAGTACTACACAGGATCTGGGGGAAGAGGGTAGCCTATTATTGGACAAGGTCAAGGTCAAGGTCAAGGGAAGACTGAACAGAGATGGCTGAATCTGAGTTGTTTTCAAAGATGGGTAGGAATTTCAGCAAGTAAAGAGGAGTGAAATGATATTAAAGGCATAGAAAGCATCATGAGCAAAAGCAATAAGGTAAAAAAAAATGGATGGGGGGATGAATGCATAGAAGATAACACAAGTCAGAAGGAAACAGACAAGAATAGCTTTGAAAGCTACATGCTGCATTGAATATATAATTAAAAGGATAGAATAGTCACAGGTTCATGTGCAACCTTTTTCTATTCTGCTATATACATGAATATATATGAAAATGCTAATTTTATTTCATGTTTTAGATCAGAATAATTTTTTTTTTTTAAAAAGCACATCAGTTTTGTAGTTTTCTATGTACTTTCTTTAATTCCACAGGATTTAAGAGTTGGAAAGGACATCAGAGAGCTGATTAAAACTCAAGCCTTTTGATTCCCAGTTTTGTATTCTTTTCATTATAATACACTATCTCTTCCATTTTTTTTATATCAAGCTTATTTTTTTATTTAACATTTTATTTTCCCCCTGTTGCTCATAAAAATATTTTTTAACATTCTTAAGCTTAACTTTTATTAATCAACAGGTATTTATTAAGCACCTACTACAATTAAAAGTACTATGATAGCATGTGTCAGATGAAGGGGAATCCAAAAAAGGCCTAAGCACATGACCCTACAAACGTGGCACTGGTCACACGGCTACCACTTTGGCATTAGGAGATGCCGAATATTGTTGCTGAACAGCAATTCTATTTTTGCATTTGACCTTGAGAGAGGATCCAAAGTCAATGATGATATTAATTTTACATCTCATGTAAAGATACTACTACTCACACATCTCTCAAGTGACCACACTTTTCCTGGCTGCTTATCAAAGTTGGCAACATTGGGCTTTTCCACCCAAAGAGAAATCCCTGGGAGTGAAGAGCTAGATGTCACTGAAAGAGATGGAAATACTTACATCTGTCACAGGGAACAGGCAAGGAAGTTGTTAAAGGGAGAGGAGTAAAAGAGCTCCCAGATACTTTGATGGAAGATCTATGAGTACAATTGGCCAGAATGTCGCAGGTGTGTGTTTCTCTGCAAGCCTGAAGCATTTGCTGAAGTCAGCAGGATTTTTTGTGAACGTGGGAAGACACGCAACGAAGAACATCGTTATCTATAGAAAACTGACCTTAAAAGCAGACTGATCACCAGCTCTAATAGATTGACATTTTAAATAAAAACCTGATACCTATATCTAATGTGGGGATGTTGAGTCCTAGAAAAGCAAGCTATTACTGGCTACAAAATTTAGGTGCCAACATGTAGCTGTTAACCTAAAATTAGTCCTTACAATTTGTGATGGAGAAGAACCAAATGAGGTCAAAACACTTGCAAGCAAGACTGGGGGGAAGGGAAGTGTGTACAGAGGACAGCGAGACGGACAGATCCTGTAGAGAATGGTTATGATTTTGGAATAGGTAAACCCACAGATTTGGTTTTTAAAAGCCCTTTAGAATCTTCAGCAGAAAAGACTTTGCTTCTACAACTTAAAATGTTATGCTCTGTTTGCAAGGGAAATATCTTACAAATTAATTGGATTAGCAGCTCTAATTTTAAGAATCTCGGCAGTGTGCGTATACTGAAAATGGACCACATGTGCTTTTCTTCTCTTACAATTCTAAAACTGCTTAATAATTTCTTGCTCACTGCCTAAGATCCTCTCCCTCCCGCCTCAGACGACTGACCTCCCTGGCCTCAAATTTTAAGTTCTTTTTTTTTTTCAAATGCTTTATTAATTTCTGATTTACATCATTCGTTTCTGCCAGATTTTGAGTTACAAATTTTCTCCCCATTTTTCCCCTACCCACCGTCCCAAAATAGCAGTCCCACAGGATATCCCCTCCTCCAATCTGCTCTCTCCCATATTTTCTCCCATACCCCTTTCGATGTTTCCAGTGGATCTCTATGCCCCATTGCCTGTATATCTTATTTCCTAATTACATGTAAAATGGTATTAATAATAGTATATATATACATATATATATTTGAGTATTTGATTGTAAAACTTTGAATTCCAGATTCATTCCCTTCCTCCCTTATCTCCCACTCTTACTGGGAAGATAAGCAGTTCAGTATAGGTTGTACATGTGTGGCTAACACAAAACAATAACATAGTAGATATACCGTAAAAGACTGACTATATTTCCCTCCCTCCTATCCCACCTCCCACTTGTTCTATTTCCTACTTTGATCCCATCCCTTTTGAAAAGTGGGTGCTCCCAAATTCCCTCCTCCCCAGCCTGCCCTCCCTTCCATCATCCCCCCTCTCATCCCCTTCCCCCCCTACTCTCCTGGAGGGTGAGATACCCTATTTAGTGTGTATTTCATTACCTCCTCAAGCCAAATTCAATGGGAATAAGGTTGACCCATTCCCTTTTTTTCCCTTGCCTCTTCTATATGAGACAAGTTTACCCCATTCTCTCTCTCTCCCATCTCCTCTCATTATATTCCTCTCTCACCTTTTAATTTCACCTTTTAAGTATCATCCCTTCCTGTTAAAGTGGTCCTGTGCCCTCTATCTATGTATACCTGTAAACATATATACACACATTCACATATGTATTCATATGCCCATATACCCTCATATATAGACATCATATATATTACTATTCCCTTCAACTACTAAGAAGTTTCATCAGTTACAATGATTGTTTTTCCATGTAGGAATGTTAATAGTTCAATTTTGGTAAGTTCCTTATGATTTCTTTTCCCTGTTTACCTTCTCATGCTTCTCTTGCTTCTTGTATCTGAATGTGAAATTTTCTATTCAACTCCATTTTTTTTCAGCAAGAATGCTTGAAAGTCCCGTATTCCACTGAATGACCATATTTTCCCCTGAAACATGATACTCAGTTTTGCTGGGTAGGTGACTCTTGGTTTTAATCCCAGCTCTTTTGAATTACGGAATATCACATTCCAAGCCCTTTGATGCCTCAGTGTAGAAGCTGCCAGATCCTGGGTTATCCTGATTGTGTTTCCACAATATTCAAATTGTTTCTTCCTGGCTGCTTGTAATATTCTCTCCTTGATCTGGGAATTCCGGAGGTGATCGGTGGATTCTTTCAACCTCTATTTTGCCCTCTGGTTCTAAAACATCAGGGCAGTTTTCTTTGAGAACTTCCTGGAGGATGATTTCTAGGCTCTTACTTTGATCATGGCTTTCAGGTAGTCCAATAATTTTTAAATTATCTCTCCTGGATCTATTTTCCAGGTCAGTGGTTTTTCCCATGAGATATTTCACATTGCCTTCTATTCTTTCATTTGTTTGGATCTGTTTAACAGCATCTTGATTTCTCATAAAGTCATTAGCTTCCATTTGCTCCAATCTAATTCTGAAGCAATGATTCTCCTCATTGAGCTTTTGAGATTCTTTTTCCATCTGGCAAATTAGACTTTTTAAGGCATTCTTCTCCTCATTGCCTTTTTGAGCCTCTTTCGCCATTTGAGTTATTCTGTTTTTTAAGGTGTTATTTTCCTCAGTCAGGCTGTTGACTTTCATTTTGTAATTTTCTTGCATTGTTCTGATTTCTCTTCCCAATTTTTCCTCCACTTCTCTTATCTGCTTCTTAAGGTCCTCTAAGACCCATAACCAGCTTGTATTTTCCTTTGAAGATTTTGGTGCAGGAGTTCTGACTTCACTGTCTTCCTCCTGTTCCATGCTTTGCTCCTTTTTGTTCCCAAAATAGGAGTCTATGTTGGAATCTTCTGTCTGCTTTGTTTCCTTTGCCTGGTCATGTTGTCCCTCAGTCACTTGACCCCTGGGCTTTTTGCCACAGTAGGACTCTGCCACCAGACAGGGGAGCTTTCGTCCCAAACGCTGGGGTTTTCTCAGCTGCCGGAGTTAGATGGGTGCCCTCTCTGAGGTCTCCACATGCTCTGGCAAGCTGGACACACACCCCAGGACCTCCACCCTAGACTGCAATCCAGATCCAAACAGGTTAAAGCAAGAGCGATTACTCCTCAGACTGGTGCTTGGTCCCCCTACACTCTGCAGGCCAGGAGCTGAAGCTGCCATGTGGCACTGGCTGGCTGTGAGGGCATCTCAGCAGCTTCTCGCCCTGGGTGCAAAAGCCTCTCACTCCCACTTACTGGGTCCCAAAGTCCAGACTGCACTGACCTCTCACTTTGTCCTTCGCATCTATGTGTTGATAAATCTGGAAACAGCCACAGCTGCTGCTGATCTGGGGTCCCTCCAGCTGGTGGCTGGTCAGGCCCGCCCTGGGGCTAAAGCCTTGGTGTGGGGCTGGGCTCAGCTCCCAGAGCGCTGTGCTGGCCAATTCCTGCTGGCCTGCCGGGCTGTCCTCAGCGGGAGGTTAGTTTCTCTGTGTCATTTTGTGGGTTCTACAGCTCCAAAGTTTGTTTAGAGTCCGATTTTACATGGATTGGGGAAGGTGGAAGCCGGAGCCCAGTGGAGGGCCTGCTTCTACTCTGCCTTCTTGACTCCACCCCCAGAAACAGCCATCTTCAAGGCTGGTATAATATGCAAATCAACATCTGGGTTTTTCAAAGACAGAGGGCTCTCAACAACGGCTTCCCAGAGTCTCATCTGATCAAATCACAGAACACTTTTCAAAGTGAGCCCCAAAGCAAAGCCTCACATCAGGGATTATATCCCTCCTTTAAGTTCTGTCTAAAGTCCCACCTTCTTTATAAAGGGAGCCTTCCCTAACCACTCTTAATTCCAGTACCTTCCTTCTTTTAATTACTTCCTATTTATCATGTATATAGCTTGCTTTGTACATATTTCTTTGCATATTTTCTCCCCCATTAGACTGTAAGCTCCTTGAGAGCAGGGACAGTCTTCTGTCAGTTTTTTTTTCTTTGCTTTTTGGAGGGGGGAAGGCAGGGCAATTGAGGTTAAGTGACTTGCCTCAGGTAACACGGCCAGTAGGTGTTAAGTGTCTGAGGCCACATTTGAACTCAGATCCTCCTGACTCCAGGGCCCCTGCTCCATTCACTATGCCACCTAGCCACCCCTTTTTGTCAGTTTTCTTATCCCCAGTGCTTAGCACATGTAATGTAATGCCAAGGAAAGGCAACTTCCCAGGTTCAAAATACTAGCATAGGTGCTCTCTATTTTATTCAGTAACAAACCCAGAACAGAGAAGATCAAAACATGACATCATTCAAAATACAGCATTTACTAAGTGTGATTAAATAATCTCCAAGGCCTACCCCACCCCAGGACTTTCCAATCATTCAATCAATTACAAAGTCTCTGTTCCAAATACTTCTCCACCCCTAGGCTATACCTTAATTAAGTCCACCACAAAGCCCCTCTTCTCAAATGGAGATTAGTTTCCAAACATAAGTAAAATACATTCATTTGCTCAACCATAGAACACAAAAAGGTCAAAAGTTCCCCACCCCTGGATCACAATTGAATCTACCCCAGAGTTACATCAAGTTTAAACACAGCACTTAATACCCAAATGGAGGTCTTTTCTTCATCTTGACACGAGGCAAGTTCTCAGCAATCTTAGTTCCTGGAGAGACAAGGCTTAGCAAGGCCATAAGATACATTGCCAGTCCCTTCATGAATTTATCCTCTGTCTGTAGAACAGTCCTAGAACCCCTGAACACATTAGCAAAGGCCTCTCCCAGGATTTCTGTAAACATACAACAAGAAAATCCTTCTTCAGGGCTTCTGAACCAACAGAAAGGCTCCCAGACCCCTGCAACAACAGCACTGTCCTTCACCAGTGGACAGTATTCATTCTGTCTGCCGGACAGTCTCCAGACCCCTGCAACAACAGTACTGTCCCTCACCAGTGGACAGTATTCACTCTCTGTCTGCAGGACAGTCTCAGGCCTTCTTAACCAAATGAGAACCAGGTTCCAGGACTTCTTCAACAGGACAGTCTTTCACCAGTGGACAAATCTGGCAAAATAACATCAAAACAGACAGACAAAGTACCAGCAAAACAGCCATGTCTCCTCAGTCCTTGGCAGCTCAGGGGGCAGGTCTCAAAAGTCCAGGGCAATTCAAAGCGGCCACCAGCAATCTCTTAGTCTCTCCCTCTCCACGAGGTGCTGCTTCCAAAAAGAACTTCCGCCTCTCTCTTGTCTCTCCAAATCTACATCACCAGCTCCTCCCACTTCAGGACTTTCTTTTCACATCAACAAGCCCATCCCACAGGTGGGATTAACAAACTCTGGGTTTTAATACAATCAATTTGAAAACCAAGCCAATACAGGGGAATCTTTAATTGCCATTACTATCACAGCACAGTACCTGGAACATAGTAGGTACCAGTTGAATTAAACATTAATAAATGTTTACTGATTGATTTATCATTTACTTTGTACAATATTTGATTTGCATAGCTCTCTAATTCAACCATTTCATGCCGCCTTTTTTCTTATTAGACTGACTGTTTAAAATCTTGTTTTCCTACAAAAGCATCACTTATTCTGCACAGGAAAGCAAACATTTGTATTTCCCAATAAAAATAATACCTAGGTGAAACATCTGAAGCCTTGAGGGCAATGTACGAGGTGAATAAATCATTAATCTCTTTGGTCTCCGTTTTCTCATATGCAAAATGAAAAGATTTGGAATGGATGGTCTCTAAAACCTCTTTGAGCTCTAAAGTCAAGATCCTATGACTATACTGCATAACAGTAGTACTTCATATTTAAATATTACTTTAAGTAATGATTTAGAGAACATGGTTTTTTAAATGAAAATACGTAATATAAACTTGTATTGATAAATTAATTGCCATGTAGTAATATTTGCTGTATATATTCACATAAGAATACAAACCAAGGTGAAACTACTTCTCCTGCAAAAAAAAGGCAGTTAAGTCTTCACTGCAGTTAAGACAAAATTAACCTTGATTCTTTTAGAATGGTTTTCAAAGTCATTCTTTTATTCTCATTTCTAGTGAGCCTGAATATACTAATTCTGCAGTTCATCTGAGTGCAAGATAGTGAAATAGTTTCTCTTCCATAAACTAATAAAAACTGTCACAGTAAATTTGAAGCAATTTTTGGTCAAACTTTGGGACAACAAACAAACAAAAAGTAATAAAATGTTGAATATTTTCTTTCTTTCTTTTTTTTTCTCTTTTTGGAGGGCAATTGGGGTTAAGTAACTTGCCCAACGTTACACAGCTAGTTTTTTTTTGTGTGTGGGTATTAAGTGTCTGAGGTCGGAACTGAACTCAGGTCCTCCTGACTCTTGGGGCCGGCGCTTAACTCACTGCACCACCTAGCCGCCCCTATGTTGAATATTTTCAAGTTTCTTCTAAAATTGTTCATAATCTTTGAAATACTTAAATGCGTATGTTTTGCAAAATTTGAGGATACTTCTGAAAAAAAGGAAGGGTGTAAAATTTTGTCTTTAGAAATCTTATTCTAATTCCCCGCCCCCCATATGACAAATTGTTTTTGAATGACACGGTTGCAATTGTCATGAGGAAGGTTAGACAATGTGAGCTCTCAGGTTTTTTTCCTCCTTAAAAAAATGTTTTTATCTGGAAATAGCAATACATATGCACATGTATATATGGACATATTTTCAAGTACAAAGAAGAACAGAAAAAGATTGTACGTACATGAAACTGCAGACCTCTGTTATATACAACTTACTTTTATTTTTATAGGGCTTTAAGTTAAACTTGCAATTTTCAAAGCTATCCTGCTTGTCTGCCCTTCCCTTTTTGTGTTCCTTGCACTTTATATGGCAGGTGGCAAACTCACGGGATGTTATGACAATAGCTCGTGTTTAGCCTGTAGGCTAGAAATGCAAGTATCATAAGGAATAATTTTAGACTAAAGAATCTTCCTTATTAGACGAAGGTAGGGTAGGGCTCCTGAGAAAATCTCTCTGTCTAACACTTGGACATCTAATATTATGAAGAATAGCCACGTTCTCCTGGAAACTGTCATAGACAGAGATGGAACGAATATGGAGGGTTTCTGATTTCATTTTGGTATTTCTTGTATTATCAGAGGTGAACTATTCAGAAAATACAAATTAGAAGTTTAACAGAATTATACAATGCCAGTTTTAGAGCTGGAAGTGACCTTAGGATATCCAGATCAACTCCTGAAGAAACCGAAGCAAGCTCAGAAGGGCTAAGTGACTTGTCTAGGGCCATGCAGACTGTAAGTATGTGGGATGGGATTCAAATCCAGGGCTCCCTAACTCCAAGTCAGGAATTCTAACCACTACTAACCCAGCTCCCTCACCCACTACACCTGGATGCCTCTTAAGTTATTCTAGCTCTATTGATCAAAGGAAAGATTTGTGTTCCTTCATCGATAGGGAAACCTATAAACAAACTACCTGAGTTGTAGGAAATCTGGTACAGCCCTTTAAGAAAATACTTTAAGATACAGTACTTTAAGAAAGAAAGAAAAAAAAAGCACATTAAGATTATCAGTAAGAATTAAGAATTCAGCTAGTTTTACATAAAGGACCATCTTTGGTATCTGGAAGACCTGAGTTCAAGTACTGCCTTTGATACTTATTAACTGTGGGTAAGTCATTTAACCTCTTAATGCCCACAGAAAACTCTCTTAAGACCATAAATTAGGGATCCATATTGGCTGGCACAGTTTACTGTCCTGCCTGCTCGGGTCTGAATCTTCCCAGGAAAAACAAAACAAAAAAACAAAATAAACAAACACACACAGCCAGCAAAACCCCAAAACATTCCCATTCCCCCCACAACTTTCAAACAAACAAAATCTCAGGCAAAATGGAGGGCATGTGGTACAGAAGAAAGAGAATGTGCTTGGTTTTAATCCTGGGTTGGGCAAATTACTTAACCTTTTTCCAGGTATCAGTTGCTCACCTGTAAAATGAGAATGTTGAACTAGATGAATTAGGTCTTTTCTCGACCTAACTCTATGATACAGTGGAAGGAAAACAGATTCACCAAAAATAGTGAGAGACAATTGGAATATGCTAAGAGATACTGATTCCTTGTGCACCCTCAGAAGAAGCAGGCATTCCAAATGTATTTCTCACTTAACATCTTTCTTCACTGAAGTCCCAATTCTCATTGTTGTACAAAGATGACTTTGTGTTCTCAAAACTGATGCTGGCAGAGTTCTAGCATTTCTTACCAATCTCAAAAGGCTTTGAATATAGGCATAAAAATCACTTAGTGTCTTTAATTACTGATATAAATGTCTGCTGGGTAAGCTAGGCGATGCAGTGGATAGATTACTGGACCTGAAGCAAGGAAGACTCCTCATTACATGTTCAAATCTAGCCTCAGATACTCACTAGCTGTGTGACCCTGGGCAAGTCACTTAGCCTTGTTTGCCTCAGTTTCCTCATCTGTAAAAGGAACTGGAGAAGGAAATGGCAAATGACTCCAGTTTCTTTGCCAAGAAAACCCCAAACAGGGTCGTGGAGAACTGGACACAACTGAAAGCTTCCAGGAACAACAATAACAAAAATGTTTATTAATATATTGAGAGATATTTCCAAAAAACAGAATTTTGAATTTTCCTCATGAAACCCTTAGAATCCTTGAATGACATCACTTGTCTCACTTATATAGCAGGAATAGGAAGGGAAGAACAAGAAGACTCCTTTCTGGATCTGGAGCCCAAGGGACTGGGTCTGAATCTCAGTTTTTCTATATTCTTTAGGTCAAACTTTCCTCCTCTGTAAAATGAGAGGGGTTAGACTAGCTTTCCCCTTAGATTCCTTTCAGCTCTAAATCTGTGATCCTACGACCTCCAGTGATATGGAAACTGATGAATGACCCAACCCATCAACATTCCAGAAGCACCTTCTCTGTGCCCAGGAACTCTTAGGTTCTGGAGACACAAACACAAAAGTGAGTTTCTGTCCCCAAGGAGCTTACTCAAGGGATACCATGTGTTCAGATAACAAATGTGTGACAGGTACAAAATGAATACATAGTGTTGTTGTTTTTAAAGGGAGGGAGAGGGCTCATTTAAATGGGGAAAACAGGAAAGGTCTTTTGGAGGAAGTGGTGCTGGAGACAAGAAGCCTGGGGTTTCAGAGGGTGGACAGGATGAGGGTGAGCATTCCAGGCACTCCCAGGAGACAGCCTGCACAAAGACAAGGACATAGGAGATCCAAAACCATTTTTGTGTGTGTTAAGTGCCTGAGGCCGGATTTGAACTCAGGTCCTCCTGACTTCAGGGCCGGTGCTCTATTCACTGCACCACCTAGCCGCCCCATTATATCATTTCTTTATGGAATTAAAAATAAGCAGAATTTAAGCCAGTCTTTAAAAGAAAGAAATGAAAGAAGGAAAAAAGTGAGGGAGGAAAGAATGGAAAAACCAAGACAAAACGGTGAATAAATACTCTAAGATATTCATTCCCTATTCGTCCTCAGAAAAGAAACACACTTCTTATGCAGGTAAAGTGACAAAGGAAGAAAAGAAAATTAAAAGGGAGAATTATTTTATCCATCCTTAAAGGATAAGAGAAGATATTTTAGAATGGAATCATTATGAAATGAAGCAGACAGAGAAATCTAATTTATATGCTTCTATCCTTTCCCCCATCTCTTCCTCTGTAAGTACTGATAATTTTTATAACATCCCTGTTCACAGTAGAATCAGCATAGCTTCTCTCCTGTCATTATTTCCTGGATCATAAAGGTGTCTCCTACAGAACTCAGGCACTCATTGGAAGTCTGCCCAGCTTCCACTCAGCACAGTTACTGGTAAAGGACACAGTGAAATTACAGAGAATAAATTTTCTAATGGGGAATGGGTGGGGAGGCAGAGAAAGGAAGGCAAAGGTGGTAACGCAAGGGCCGAAGGAACGCCGATGACATTTGCAAGGAAACGCAGCAAGATGAAAATGATAAAAGAGAAGAAAATCAGAAAATTATCATGAAAATTATGGGGTTTTAGTTTTCGCTTTGATAATCTGATTATTTTATCTCATGAGATGGCTCTAGCTCCATATGAAAGTTACAAAACTGAAGTTGAAGTTAGATTAACATTAAATGTAAAAAGATACAATTCTCTCATGTGTGGCAGTTCAACCTACCTATCTGATCTCCATTTTGGTTTGACATGACACACACAGAACTAGAAATCAAACTTAAGGTAAGAAATTCAACTCAAGCTCCTGATTCTTACCCCATTTCTCTTATAGAATTTTCCTGGAGAAAATTACAGGAGGAGAGAAATCATATATATATATATATATCAGAGCTATGCAATATCATAACTTGCTATAACATGAAATTCAGTGTAATATATGATTGTCTTGGACCCTGTCCAAGGGAAATACCAGAAAAAGCCTTGTTAAAACATGGTTTTACTTATAACACCTGGCCTGGATCCTAAAAGTGGTATTACGGAGATGCATAACTACATGACTATTGCTGTATCATGCAATCCCATGCCAAAATGAAGGGTGAGCTAGTTAGGACCAAAGGGCAGAGAGGCAAAGATTATATGGGGGAAAAGCAGCAATATATTTTCAAAACAAGGGGAAACTTTCTAACAATTAGAGCTATACAAAAATATGCAAGGTGTCCTGAAAAAAGCAGGTACTCAAAAGATATTTGCTAAACTGAATTGTACACATGGGTTAATGAGTTCCTCATGAATGGAGGTCTTTGAGATAGTTATTGGGTGGAAGACCGCTGTCAGGGATATTGTACAGGTTCATGCCTCACAAGGTTCTTTACAAGATTCTGTTATTCTACAGGATTTCCTAAATATTCAAAACACCCCCAAAAGGAAACTTGAACATATGCTATACAACTTCCCTTCTGTTGTATGTCTGGGCATTTTTGATGGATGTGTGAATGGTGGGAGGGGCAGCTAAAAGACATGGCTTCCTGTATTGCTGTTTCCCCCTTCTTAGTCTAGCATGACAAAAGGGAAATGAAGGGGCAGAAAAGGATGGTGGGGAGAATGGGGTGGAGAGTGGGCAGCCCCAATAGCACCTAGCAACATCATGTCTTTCTATAAAGATCATATAGATGGCCATGCAGTTAAAGAAGAGATTGAAAGGTGTGGACATCCTGATATTGGGGGATTATGGTTGGGGTTTTCTGGATCAACATCAGACAGGCAATGGGTGTTGAATATTACACACAAAGGATCACAGAATCTCTAAGTGGGAAAGGATTTCAGTTTAGTCTTTAGTCTGATTAAGAAGAAAATCTAGGAGCATACCTTGCTCATTTAGTCCTCTATCAAGGGTGAACCCACTTCCTCTTGATGTAAACCGTTAGCAAATTTTTCTTTATTCTGCCTCTCTGCAAATTCCACCATGAGTGTTACCTCTCTCTTCTGGGGCCAAGCAGAAAAGGCCTGATCTCTCATCCACGTAACAGCCCTTCAAATTATTAAAGATGGTTCTCATATCCTCCACCCCGCCTTTTTTTCTCTACAGGATCTTCTCTGGGTTCTATGCCCAGTCCTATGTTCAATCTTTCAATGGGAAGAAGGCTGTTCTTAAAATATATTACTCAGAAGTGAAGCAATACTCCGGATGTGGTCTGACCGAGGCAGAGTACAGAGCACATTCTGAATTATTTGATGTCTTCAGATTCAACTGTATTTTTATGTACACCATCTGGGCTTAGTTTCCAATTCAAATCCAACAAACATTTATTGCCAAATGTCTATAACACAGTGTGCCAGGCTCTGAAGATACAAAGACAGACAAGAAATAATTCTTGCCTTCAAGAAGCTTGCATTCTCCTGAGAGGATACCTCTCACACAAAGAAAAAGGAAACACAAAGTAATAAAAAGGCCATTTGAAGAGTGAGAGAATACTCGCTACTGGAGAATGATGGGCGCTGAAGGACACTGTGTTAAGATCATCAAGGGGACATTGAGAGGCAGAGTCTGGGGGAAAGGTGGTGGTGGGACTGTCCCTTGGCAGATTGCTGGTCTGAGCCAATGACAACAACTCACGTTTATATAATACATCCTCGACTTACTCTGGGTCCATTTCCTTCTCCTATTAGGCAGATCAAACAAGCGTTATTAAATCAATTTTTACATATAAGGAAACAGAGGGACCTGGTCATAGTCCTACAACTGTTAGACATCGGACCCAGAATTAGAGCTTGTCTAATTTCAAGTCCAGTGCCCTTCCCACTGAACCACATGGCCTCATCAGTACACCTCAACTTTTTTGCAAATCAGAACATGGGGAGGGTAGGGGTGGCAAAGTAGGGTTAAGTTCAAGGTTGAGAGTAGAACTGGTGGTGAAGCCAACTAAGATTGGGTAGAAGGTATAAGAACATAAGTGATGTAATTTCATCTTTTATGAGGACGGATACGTCCAGCAGTGGAGCCGAGCACATTTCCAATCCAACTGGTCGTGGAATAACAGGGCCTGAGGCAGACACCATATAGACTGGGAAAGGGGAGGGGAGTGAAAGCTGGGGTAATAGGGTGGGATGGCAGATTCAGAACAAGTGCAACGTCCCAGTATCTTTCTTTGTGGACTTTGCCTGACATAGACCAGATAACTAGAGGTCTGAATGGGCAGTGGTGAGATTTTGTAGCTGTTCAGTCATTTAGCTGTGTCTAACATGATCCCATGGACCACAGCACAGCAGACCCTTCTACCCTCCATTATCTGCCGAAGTCTGTCCAAGCTGATGTTCATTGCTTCCTTGACAATATCTATCCATCTAATCCTCTGCCATCTCCTTTTCCTTTTGCCTTCAGTCTTTCCCAACATCAGGTGTTTTCCAATAAGAGTGACTATAGGGGGCGGCTAGGTGGCACAGTGAATAGAGCACTGGCCTTGGAGTCAGGAGGACCTGAGTTCAAATCTGGCCTCAGACACTTAACACAAAAACTAACCTCGGGCAACTCACTTAACCCCAACTGCCCTCCAAAAGAAAAAAAGCAAAAAACCCAAAAAGAGTGACTATATTAGGATTGCACACAGAAGTGGTCTACTCTGAATGACAAAACAAAGTTGTTGCTTTTAAATAATCCTTTTATATCTTCATTTGCTAGTTTTGTATATACAATGGAAATTAGGAAAATATTATATAAATACAACTCATCAGAGTTTAATTTCTAATTCTGTCAACTCTGGAGTTACTTAAATTTAAATTCAATGTTAATATAATTTAATAAGACACTGGAGATTCTATTTAATTTAGAGAGTAAAAGAAAAATAACAGCTTTAACTGGAAAAGCCTATTATGGAACTTAAGCCTTCCGCCTCATATGACCTTACTTGAAACAGAAGACGTTGGTTGAACATTACCAGCCTTAAACCGTTATAACATTACAAATACTTAATGAATTTTTCATCCAATTTGCTTTCATTTCTCTAACAAAATGAATGCCAAAATAAGGGCAAGTTTAAGTTTACAGTTTTATCTAGTTTTATATTATAACCATAAGAAAGTCAGTCTTAAAAGAGTATAGAATGGAAAAGTGATTTTTCTCTAGTCTGACATAGCTTGAAAAGTACTGAGAGGAGTTTGCTTAGCCTTTAAACACACACACACACACACACACACACATAAGTAGAATAGCAGTTAGAAAAAATTAGCACGTCTAAAATTGGACTGGAGATGGGGAAAGGTCAGGTCAGTTATGAACATCTGGAAAGTATTTTACTACTGTAAATGGTTATAATTAAAATACTTTTTTTGGGTAGACAACAGACAGTTTGTTAGGGAAACAATCTCCATATGAGTTCCTTTAAAAAACCCCAGCATTACAAGAGGTCTTGCCCTTTAAATTATCACAATTATTTATCTCATTTATTTTTGAATTCTTCATGAACAGCAGAAATTTATAATGCTACTTGCTGAACTCTTCAACAACAACAAAAAAGAATGAAGGCGGAATCACAGTTTGTAGGAAAAATATGAGTTAGTAACACTATTAATGTAATCTTTTACGTTATTCTAACTGGAAGACAGGTGCTACATTCCTTAACTACTATACCTAGTGTTCATGGCTGTCTTTTCATGGGAGAACTGGATCTGTACGTTGCAGGGAACAGGGAACATGCACATAGTAGCTAACAGATGCACACAGAATATAGTTGATGTGCATTGATTACTATTAGTTGGTTTGATGGATGGAAGGACAAAAAACAAACAAGAAAAATGCTTTTTAAAAATTTTTTCCAGCCTTCTTCATGTCAAATCTCATTATAAAATGTTTGTCACTAAAATCAGAGTTGATAATCAAGAGATATGGCCCCCTCAGAAGCAGGTAGGGAGCACAGGATATAAAACACTGGGCCTAAAGTCCTAAAGACATGAGTTCAAAGCTGGCCTCATAAACTTATTCTGGCTGCCTCAGTTTCTCCATGTATAAAATGGGGATAATAAATGCACCCAGAGTTGTGGTGAGGATCAAATGAGTTAATAGTTGTAAAGCCCTTAGCACAGTGCCTGGCACACAGTAGGTGCCTAATAAATGCTTGTTTCTTTCCTTCTTTCCATTTCCTGTGTGACCATTTTTGTTATTTCCCTGATGAGCCCTACTAATAGTAAATATCTGTTGATTGACTAAATGAAGATTATGCAAACAAGAACACAAGTCCTACCTCCTTAATACAGAAAGACCTGATGGTGTATGGGTTTATCATACAGATTCAGGAAGTATAAGTCAAATGTCATCATCTAGAGTAAAAGTCTATATAAGACATTTAGCCCATAATCTATCCAATTGATAAAGGAATTCTACAAAAAAGCCAAGTTACTAAATGTTTGCTTTTCTTTTATAGTTATAATTCTTTTTTATAGTTGTTAAATGAATAAAAGACTTAACTGAAGTTTCTTGGGTCATTTCTGAATTCATTGCCTCAGGTACTCTCACTCTTGTTATAATTAGGCCTAAGAAATGGTTTTAAGGCAAACTGTCAATAGCATACCAATGAACAATAGCTTTTAAAAATGACATTGTAACATTGAAGGTTATCTATCCTGGCATAGAATCAGCCCTGTTCTGTTCTTTTAGGGATTTCTCAATGTCTTTAAATAAGATTATAGGACCAAAGATTTAACGATGGGAGGGACCTTGAAGGTCATCCAATCTAATACAAAAGAGGAAACTGAGACCCACAGGAGTGATTTGCCCTGGGTAGTTCCAGCACCTGGATTTGAATCCAAATCCTTTGACTATAAATTTAGCAGTCTTTCCACTGGACCATGCTGCTTTATTTAAAATATTATATTATCATATAGCCTCATTTCTTTATTTGAAATGAGGGATATGGCATGCCTTGGTAAAGGACTGCATGCAACGGCAACATAAGGGTCCATTGGCTTCGTCTGACTGCCCAAAGTGTCCATGACACACAAAACACTGAGGTAATAATTTGTTGGAAAGTGACTTCAATAATACAATAAAGAACTGGAAAAGGTCCTTCTCCAATCTATGCTCAATGATTCTGTTAGTGCTTCTGTTGTATTTGGACTTAGGAACAGAATTTTAAAATACATATTTTTAGAATGAATATTTCTTTAAATATATCAAAATTTTGTTTTATGGGATGTTGTAAAAAAACAGTTTAAGCTGCTTCATTTAAATTTTACTGTTTATATTATGACTTTAATGGAATCATTTGCAGCCTCACTCCTCCCCTGTTTACAGGATCGTGGATCTTAAATTTAGATCCTAATAAGACATAGGTCTGCAAGGGAGATCTTTGAGGCCATCATATCTAAATTCTCATTTTACAGGGGAGGAAGCTGAGACCCACAGGAGTTAAGTGATTTGCCTGAGGTCACAATGGCCGTAAATGGCAGAGCTGGTGCTTGAACAAGATTTCTTCCCAGCTCTTCCCTCTTTTTATTCTACAAGTATACATGTGCCTCTAAGAATAAATGCCACCAAAAACTCCTACAAAGTGGAATCATTAATGCTCAAGTCTCCATCCTTAAAAAAAAAAAAACCTACACAGGACTTTGCCACCACTGCAAGCTATTAATCCTTTATTTTTTCTCCCTTTCTCAGCTAGATTCCTGAAAAAAAGCTGTCTATACCTGTTGGTTTCTGACTTTATCACTCAATTGACATTGATCTCTTTTAATTGATTTCTTAATTGCTAAATGTGATGAGGATCTTTACTCTGTTCTTTTCCTCATCTCCTGATCTGCTACTTGACACCTGCTGACCACCCATTCCACCAGTATAAAGCACGTTTTCATGATACTACTCTCTCCTGGTTCTCCTCCCATCTAATTATTTCTCAGTCTCCTTTGCTAGGTCAGTGTCACTTACTTGAGTGGCCCTTAACTTCAGGGTCTCTGTCCTGAACCCTCCTTTGCTCTCTCCGGGTGACCTCATCAGCACTCAGGAGCTTAATTATCATGACTCACTTGTCTATAAGTCTAGCTCCAGTCTCTTTACTGAATTTCAAGCTTTGGTTCCGCATCATCAAATGATTATTGGATATTTCAAACAGGATGACTCAGACACATCTCAAACTCAGTGTACCCAAAACAGAACTCATTATCCTTCCCCTCATACTATCACCATTCTTTCGATCTTCCGAGTTTATAATCTCCGTGTTATCTTCACTCCCCTCCCTCCCTTGCCCTATACATTCAATGACTAAATCTCACCATTTCTACCTCTATCAATCAAATGCTACCCCTTGTCTATTCACATATATACCACCTTACTCAAAGCCCTCAATCTCTTGTCTAAATTTTTCAAACACTTTTCCTGACTCATTTCTCTCCCCACTCCATTCCTTCCCCTGCTCAGAGGCTGGGCTTTTTTTTTTTTTTTTTTAAGTAAAACCATGTAATGTTTAGGGACTTTGAAGATCTTCCCTGCCCCTTAACAGGTCCATGTGGCCTGCTTTGAGCTCTGGCCCAGCCCACAGCCTGAGTCACAGGGAGCCCATGGTGAGAGGAGCTTGGTGGAGTCAGACAAGAAAGTGAGGCAGATCTGGGAGAGAGTGCATGAGGCAGAACAGCTAGCAAGTGGGAGAGGAAGGAATTTTGCCCAGGGGAGCTTGTTTGTGGGGATGCCTAAGGAAGGGAAGGCTTGGGGATGACAGCACTCCCTGGATTGGTGATGTATATAAACTTCTTTATATAACTGTATATTCTGTATAAACTATCAGAGCGGAATTGGCTTTCTGGTGTCTGAATAAATATCTTGGTTTTGCCGCTGAGGAAGAGAATTATTGATATTTTGTGAATTTACCCTGGAAATACACATGCATATTAATAGCAGCTGCTATGGGTATCACATAGGCAATACAGACCATGTCACTCCTCTATTCAGTAAACTTTTAGCATTTAAAACCTTTCACAACTGGTCCCAACCCATCTTTCCAGCGTTTCCCCTCTCCCACCCCCATATTCTGCTCGTTGAACAATATTGTGTATAAACTTCTCTATATACTTGTGGTCTCTCCCATTATAATGTGAGACCCTGTTCTACTGTTCTTTTTGTATCATAGGTGCTTATCCAAGTACCTGGAACATAAGTTTTTAACAAGTAATGGCTGGCCAAGTAATAGAGGTAACTTTTGGCTCCATCAGAGACATGTTAGACGAACAAAGCTTGTTCCATGCCTTCTATAGAACTTAGCAGAGAGCTAGCATTCAGTAAATATTAAACGGCAACAAATAATAACTGGCTAGTACAAGGATACATTCTCAATCTCCCTCATTCTCGCTCTCCCTTCTTCCTTTGAAGTAGCACATTTGCTGGCATAGAGACTATTTTTAAGAGTGGAAGGTTTACTAAGAAGCTGACTGCTCCTGAATTTTGTAGAACCATTTATGGGCATGAAAGAAGGCAAAAAGTCATCTCTATTTACAAAACTGGACTTACATAAGGATCTCAAGGGAAGGTAGCAATTTAGCAAGGTAATATATTTTGTAAAATTTTATAATTCAGTTAGAAGGAAGTGGCATTCATGAAGACAAGACAGCCCACAGAGACACTTCTGCAGTCTAAGCATGTTACCAATTCTGAGTAACACCAATCTTGACAAGAGAACTGCTCAAAGCTTCACCCCTCAAAAAAAAAAAACCCTAAAAACAGTTGCCACGGCTATTACTAGGAAAATACCTTCACAATCTTATTTTTGAACTCTGAAGATATCATCTATGAAAAAAGGAAGGCTGGCATTAGAGATAGCTAGTAAAAAAAATGAAACAAAAAGCAAGCCCTTTCTACTGTCTTCTGGAGAATCACTGGAGAAAGGGCTAAATGTCATGACTTAAAACGTATTTCAGCAAAGGACTTAAAAAAAAAACAATTAAAAGGACTAGAGTTATTGTAGTAAGAGGGTATGCATGTATAAGTAGGTATATATACATATAAAGTATTTAAGAAAAGTACCATAAAGGTGTTACGTGAAAAATGCCTGGTGTAAGCTGTCAAAGTCTCTGCTTTTGGGGAACTTGGTGATTCCTTCCCATTCTAATTCTGTCTTGTCTTATCTCAATAACTGTTACATTATTTCTTAAAAAGTACTCCCATTATTTTTGTTAAAGTTACATTATCAAGAGTTTTCCCCAGTCTGTCTCTCATTCTTATTTACAGTTGTTATGTTGGAGATACAGAAATTCTCTACCTTCCTCAGTGCCTAGAAAAATATTCAGCACATAGGGGGTGCTTCAGCTTAATTAATCATCAAGCATATGTTAAGCACCTACTATGTGCTGGTCACTGTGCTAGACAGTGGGGAAACAGACAGAAATCACACAACTCTTGCTTTTGAAGGGCTAACATTCTAACAGGGCAGACAGCAAGGATTTATGTTTATATCCATCCCATACTGAACAGAGACAGGGAAACCTTTGTTGGGGAGAGGCATTGGCCACTCTAGGGATCAAAAAAGGCTTCATTCAGAGGGTGTCAATCAAATTGGGTGTTGAAGGAAACCAAAGACTTGAAGAGGGAGATGCCACCAGGAGGGCATTCCAGGTTTGGAGGAAAGTCAATGTAAAGGACTGGGGATCAGGGATTGAATTCTGAATATGAAGAACGGCAAGTAAGATAGTATGGTTAGACCACAGAGTTCATGGAAATGAGTAACATATTAAAAGATTAGAAAGATAGAAGGGGATGGGTTGTGTATATTTTCAATTTACACACCCCTGTGTATGTTAACTCAGTGCAAAATAAGCAACTGGAGGTCAGGGGCTGGCCCTAATTTAGTTCTGGTTACCCCCGCAGAGCCTCGCACAATGCCTGCCATGCAGTAGGTACTTAATAATTGCTCGCTGATTTATGGATTGACCTCATTTTCCTTTTTTGACCTAGAGCTGCAGATCAGTAGAATGCTGCTAATATTTGATTTCAATAAAGCAATGATGAAATATCTTGCAATATTCTGGTGGACAAAAGAGAGATGTAGATTAGAAAATGGCATAATGAAGTAGATTTGAGGAACTCAAGAATGATGATTAGTTGACTGCTGCCAAAGCAGAGTTCTCTACTTTGGAAAGCTGCAGGACACTGTCCTAGGCTCTATTGTGTTAAACTTTTTTTTTTAAGCCAATGATTTGAATCAATAATTAAAATTTGCAGATAATGAATAGCGGGGAGGTAAAGTTGGATGAAAGATAAAGAATCCAAAAAAACCTGACAGTTTCGAATTATAGATTAATGCTAAGAGGTTGAAATTTAAATCCTGAATGTGGTTAAAAAAAAAAAACACAAATAGTTAAGCTCCAAATAAAATATATGTGATTTATACTACAAAGTCATTCAGAGATTGGAGGAAAAAAAATAAAGACTTCAGGATTCTAGTGAAATGCAAATCTCAGTATAAGTCAAGAATGTGTTGTGGTAGCCCAGAAAGCTAGCATGAAGTTAGGATGCATTAACTGGAAATATAGGTCCTACAAAGAGAGAGCAAATAGTTAGCACTGGTCACGTCACATATGAAACACTTCCCTCATTTCAGGACACCACTCATCTGAAGGGACTTTGACACCAACAATCTACTGCCTAGAAAGGTAAGGGGGCTTTAATTTATACCATAAAACATATGTAAGTATATATATATATATATATATCAATAAGTAAGTATATGTGTAAATAGCACTGTAGAAACTGGAGATATCTAGTCTGGAAAAGAGAAAACCAGGGGGAATATGACAGCAAGCTTTAAAAATATGTGAAGGGTTGTTATGTGGAAAACGGATTATTAGACTTGTTCTTCTCGTCCCCAGAGGGAAGAACAATGAATGATGTGTGGAAATTGCAGACTGGAAGATTTTAGCTCAATATAAGGAAAAACTTTCTAACAAGTAAAGTTATCCAAAAATGGAATGATTTTCTTGGGGAATTATGACATATCTATCATTGGAAGCCTTCAAACAGATGTTTTTTTTGACTATTTGCTTGAGATGATAGTGGGGACTACATTCATGAACAGGCTATGGATCATACGAGAAGACCTTTGAGGTCCCGTCCAACTCAAATTCTATAGCTACAATTTAAGGAAGGGTATTCATCCTTGTGGGACAAGACAGGCAGGTATTTGCCATTTTTCAAAGGTTACATAAAGACTACACACAATTAATGTGACAAAGCTGTCATTGTAAAGCCAGCTGCCTCCTAATCTCATGCTGTATCTGCTATGATCACAGGTCTGGCTAGTATTTTTCAAATAAGAGAAAAGAGTCACATCACTGGAAACTGTAAATGTTTACTCTGAGCCATTGCTCAAGTGTGGGTGACAAAGAAGAGAGATTCTGAGAGCTTCAGCTGTGCCGCATGAGCCAAGTGAAGTTAGAAAGAGGAGAGATGGCGTCTGGATTTTGTAATTCCTAGAATATTGGACTTCTGACCCTGGCTGTGGCAATCCTCCATGCCGGAAAACGGGTCTGCGAAAGGAAGAAAAACAGCAAGCTCCATGGACTTGGTACCTCTGAGGTCTTTCTGAAATCTAAAATTCTGTGACATTATGAAGAGTAGCAAATGGCGCTGTCAGTAAGTCCCAATAAGGGCCCAGCAGGGGCCCTGGGGAAAAGAATGTTGACCCCTGACTGATATCATCTGGTTATACTTCAAAAATAAATTTGAACTTCAACATAATATTCATCCAATGGCCTCTGTTCTGCAAATGTTAGCTAGTGTACAATAATACACCTTAAAAAAATTAGTTAAAACTAGTATTCTCAATACTTTTTTAGAGGGGGCCCTCTGCTTCCTGAATACAAATTCCAGAAAAATGTTGGGAGAGGAGATACAGTGGTGAAAGGGGAATCGTAGTGGCTTCTAGGCTACGTTATCTGCTAAGCAAGGCTGACTGATATCTATCCAAAGACTCCCATTCATACAGGTAGCCAGGATCCATTTGAACTAGCAATCAAGTATCTAGCTAGAGTGTTAATTCAAATAATTTCTCAAAACAGGGTTGGTTCAAGAGGCAATTTATGTGTTTTACTGGGACGCTGTTACAGCTTTAGAACGACACCTCCATGTTGGTAGGAATACTTTACTGCATGACCTCCACATGCTGAATAGACTACATTCCCCTCCTCAGAGGACCTGAATTTAGAGTAAACAACCTATTTTACTGGCTGCAAATTGCCTTGTTTACACGACTCATCCAAGTCTCTGTCATGCAGTTTTTCCCCTACTCTCATCTGATATAATTACTGATGCCAGCTGAATTTAAGGCCTACCATTTATTCTTACAATTCTGTGGGAATTTTTTTTCAAAGAGGCTTCTAATCTAGAGCAACAGGGGAAACACAAATAACATAAAGTTGCTTAAAATGGAGAGAGAATAGACTGCGACGATCACAAATGGAGTCTCAGCACCCTTGGATGTACAGTCAAGGTATGGAGGTCATTATTACGCTTGCATGTATTTTAAAAGACCTCTCAATATACAGAGGAAGCACCAACTGTTCCTGTTTCCTTATTTATTATCAGGAGAGAGAATTTATATTTTCCTTTAAGAGAAACTTTTATCATTTCTACAGGCAATCCTACAACCATCTAAAAGAAATGCTTTACCTTAACTGTTACATAAAGGCTTTTAATGGGGACACACATTAGCAATGTAAAATACGCACTGCAGTCAAAATATATTTTTAGAGAATCAGCTGAACAATAAGCCCTGTACTTTTGTTTAAATTAAGATAGCTGAACCATTAAAATGATTTCCAGAATCCTTGGAAACGTGTCTTGCATAAGAAGGCATTCCACAGTCCCTAGGAAACACAAAGCATTTGACACTGTAATTTGTCAGCTGCCAGAATTAGGGAGTGCATCATTGCCTAATACGTTTTGTAGAAGCAATTATTCACAAATATTAAAAGTCACACCCCTTTTCTGAGATGTCCAATCCACTCACCAGGAGCCAAAAATTTAGATTGAATGTCTGCTACCCAAAATTGTGTTTTTTTAAATCTGCCAAAGAATGCTTTTTTTTTTTTTTTTGGCAGACTTTCCTTTTATACAAGTGGGAAAATACACTGGAAAAGATTAATAAAACTTGGAAAAGATCCTTTGGTAAGCTGCATTTCACTCACTGTCTATTTGAGCACTATAACCAGGGGGATAAAAATATAACACAGAAGGGAGGAAAGATAAAAACCATTAAAAAAAAAAAAGATCTGCAGCTAAACAAATAGGGTTCAGAAATACTAATTTCTCTAATACTTTACTTATTTATATCAGCAAACCTGAAGGGAGGACACCTATTGAACGTTCAGATGCTTGGGAACAGAGGCTTTACATATTAAATCAAGCATTGGTGATTCAGAATCTTTCATGTAACCAATACTCTCCAAAAAGGCCACTTTACTTGGCTAACTTAATTGCATATTTACACGACTCTTCTGAATTCTAGGCAACTGAAAGATTTTAAAAAGGCAACATTTCAAGACACATAGACAGTTTAGGAGAAAAGGAGACGTTATCTTTGTACACCAGTTTTTCCTCATGAATTAAGTTCCTTTTTTTAAAATAAGTTTTTATTGATATTTTGTTTCTCCTTTCATCACTCCCTCTTCCTCTTCCAGAGAACCAGCTCATATAACAAACTATATTTTGGGGAGGAAAAAAAGTCAGTATAACTGATTAATAAATGTGTGATAATAAAACATTTGTAAATCTCCCACCCACCATGAGGGAGTGGGTTGGGGGTGTCCTCTCATATCACTTCATTCAAATCCTACTTGATATTCACAATTTTGATACATTTACTTTTGATGTGGGTTTTTTTTTTTTGGTGTGCTATTCTTTCCATTTACATTGATGTAGATACTATGTATACTGTCTTCTTTGTTCTGCTTACTATCTTCTGCATCAGTTCATATATCTCTTTCCATGTTTCTCTGTATTCGTTGAGCACATCATTTCTTACAGTACGATAATATTCCCTTACATTCATGTACCACAAATTTGTTTAATATCTCCCAATTTATAAGTATCTACTTTGTTTCCAATCCTTAGCCATCACAAAAAAGTGCTACTATAAATATTTTAGAGTATATATGGGTCCTTCTTCCTATTGATGGCTTCCTTGGGATATAAGCCCAGTAATGAAGGTTCACCTTCAAAGAGTGTAAACATTTTAGTCACCTTATTTGCATGATCCCCAATTACTTCCCAAAGTGGTCATACCATTTCACAGGTCCACCAACAAAGTATGCCTGTCATTCCACAACCCTCCTCCCAACAATGACTGCTGCCATTTTTTGCCAATTTCCAGATTGTAAGGTTTTGAAATCTCAGGGTTATTTTGATTTGCATTTCTCTGATTATTGATGATTTGGAGCTTTCTTTTATAGGACTGTGAATACTTTACAATTCTTTGGAGAACTAATAGCTCATATCCCTTGACCACTTATCTAATGAAGGATGACATTAACAGCCGTGTGTGTGTGTGTGTGTGAGACAGAGAGACAGATGGACACATACACACAAGGAGACCGAAGATATACCTTGGATGACAAACCCTTCTCAGAGAAATTTAATACAAAGAAGTTTTTCCCCTATTCAGCCACTTCTCTTCCTATCCTACACACATTAATTTTACCTGTGAAGAAGCTTTTCAGTTTTAAATAATCAAAATTATCCATTTTGTCTTTTGTAGCTGCTTCTATCTCTTCTTTCATTAAAATATATATCTCTTAGAAGAACCAGGAGATCTTTGTGCACAGTAACAATGTTTTAATGATCAACTGTGAAAGACTTGGTTAACTCTGATCAATACAATGATCTAAGACAATTCCAAAGGACTCATGATGAAAAAAATGCTTACCCCTGAGAGAGAACTGATGAACTCTGAATGAAAACTAAATATAATTTGTTCACTTTATTTTTCTTGCTCTTTAAAAAATATGGGTAACATGGAAATATGATTCTCAGTGAGTATGGGAAAGAATGAGAGGGACAGAGAGAATTTAGAAATATAAATTTCAAAAGAAAATAACACTAAAAATAAATAATAATAAAAATGTTTAAAAAATAATACAACTACTGATAGCTGTGTGAGGTGTATGATCTGTTTCTCTTCTAATTTTATGAGCTTTAATATTAAGATCATATAACCATTTAGGAGGAAGTTAGGTGGCTCAGTGGATAGAGCACTGGGCCTAAAGTCAGGAAGACCTGAGTTCAAGTCTGACCTCAGATATTTACTAGCTGTTTGACCCTGGGCAAGTCACTTAACCTATTTGCCTTAATCCACTGGAGAAGTATTTTTGCCAAGAAAAGCCCATGAATAGCATGATCCATGTACAACAACATATCCATTTGAATGTATATTGTGGAATGTGGTATAAGATGTTGTTCTCAGTCTAATTTTTACCATACTGCTTTCTAATTTTCATAGCAATTTTAATCAAATGTGAAGTTTTTTTTCCCTAGGTAATTGTTTTCAACTTCAATGAAACATTGGGTTATTGAGTTCTACTGTTTCTAAATTTCCCTTGCCTAATCTGTTCCATTGATTCATCTCTATTCTTTAACCAATATTATATGGTTTTGATGACTGCTACTTTATAATACAGCTTGAGGTCTGGAAGGGCTACTCCCCATTTGTCTCTTCTTCTTTTTGTCATTTTTGCTGATATTCTAGATCTTTTGCTTTTCCAAATGAACTTTGTTATTATTTTCTCAAGTTCTATAAAGTTTTCCCTTGGTAATGTGATTGGTATAGTATTAAAAACGTGAATTAATTTTGGCGGTGTTGTCCAGGTACAGCCTAGCTACGAATATTGGTTATTTCTTGAACTATTTATGTTGTCATTTCTTTAAGGAGCACTTTGTAAATGAATCTATTCAAGTCTTCTGTGTGCAACACCCAGATCTTTACACATTTTGTTTTCATTTGGGATGAGATCTCTCTTACTATTATTACTGCTTCTTGTGTTTTTTTTTTCTTATTATATAGAAATGCTGCAGATTTCTGAAGACTTATTTCATAGCCTGTGGCTTTGTTGAATTTATTGTCTTAATTAGTATCTTTGCTGATTCTCTAGATTTTCCCCAATTAACCATCAGCAAATAGAGATAGTTTTAACCTCTTCTTTACCTATCTTCATGTTTTTGATTTTTTCCTCTTGTCTTACTGATAAGGCTAGCATTTCCAGAACCATATCAATACTGGGGAGAGTGGGCATCCTTGTTTCACTCAAGTATTTCCTATAAAAGATTCTGGTAAAATACCCACGGCATATGATCCTTGCTTTTGGTTTTAGATCATTTTTCTTTATGATATTAGAAGAGGTATCTCAGTCAATACTTTGAAATACTTTTTACCATAAAAGGTGTACTTTGTCAGTCTTCTTCTACATCTATTGATATGATTACATAGCTTTGAATGTTTTGGTTTTTAATAAGATTAATTATACTCATTGCTTTCCTAATGTTGAATCATCTTTACATCCATGGTATGAATCCCACTGGGTCATAATGAATGATTTCTTGGATAAATCACAGTAGTCTCTTTGACAGGATTTTGTTAAAAATTTTTAGTCAGTGTTCAGCATTCATTAATGATACTGGTCTACATTTTTCTCCCTTTGTTTTAGATACTAGGATTATAATTATTTCATAAAAGGATTCTGGTAAAGTGTTTTCTTTCTCAGTTTTTGAGAAAAATTTGTAAAGTATGGGTTCTAATTGTTCTTTAAAAGTTTGGTGTAATTCTATGAATCCATCAAGGTAAGGAGTTTTTTTCTTTGGTAGTTCCTTTTCAGTTAGATCTATTTTTTCTTCTGAGATTAAGTTATTTAAGATCTCTATCTGTTCTCCTAATGGTTTGGGTATTTTATATTTTGGAAGGTATTCCTGTATTTCCTTTTGTTTTCTTACTTTTGTTAGAATCTAAATATAATATATTCAGACCTGATTATTTCTTCTGGTTTTGCTATAATTTTACCTTGCTTATTTGCTATTTTGTTTATTTGATTTTCTGCTTTTCTTTTGAAAACACATTAGCTAAGGGTTTACTTTATTAGTCTTTAGAAAGAATCAGTTTTTTTGTTTTATTTATCATTCTATGGGATTACTTTTACTTCCAATTTATCTATTTCCCCTCTGATTTTAACATATCCCCTTTTGTGTTTATTTTAGGTTTATTGTTGACTTTCTAATTTTTTTTTCTTTTTGGAGGGCAACTGGGGTTAAGCGATTTGCTCAAGGTCACAGGCCAGTTTTTGTGTTAAGTGTCTGAGGCTGGATTTGAACTCAGGCCCTCCTGACTCCAGGGCTGGTGCTCTATTCACTGTGCCACCTAGCCGCCCCTGACTTTCTAATTTTTTAAAGGCATATTCAGTTTGTCAACTCTCTCTTTTTCTATTTTATTCACGTATGTTTTGTAAGGATATGTTTTCCCTGAGGAGTACTTCAGCTGAATCCCAGAAATTTTATGTTATTTCATCACTATCACCTCATTTTACATAGTTACTGCTTTTATGATTTGTTCTTTGAGCTATGCATTATTTAGGATTTCACTAATAAGCCTCTATTTGAATCTGTATCTTCTGTTCGTGGTCCCTGAGCCAACTATTTTTATATTATGGTCTGTAAAGGATTTTTAACTATTTTTGAATTTTTATGTTTATTTACAATTTCTCTGTGGAATGTACATGGCCAATTTTTGTAAGTTTCATGTAGTGCAAAGAAATACCGTGTTTCCCCGATAATAAGACCTATCCCGAAAATAAGCCCTCCCCTTGCTGTGTAAGATTCCTCTAAAATAAGCCCTCCCCCGAAAATAAGCCCTATTGAGATTGCTACTGTAGTGAAGGTGATCCCCTGCGCTACACGCTACATTACGGTACCCTCTGTATGCACCGTCCCCCCCCCCCCCC